>NC_086448.1:828700704-829013204 GCF_028390025.1 Pseudophryne corroboree | reverse complement strand
GAACGAAAGGACTGCATTTGATAATGAGGTGCCTTTTTAGAATGCTGCGGGGGAACATAAGGTAAGAAATTCGTTTTACCGGCCGTAGCAGTAGAGACCAGGTCCGAGAGGCCTTCTCCAAACAGCTCCTCCCCCTTGTAAGGCAACGACTCCATATGCCGCTTCGAGTCGGCATCCCCCGTCCACTGTCGGGTCCACAAGAGTCGCCTAGCAGAAATGGGCATAGCATTTATTCTGGAACTTAGTAAACAAATGTCTCTTTGAGCATCCCTCATATACAAAGCAGCATCTCTGATATGCTCTAGGGTCATTAGAATAGTATCCTTATCTAAGGTGTCCAACTCCGTAGATAAGGAATCTGTCCATGCTACGACAGCACTGCAAACCCAGGCCGACGCCATAGCCGGTCTAACGATAGTACCGGAATGCATGTAAATGTGCTTCATGGTAATTTCCTGCTTACGATCAGCAGGATCCTTGAGGGTAGCTGTATCCTGGGAAGGCAGTGCCACCTTCTTGGATAAGCGTGTCAGCGCCTTATCTACTTTAGGCGAAGATTCCCATCGTATCCTGTCTTTTTGCGGAAAGGGATACGCCATAAGAATCCTTTTGGGAACTTGTAGTCTCCTATCTGGAGATTCCCAAGCCTTTTCGCACAAATCGCTTAGCTCAAAGGAGGACGGAAAGTGACCTCAGGTTTTTTTCCTTTATACATGTGTACCCTCGTGTCAGGGACCGGGGGTTCCTCAGTGATATGCAAAACCTCTTTAATGGCAATAATCATGTAATGAATACCTTTTGCCACCTTTGGCTGTAATTTTGCATCCTAATAGTCGACACTAGAGTCAGTATCTGTGTCGGTATCCGAGTCAGTGATCTGTGATATGGTGCGTTTTTGAGACCCCGAAGGTCCTGGTGCCACAGGGACAGGCATGGTCTGACTACCTGACTGATCCCTAGCTTCAGCCATGTCTAATCTTTTATGCAGTAAATTTACATTTGCATTCAAGACATTCCACATAACCACCCAGTCCGGTGTCGGCGTTGCCGACGGCGACCTGACAATCATGCTCTCCCCCTCCTCTTTAGATGAGCCTTCCGCATCAGACATGTCGACACACGCATACCGACACTTCACACACACAGGGAATCTCTTTTCTGAAGACAGGTTCCCCCTTAGGCCCTTTGGAGACAGAGAGAGAGTATGCCAGCACACACCCCAGCGCAATATACCCCTGGAAACAAACACAGAATGTTTTACCCAGTAGCGCTGTGTAATGTATAAAACGCCAATAATGTGCCCCCCCTCTACTTTCAAACCCCCTTTCACCGTGTGTAAAGCAGGGGAGAGTCCGGGGAGCTTCCTCTCAGCGGTGCTGTGGAAAGAAAATGGCGCTGGTGAGTGCTGAGCGAGAAGCCCCGCCCCCTCGGCAGCGGGCTTCAGTCCCGCTCAAACTTATAAAAAAAATGGCGGGGGCTCTTTTAATAAGAATTTACTTACCGATAATTCTATTTCTCGGAGTCCGTAGTGGATGCTGGGGTTCCTGAAAGGACCATGGGGAATAGCGGCTCCGCAGGAGACAGGGCACAAAAAAGTAAAGCTTTACTAGGTCAGGTGGTGTGCACTGGCTCCTCCCCCTATGACCCCCCTCCAGACTCCAGTTAGGTACTGTGCCCGGACGAGCATACACAATAAGGGAGGCATTTTGAATCCCGGGTAAGACTCATACCAGCCACACCAATCACACCGTACAACTTGTGATCTAAACCCAGTTAACAGTATGACAACAGAAAGGGCCTCTTAAAGATGGCTCCTTAACAATAACCCGAATTAGTTAACAATAACTATGTACAAGTATTGCAGATAATCCGCACTTGGGATGGGCGCCCAGCATCCACTACGGACTCCGAGAAATAGAATTATCGGTAAGTAAATTCTTATTTTCTCTATCGTCCTAAGTGGATGCTGGGGTTCCTGAAAGGACCATGGGGATTATACCAAAGCTCCCAAACGGGCGGGAGAGTGCGGATGACTCTGCAGCACCGAATGAGAGAACTCCAGGTCCTCCTTTGCCAGGGTATCAAATTTGTAAAATTTTACAAACGTGTTCTCCCCCGACCACGTAGCTGCTCGGCAGAGTTGTAATGCCGAGACCCCTCGGGCAGCCGCCCAAGATGAGCCCACCTTCCTTGTGGAGTGGGCTTTTACAGTTTTAGGCTGTGGCAGGCCTGCCACAGAATGTGCAAGTTGAATTGTGTTACAAATCCAACGAGCAATCGACTGCTTAGAAGCAGGTGCGCCCAACTTGTTGGGTGCATACAATATAAACAGCGAGTCAGATTTTCTGACTCCAGCCGTCCTTGCAATGTATATTTTTAAGGCTCTGACAACGTCCAACAACTTGGAGTCCTCCAAGTCGCTAGTGGCCGCAGGCACCACAATAGGTTGGTTCAGATGAAATGCTGATACCACTTTAGGGAGAAAATGCGGACGAGTCCGCAGTTCTGCCCTATCCGAATGGAAGATTAGATAAGGACTTTTATAAGATAAAGCCGCCAATTCAGATACTCTCCTGGCAGAGGCCAGGGCTAGTAACATAGTCACTTTCAATGTGAGATATTTCAAATCCACCTTTTTCAATGGTTCAAACCAATGGGATTTGAGGAAATCTAAAACTACATTTAGATCCCACGGTGCCACCGGAGGCACCACAGGAGGCTGTATATGCAGTACTCCCTTGACAAAAGTCTGGACCTCAGGGACAGAGACCAATTCTTTTTGGAAGAATATTGACAGGGCCGAAATTTGAACCTTAATGGATCCCAATTTGAGACCCATAGATAATCCTGATTGCAGGAAATGTAGGAAACGACCCAGTTGGAATTCCTCCGTCGGAACCCTCCGATCCTCGCACCACGCTACATATTTTCGCCAAATGCGGTGATAATGTTTCACGGTGACTTCCTTCCGTGCCTTAATCAAGGTAGGAATGACTTCTTCTGGAATGCCTTTCCCTTTTAGGATCTGGCGTTCAACCGCCATGCCGTCAAACGCAGCCGCGGTAAGTCTTGAAAAAGACAGGGACCCTGCTGTAGCAGGTCCCTTCTCAGAGGTAGAGGCCACGGTTCGTCCGTGAGCATCTCTTGAAGTTCCGGATACCAAGTCCTTCTCGGCCAATCCGGAACCACTAGTATTGTTCTTACTCTTCTTTGCCGTATGATCTTCAATACCTTTGGTATGAGCGGCAGAGGAGGAAACACATACACTGACTGGTACACCCAAGGAGTTACCAGTGCGTCCACAGCTATTGCCTGTGGATCTCTTGACCTGGCGCAATATTTGTCCAGTTTCTTGTTGAGGCGAGACGCCATCATGTCTACAATTGGTCTTTCCCAACGGTCTATTAACATGTTGAAGACTTCTGGATGTAGACCCCACTCTCCCGGATGAAGATCGTGTCTGCTGAGGAAGTCTGCTTCCCAGTTGTCCACGCCCGGGATGAACACTGCTGACAGTGCTATCACGTGATTCTCCGCCCAGCGAAGAATCTTGGCAGCTTCTGCCATTGCACTCCTGCTTCTTGTGCCGCCCTGCCTGTTTACATGGGCGACCGCCGTGATGTTGTCCGACTGAATCAACACCGGCTTTCCTTGCAGGAGAAGTTCCGCCTGGCTTAGAGCATTGTAGATTGCTCTTAGTTCCAGAATGTTTATGTGAAGAGACTTTTCCAGACTCGTCCATACTCCCTGGAAGTTTCTTCCTTGTGTGACTGCTCCCCAGCCTCTCAGGCTGGCGTCCGTGGTCACCAGGATCCAATCCTGAATGCCGAATCTGCGGCCTTCTAATAGGTGAGCCTTCTGCAACCACCACAGAAGTGACACCCTTGTCTTTGGTGACAGGGTTATTCGCAGGTGCATCTGCAGATGCGACCCTGACCATTTGTCCAACAGATCCCTTTGGAATATTCTTGCATGGAATCTGCCGAATGGAATTGCTTCGTAAGAAGCCACCATTTTTCCCAGGACTCTTGTGCATTGATGTACTGACACTTTTCCTGGTTTTAGGAGGTTCCTGACCAGATCGGATAACTCCTTGGCTTTTTCCTCTGGAAGGAAAACCTTTTTCTGAACCGTGTCCAGAATCATTCCTAGGAACAGCAGACGAGTTGTCGGGATTAAATGGGATTTTGGAATATTCAGAATCCACCCGTGTTGTCTTAGCACCTCTTGAGATAGTGCTAAAGCTGTCTCCAGCTGTTCTCTGGACCTTGCCCTTATTAGGAGATCGTCCAAGTATGGGATAACTAATACGCCTTTTCTTCGAAGAAGAATCATCATCTCGGCCATTACCTTGGTAAAGACCCTAGGCGCCGTGGACAATCCGAACGGCAGCGTCTGAAACTGATAGTGACAGTTTTGAACAATGAACCTGAGGTACCCTTGGTGTGCGGGGTAAATCGGAACGTGTAGATACGCATCCTTGATGTCCAAGGATACCATAAAGTCCCCTTCTTCCAGGTTCGCTATCACTGCTCTGAGTGACTCCATCTTGAACTTGAACTTTTTTATGTAGAGGTTCAAGGACTTCAGATTTAGAATAGGCCTTACCGAGCCATCCGGCTTCGGTACCACAAATAGAGTGGAATAATACCCCTTTCCTTGTTGTAATAGGGGTACTTTGACTATCACCTGCTGAGCGTACAGCTTGTGAATGGCTTCCAACACCCTCTCCCTTTCGGAAGAGACGGTTGGTAAGGCAGACTTCAGGAAACGATGAGGAGGATCCGTCTCTAATTCCAACCTGTACCCCTGAGATATTATCTGCAGGATCCAGGGGTCTACCTGCGAGTGAGCCCACTGCGCGCTGTAATTTTTGAGACGGCCCCCCACTGTCCCCGAGTCCGCTTGAGAGGCCCCAGCGTCATGCTGAGGTTTTTGCAGGAGCCGGGGAGGGCTTCTGTTCCTGGGAAGGAGCTGCCTGTTGGTGTCTCTTCCCTCTTCCTCTGCCTCGTGGCAGGTACGACAAGCCCTTTGCTCTCTTATTTTTGTAGGAGCGAAAAGGCTGCGGTTGAAAGGTCGGTGCCTTTCTCTGTTGGGGAGTGACTTGAGGTAAAAAAGTGGATTTCCCGGCAGTAGCCGTGGCCACCAAGTCTGATAGACCAACTCCAAATAACTCCTCCCCTTTATACGGCAAAACCTCCATGTGACGTTTTGAATCCGCATCGCCTGTCCACTGTCGTGTCCATAAGGCTCTTCTGGCTGAAATGGACATAGCACTCACCCGAGATGCCAGTGTGCAAATATCCCTCTGTGCATCACGCATATAGATAAATGCATCCTTTATTTGTTCTAACGACAGTAAAACATTGTCCCTATCTAGGGTATCAATATTTTCAATCAGGGATTCTGACCAAACTACTCCAGCACTGCACATCCAGGCAGTTGCTATAGCTGGTCGTAGTATAACACCTGCATGTGTGTATATATTCTTTTGAATAACTTCCATCATTCTATCTGATGGATCCTTAAGTGCGGCCGTCTCAGGAGAGGGTAACGCCACTTGTTTGGATAAGCGTGTGAGCGCCTTGTCCACCTTAGGGGGTGTTTCCCAGCGCGCCCTAACCTCTGGCGGGAAAGGGTATAATGCCAATAACTTTTTTGAAATTATCAACTTTTTATCAGGAGCAACCCACGCTTCATCACACACGTCATTTAATTCTTCTGATTCAGGAAAAACTGTTTGTAGTTTTTTCACACCATACATAATACCCTGTTTTACGGTATCTGTAGTATCAGCTAAATGTAACGTCTCCTTCATTGCCAAAATCATATAACGTGTGGCCCTACTGGAAAATACGTTTGAATTTCTACCGTCGTCACTGGAATCAGTGCCCGTGTCTGGGTCTGTGTCGACCGACTGAGGCAAAGGGCGTTTTACAGCCCCTGACGGTGTTTGAGGCGCCTGGACAGGCATTAATTGATTGTCCGGCCGCCTCATGTCCTCAACTGACTGTTTAAGGGAAGATAAACCATCACGTAATTCCACAAATAAAGGCATCCATTCTGGTGTCGACCCCCTGGGGGGTGACATCTGCATATTTGGCAATTGCTCCGCCTCCACACCAATATCGTCCTCATACATGTCGACACCACGTACCGACACACACCGCAAACTCACAGGGAATGCTCTAATGAAGACAGGACCCACTAGCCCTTTTGGGGAGACAGAGGGAGAGTCTGCCAGCACACACCACAAAGCGCTATATATACAAGGGATATCCTTATATTAAGTGCTCCCTTATAGCTGCTTTAATATATATATATATATATAGCCATTAATGTGCCCCCCCTCTCTGTTTTACCCTGTTTCTGTAGTGCAGTGCAGGGGAGAGACCTGGGAGCCGTTCTGACCAGCGGAGCTGTGACAGAAAATGGCGCCGTGTGCTGAGGAGATAGGCCCCGCCCCTTTTTCGGCGGGTTCTTCTCCCGCTATTTTTCCAGTCAGGCAGGGGTTAAATATCTCCATATAGCCCCTATGGGCTATATGTGAGGTATTTTTAGCCTTGTATAAGGTTTATATTTGCCTCTCAGAGCGCCCCCCCCCAGCGCTCTGCACCCTCAGTGACTGCCCAGTGAAGTGTGCTGAGAGGAAAATGGCGCACAGCTGCAGTGCTGTGCGCTACCTTATGAAGACTGAGGAGTCTTCAGCCGCCGGTTTCCGGACCTCTTCACGCTTCAGCATCTGCAAGGGGGTCGGCGGCGCGGCTCCGGGACCGGACTCCACGGCTGGGCCTGTGTTCGATCCCTCTGGAGCTAATGGTGTCCAGTAGCCAAGCAGCAAATCCACTCTGCATGCAGGTGAGTTTACTACTTTCCCCCTAAGTCCCACGTTGCAGTGATCCTGTTGCCAGCAGGACTCACTGTAAAGAAAAAAAACCTAAACTAAACTTTCTCTAAGCAGCTCTTTAGGAGAGCCACCTAGATTGCACCCTTCTCGTTCGGGCACAAAATCTAACTGGAGTCTGGAGGGGGGTCATAGGGGGAGGAGCCAGTGCACACCACCTGACCTAGTAAAGCTTTACTTTTTTGTGCCCTGTCTCCTGCGGAGCCGCTATTCCCCATGGTCCTTTCAGGAACCCCAGCATCCACTTAGGACGATAGAGAAATATACATGTACAGTGCCCACCTGTACATGTATATATACTTTTTGCCATAGGAGAGGTGTTATATTGCTGCCCAGGGCGCCCCCCCTGCGCCCTGCACCCTTACAGTGACCGGAGTGTGTGAGGTGTATGGAGCAATGACGCACAGCTGCAGTGCTGTGCGTTACCTCAGTGAAGCACCGAAGGCTTCTGCTGCCTTAGACGTCTTCTGGCTTCGTTTCTTCTGGCTCTGGGAGTGAACGCCCAGGACGAACCTGTGTTCACCCCCTCTGGAGCTAATGGTGTCCAGTAGCCGAGGAAGCAGAGCCTATTATTTAAGTAGGTCTGCTCCTCTCTTCCCAGTCCCTCGATGCAGGGAGCCTGTTGCCAGCAGTGCTCCCTGTAAAAAGAGAAACAATCCTAACAAAAATGCTTTCTAAGCAGGAAGCTCAGGAGAGCTCCCTGCAGTGCACCCATTCTCCTCTGGGCACAGTGTAAAACTGAGGTCTGGAGGAGGGGCATAGAGGGAGGAGCCAGTGCACACCCAGAGTCCAAAGTCTTTCTTAAAGTGCCCTATCTCCTGCGGAGCCCGTCTATTCCCCATGGTCCTTACGGAGTCCCCAGCATCCTCTAGGACGTTAGAGAAAACAAGGTAAAATGAGGCTCAGTAGTGTGTGTGGCCTCCACGTGCCTGTATGACCTCCCTACAACGCCTGGGCATGCTCCTGATGAGGTGGCGGATGGTCTCCTGAGGGATCTCCTCCCAGACCTGGACTAAAGCATCCGCCAACTCCTGGACAGTCTGTGGTGCAACGTGGCGTTGGTGGATGGAGCGAGACATGATGTCCCAGATGTGCTCAATTGGATTCAGGTCTGGGGAACGGGCGGCCCAGTCCATAGCATCAATGCCTTCGTCTTGCAGGAACTGCTGACACTCTCCAGCCACATGAGGTCTAGCATTGTCTTGCATTAGGATGAACCCAGGGCCAACCGCACCAACATATGGTCTCACAAGGGGTCTGAGGATCTCATCTCGGTACCTAATGGCAGTCAGGCTACCTCTGGCGAGCACATGGAGGGCTGTGCGGCCCCCCAAAGAAATGCCACCCCACACCATTACTGACCCACTGCCAAACTGGTCATGCCGGAGGATGTTGCAGGCAGCAGAACGTTCTCCTTGGCGTCTCCAGACTCTGTCACGTCTGTCACATGTGCTCAGTGAGAACCTGCTTTCATCTGTGAAGAGCACAGGGCACCAGTGGCGAATTTGCCAATCTTGGTGTTCTCTGGCAAATGCCAAACGTCCTGCACGGTGTTGGGCTGTAAGCACAACCCCCACCTGTGGACGTCGGGCCCTCATACCACCCTCATGGAGTCTGTTTCTGATCGTGTGAGTAGACACATGCACATTTGTGGCTTGCTGGAGGTCATTTTGCAGGGCTCTGGCAGTGCACCTCCTGTTACTCCTTGCACAAATGCGGAGGTAGCGGTCCTGCTGCTCGGTTGTTGCCCTCCTACGGCCTCCTCCACGTCTCCTGATGTACTGGCCTGTCTCCTGGTAGCGCCTCCGTGCTCTGAACACTACGCTGACAGACACAGCAAACCTTCTTGCCACAGCTCGCATTGATGTCCCATCCTGGATGACCTGCACTACCTGAGCCACTTGTGTGGGTTGTAGACTCCGTCTCATGCTACCACTAGAGTGAAAGCACCGCCAGCTTTCAAAAGTGACCAAAACATCAGCCAGAAAGCATAGGAGCTGAGAAGTGGTCTGTGGTCACCACCTGCAGAACAACTCCTTTATTGGGGGTGTCTTGCTAATTGCCTATAATTTCCACCTGTTGTCTATTCCATTTGCACCACAGCATGTGAAATTGATTGTCAATCAGTGTTGCTTCCTAAGTGGACAGTTTGATTTCACAGAAGTGTGATTTGGAGTTACATTGTGTTGTTTAAGTGTTCCCTTTATTTTTTTGAGAGAGAGATAGAGATAGAGAGATATATATATATATATATACACACACACACTTTTTTTCTTCATTAAAATGTGGTTAATAAATTATACTAAACAATTAAATCTACCCGGCGTGAAGTAAAGGGCGCCTTGCAGAATTGCATAGGCGCTGATTAAATAATACCCCTTTCACATCGCACTAAAAACCCGGTATCGGGTCGAAACGGGTCAGTGTGCGATGTGAAAGCTCCTTTTCAGAATTAGCAAGTCGCCTGACCCGGTAAAAAAAGCAGGGTTATACCCGGGTTGATTACCGGGTCAGGCGCAGTGTGAATGGGAGCCGTTCCGATGCGACACGGCTCTCATCTCCCAGGCCGCCTCCACCCCTGCTGCGCCCTCCGCTGCTATGGCAACCGACCCGGTATATTGCCGAGTCGGAAAGCCAGCAACGGAGCGCAAATGCCGGATCCCACCCGGTAAGTACACGTTTCTCTTACCGGGTAGGATCCGGCATTTGCGATCTGAATGCAGCATTAGACATATCTTACTCGCGGCCACAAGTAAGAGCAGCTATATGTTGCCATTACGGTACCTCAACACTGCGTACATATACAGACAAATCCACAGCAACTCGACCCCATAATGCAGATCAATACAGACAATGCAAGTTATAAAACTGTAGTATTTCCTAACCTTCCACAAAGGTGTGCTGCCTAGTACTGTACTATGTAACAGAGCAGCAGTGCAATCTCAGGGTCACACTAAGAAATGGATTTTAACCTCCCGATTCATACCTTGACATTTAAATATTTATGGGGGTTTTATGGTCTTTTTTTTTGGACCTTTAACGTGTGACATCATTACTGATTCTATTATTGCAACACAGAACACAGCCCAGAAACCATCATGTTCACTTTCAAGTAATGCTGGAAATACAGGAAAAGGCGAGGGCTGGTACAGACCAAATGCAGAAGCGTGAATGGTCTATTTATACCTCTGAGACCTATCTGCAATGCAGGCCTGGCTCCCTGCGCTACTCAGGATTTATAGAGAAAGGTTTAAGGGGGGTACACACGGAGTGATAATCTAAGCAATCTGACTAGATTGCTTAGATTTTCAGCAAGATCGCTCCGTGTGTAGCCCTAACAGCGATAGCGATGCGCAGCCCCACGCATCGCTAGATCTAGCGGGTCGCTGGGTGGAGTGAGCGCCCCCCCCCCCCGCACGCTCAGCACAGATCGCGCTGTGCTGAGCGGCGGGAGAGATGTGTGCCGACCGGTTCGCTCAGCACACATCTCTCCTGCATCGGCCCATCTATATGGGCCTTTAGGCTCCAGGTGTGCTTAGGTTGAACCACACACTGCCATGTAGCCATTATGTGGAAGGTGATAACACACCAGCCAATCAGCTCTTAACATTTTTCAGATCTGTAATGATTGGCTGGTGCATTATCACCTTCCACTTATCACTTCTCCAGGCTTAATACATCTGTCCCCGGGGTTTCTAAAGCAGTTTAGCACATCAGGCTCCGCCCCAGTGGGGCTTACAATGCATATACATATACTTATATATGCAAATACGGTAGGGTTACATTTTTAGTCAGAAGCCAGCTAAACCGGCCAGTATGTTTTTGGAACATGAGAGTAAACACACACTTGGGTCCTACAACGGCCACACACAAGACCTTGGTCAAGATTTGACCTTATAGCTGTAAGACCGTAATGCTAACCACAATGCCAACTGTGTTGCATATTACTTATTTCTTGTTTGACCATATACACATGCTTTCTTTGTATTTGTGTTCCTTCCCTACATTCTATGCTCCACTGGGATGTGGCTTCTATCTTACAACCTTGAATGATCCACATCTATTTTTTGTTAAGTCACTTAAACCCCTTTCACATTGCAAAAATAACCTGGCAATCAACCCGCTATATTGCCAGGTCATCACGGGTCGCTGTGCGGTGTGAAAGGGTTATTCCCGGGTCAGGTGCAGAGGTCCCAGACCAAGTCACAGTTATTTTTCCTAAAATGTATGATTTTAGGAAGAAAAAAAAAAAAAAAAAAATCACATTTGCTCTGGAGGTGCATGAAAAAAAGAAAAAAGAAAAAAAAAAAAAAAAGACGTGGCGATTTCTATAGAAATTACCGCGTGTCACTTTCAGTACTCTAATTCAATAGCAAGCTGCGTGCAGCAACTGAATTCCCCCCATAGGGTGTAAGCTTTTGACCACAGCCCTCTTACCTCTCTGTTATTAACAAGTCTTCTTTATTACTATGTTGTTCCTAAATGTAAAGTGCAAGGGAATATGATGCCACTATATAAGTAATTATTAACTAGCGGTTATTTATATAACGCACATTCCGCAGCACTTCACAGAGAATACCTGGCCATTCACTTCAGTCCCTGCCCCGGCGGAGCTAACACTCTATAGGGGTCATTCCGACCCGATCGCTTGCTGCAGTTTGTTGCAGCTATCGAGTCGGAACTGCGCATGCCGAGAGAGAGGCGGTCGCTGGGCAGGAGGAGCTGGACGGCAGCAAGCCGCCGTTTAGATGGAGCGGTCCGGCCAACGCAGGCGTAGCCGAACCGTTGGGGATGGGGGGTCCGCGGCGGCAGCGTGACGTCTCACGCAGCCGCTGCAGCGACAATTAACTCCCGGCCAGCCGCAGTATTTGTGCGGGGCGGGCGGATCCGGACTGACATGCGGGGCAGACTAGCCCTGTGCTGGGCGTCCCCCCGCATGTCAGGGAAGATGATCGTAGCCGTGATAAATTTAGCACAGCTACGATCAACTCGGAATGACCACCTATGTGAAACCGGAGTACCCAGAGGAAACCCAAGCAAGCACGGGGATAAAATCCAAACATAAATGACTTAAGGAATCCTTATTTCTGGGGCATACTACAGATTTTATCATCACCGCATTCTGTGGCAATAAGGAATCTTTATTCACCTAAATGTATAATTTGAGAATAATGGCGATCAGTACAGTGCCTCCATATGCGATCACTATTTCCCAGTGCCAGTAAAATCTGCGCTCGAGCAGCCCGTAGGCTACTATGGGCCAACTATTCAGACGGTATTAGCAGCCAGGGATAAGCCTTCCGAAACTTGGTAATTCAAACAATTCAGCAACTCCCACAGAAAACTATTGGGGCTGGTTTTGCAGATGGAAATGGAGGGGCAGATAGAGATAGCTGCTGCGGTCCCTCCTTTACCAAGCCTGGGGTTATTATATTTGCATGTACTCCCTGAAAACGGGTAGCATGCAAATATTTAATGACTATGCCCATCATAGTCAAAACGAAATGCAATATGTTGGCACTTAAATGCTCATTTCATATAACTCTTGTATAGTGTTCGATACAGTTAAGTTCCTATAGTATATATTTTACTTATTAACAGTTTCTTACACAGTGCAGCATATTCAGTTGTGCTTTACAATTGGAAACAATGATAATACTAAATAGACAGAGGAAGGAGAGTCCTGCTCACAAGCTTACACTCTATAGAGAAATAGGCATTGACACACAAATCCAGATGCTCCACCAGATTGCAAAGGTTCTTGGTGGGCTGTATAATATGGTCACACAGTGATGTTGGCCTGGGGTCAGGTGGAAGGGAAAGTGAAGAAAGAACATGCGAAGGATGTGTGGACTGTACAGAGAGGATCGGTATGGGACTCAGGGTCGACACCTATTGGTAGCCAGTGACTAGGTCGACACAGCCATTAGGTCGACCTGAACAAGGTCGACACAAGGTTTTTTTTTTTTTTTTAAATTGTCTTTTCTTTGTAAAGTGACGGGGAACCCCAATTAGTGCAGTGTCTACTCGCCAGAAAAAGAAAAATTAAAAACTCACGTCGCCCTTTCTCCATGTTGACGTAATGCGTGTCACCCACAGTCTGGATACCAGAGAGGATGTACCTGCGTAGTAAAGCTTATAAAGGCTGAGTGAGTGGTTCTGGAATGTGATAAACTGCCAGAAGAGGTGAGTTTTCAGGGAACACTTGAAGGTTTGGAGACTAGAGGAGAGTCTTATTGTGCGTGGGAGGGCATTCCAGAGTGGGTTCATATAGCAGTGGTTCCCAAACTTTTTTGACTCACGACACCCCTAGGCCAAAAGTCTTAGTATGAAAACTAGAAAGAAATAATAAGAATTTACTTACCGATAATTCTATTTCTCGGAGTCCGTAGTGGATGCTGGGGTTCCTGAAAGGACCATGGGGAATAGCGGCTCCGCAGGAGACAGGGCACAAAAAGTAAAGCTTTAGGATCAGGTGGTGTGCACTGGCTCCTCCCCCTATGACCCTCCTCCAAGCCTCAGTTAGGTACTGTGCCCGGACGAGCGTACACAATAAGGAAGGATTTATGAATCCCGGGTAAGACTCATACCAGCCACACCAATCACACTGTACAACCTGTGATCTGAACCCAGTTAACAGTATGATAACAGCGGAGCCTCTGAAAAGATGGCTCACAACAATAATAACCCGATTTTTGTAACTATGTACAAGTAATGCAGATAATCCGCACTTGGGATGGGCGCCCAGCATCCACTACGGACTCCGAGAAATAGAATTATCGGTAAGTAAATTCTTATTTTCTCTATCGTCCTAGTGGATGCTGGGGTTCCTGAAAGGACCATGGGGATAATACCAAAGCTCCCAAACGGGCGGGAGAGTGCGGATGACTCTGCAGCACCGAATGAGAGAACTCCAGGTCCTCCTTAGCCAGGGTATCAAATTTGTAGGATTTTACAAACGTGTTTGCCCCTGACTAAATAGCCGCTCGGCAAAGTTGTAAAGCCGAGACCCCTCGGGCAGCCGCCCAAGATGAGCCCACCTTCCTTGTGGAATGGGCATTTACATATTTTGGCTGTGGCAGGCCTGCCACAGAATGTGCAAGCTGAATTGTATTACACATCCAACTAGCAATAGTCTGCTTAGAAGCAAGAGCACCCAGTTTTTTGGGTGCATACAGGATAACAGCAAGTCAGTTTTCCTGACTCCAGCCGTCCTGGAAACATTTTCAGGGCCCTGACAACATCTAGCAACTTGGAGTCCTCCAAGTCCCTAGTAAGTGCAAGGCACCACAATAAGCTGGTTCAGGTGAAACACTGACACCACCTTAGGGAGAGAACTGGGGACGAGTCCGCAGCTCTGCCCTGTCCGAATGGACAAACAGATATGGCTTTTTTGAGAAAAAAACACCAATTTGACACTCGCCTGGTCCAGGCCAGGGCCAAGAGCATGGTCACTTTTCATGTGAGATGCTTCAAATCCACAGATTTGACTGGTTTTAAACCAATGTGTTTTGAGGAATCCCAGAACTACGTTGAGATCCCACAGTGCCACTGGAGGCACAAAAGGGGGTTGTATATGCAATACTCCCTTGACAAACTTCTGGACTTCAGGAACTGAAGCCAATTCTTTCTGGAAGAAAAATCGACAGGGCCGAAATTTGAACCTTAATGGACCCCAATTTGAGGCCCATAGACACTCCTGTTTGCAAGAAATGCAGGAATCGACCGAGTTGAAATTTCTTCGTGGGGCCTTCCTGGCCTCACACCACGCAACATATTTTCGCCACATGTGGTGATAATGTTGTGCGGTCACCTCCTTTCTGGCTTTGACCAGGGTAGGAATGACCTCTTCCTGAATGCCTTTTCCCTTAGGATCCGGCGTTCCACCGCCATGCCGTCAAACGCAGCTGCGGTAAGTCTTGGAACAGACATGGTACTTGCTGAAACAAGTCCCTTCT
Source organism: Pseudophryne corroboree (assembly GCF_028390025.1). Lineage (NCBI taxonomy): Eukaryota > Metazoa > Chordata > Amphibia > Anura > Myobatrachidae > Pseudophryne > Pseudophryne corroboree. The sequence continues at coordinate 828,998,342 of NC_086448.1, read as the reverse complement.
TAGCGGCAGAGACCATAAGTCCTCTGTGAGCATCTCTTGAAGTTCCGGGTACCAAGTCCTTCTTGGCCAATCCGGAGCCATGAGTATAGTTCTTACTCCTCTACGTCTTATAATTCTCAGTACCTTAGGTATGAAAAGCAGAGGATGGAACACATACACCGACTGGTACACCCACGGTGTTACCAGAACGTCCACAGCTATTGCCTGAGGGTCTCTTAACCTGGCGCAATACCTGTCCCGTTTTTTGTTCAGACGGGACGCCATCATGTCCACCTTTGGTAATTCCCAACGGTTTACAATTATGTGGAAACTTTCCCATGAAGTTCCCACTCTGCCGGGTGAAGGTCGTGCCTACTGAGGAAGTCTGCTTCCCAGTTTCCATTCCCGGAATGAAACACTGCTGACAGTGCTATCACATGATTTTCCGCCCAGCGAAAAGTCCTTGCAGTTTTTGCCACTGCCCTCCTGCTTCTTGTGCCGCCCTGTCTATTTACGTGGGCGACTGCCGTGATGTTTTATCCCACTGGATCAATACCGGCTGACCTTGAAGCAGAGGTCTTGCTAAGCTTAGAGCATTATAAATTTACCCTTAGCTATATTTATGTGGAGAAAAATCTCCAGACTTGATCACACTCCCTGGAAATTTTTTCCTTGTGTGACTGCTCCCCAGCCTCTCGGGCTGGCCTCCGTGGTCACCAACATCCAAAAATGAATGCCGAATCTGCGGCCCTCTAGAAGATGAGCACTCTGTAACCACCACAGGAGAGACACCCTTGTCCTTGGATATAGGGTTATCCGCTGATGCATCTGAAGATGCGATCCGGACCATTTGTCCAGCAGATCCCACTGAAAAGTTCTTGCATGAAATCTGCCGACTGGAATTGCTTCGAAGGAAGTCACCATTTTTTTACCATGGCCCTTGTGCAATGATGCACTGATTTTAGGAGGTTCCTGACTAGCTCGGATAACTCCCTGGCTTTCTCTTCCGGGAGAAACACCTTTTTCTGGACTGTGTCCAGAATCATCCCTAAGCACAGGAGACTTGTTGTCAGGATCAGCTGCGATTTTGGAATATTTAGAATCCACCCCTGCTGTTGTAACAGTATCCGAGATAGTGCTACTCCGACCTCCAACTGTTTCCTGGACTTTGCCCTTATCAGGAGATCGTCCAAGTAAGGGATAATTAAGACGCCTTTTCTTCGAAGAAGAACCATCATTTCGGCCATTACCTTGGTAAAGACCCGGGGTGCCGTAGACAATCCAAACGGCAGCGTCAGAAACTGATAGTGACAGTTCTGTACCACGAACCTGAGGTACCCTTAGTGATAAGGGCAATTTTGGGACATGGAGGTAAGCATCCCTGATGTCTCGGGACACCAGATAGTCCCCTTCTTCCCGGTTCGTTATCACTGCTCTGAGTGACTCCATCTTGATTTGAACCTTTGTAAGTGTTCAAAATTTTTTTAGATTTAGAATAGGTCTCACCTAGCCTTCTGGCTTCAGTACCACAATATAGTGTGGAATAATACCCCTTTTCTTGTTGTAGGAGGGGTAATTTAATTATCACCTGCTGGAAATACAGCTCGTGAATTTTTCCCATACTGCCTCCTTGTCGGAGGGAGACCTTGGTAAAGCAGACTTCAGGAGCCTGCGCAGGGGAAACGTCTCGACATTCCAAACTGTACCCCTGGAATACTACTTGTAGGATCCAGGGGTCCTGTACGGTCTCAGCGTCATGCTGAGAGCTTGTCAGAAGCGGTGGAACGTTTCTGTTCCTGGGAATGGGCTGCCTGCTGCAGTCTTCTTCCCTTTCCTCTATCCCTGGGCAGATATGACTCTTATAGGGACGAAAGGACTGAAGCTGAAAAGACGGTGTCTTTTTCTGCAGAGATGTGACTTAGGGTAAAAACGGTGGATTTTCCAGCAGTTGCCCTGGCCACCAGGTCCGATGGACCGACCCCAAATAACTCCTCTTCCTTTATACGGCAATACACCTTTGTGCCGTTTGGAATCTGCATCACCTGACCACTGTCGTGTCCATAAACATCTTCTGGCAGATATGGACATCGCACTTACTCTTGATGCCAGAGTGCAAATATCCCTCTGTGCATCTCGCATATATAGAAATACATCCTTTAAATGCTCTATAGTCAATAAAATACTGTCCCTGTCAAGGGTATCAATATTTTTAGTCAGGGAATCCGACCAAGCCACCCCAGCTCTGCACATCCAGGCTGAGGCGATCGCTGGTCGCAGTATAACACCAGTATGTGTGTATATACTTTTTATGATATTTTTCCAGCCTCCTGTCAGCTGGCTCCGTGAGGATGGCCCTATCTATAGACGGTACCGCCACTTGTTCTGATAAGCGTGTGAGCGCCTTATCCACCCTAAGGGGTGTTTCCCAACGCGCCCTAACTTCTGGCGGGAAAGGGTATACCGCCCATATTTTCTATCGGGGGGAACCCACGCATCATCACACACTTCATTTAATTTATCTGATTCAGGAAAAACTACGGTAGTTTTTTCACATCCCACATAATACCCTCTTTTGTGGTACTTGTAGTATCAGAAATATGTAACACCTCCTTCATTGCCCTTAACGTGTGGCCCTAATAAGGAATACGTTTGTTTATTCACCGTCGACACTGGATTCAGTGTCCGTGTCTGTGTCGACCGACTAAAGTAAACGGGCGTTTTAAAACCCCTGACGGTGTTTCTGAGACGTCTGGACCGGTACTAATTGTTTGTCGGCCGTCTCATGTCGTCAACCGACCTTGCAGCGTGTTGACATTATCACGTAATTCCCTAAATAAGCCATCCATTCCGGTGTCGACTCCCTAGAGAGTGACATCACCATTACAGGCAATTGCTCCGCCTCCTCACCAACATCGTCCTCATACATGTCGACACACACGTACCGACACACAGCACACACACAGGGAATGCTCTGATAGAGGACAGGACCCACTAGCCCTTTGGAGAGACAGAGGGAGAGTTTGCCAGCACACACCAAAAACGCTATAATTATATAGGGACAACCTTATATAAGTGTTTTCCCTTATAGCATCTTTTATATATTTCTAACACCAAATTAGTGCCCCCCCTCTCTGTTTTAACCCTGTTTCTGTAGTGCAGTGCAGGGGAGAGCCTGGGAGCCTTCCCTCCAGCCTTTCTGTGAGGGAAAATGGCGCTGTGTGCTGAGGAGATAGGCCCCGCCCCTTTTTCGGCGGCCTCGTCTCCCGCTCTTAACGGATTCTGGCAGGGGTTAAATATCTCCATATAGCCCCCGGAGGCTATATGTGAGGTATTTTTAGCCAAAAAAGGTTTTCATTTGCCTCCCAGGGCGCCCCCCTCCCAGCGCCCTGCACCCTCAGTGACTGCCGTGTGAAGTGTGCTGAGAGGAAAATGGCGCACAGCTGCAGTGCTGTGCGCTACCTTAAGAAGACTGAGGAGTCTTCTGCCGCCGATTCTGGACCTCTTCTCGTTTCAGCATCTGCAAGGGGGCCGGCGGCGAGGCTCCGGTGACCATCCAGGCTGTACCTGTGATCGTCCCTCTGGAGCTAATGTCCAGTAGCCAAGAAGCCAATCCATCCTGCACGCAGGTGAGTTCACTTCTTCTCCCCTAAGTCCCTCGTTGCAGTGATCCTGTTGCCAGCAGGACTCACTGTAAAATAAAAAACCTAAGCTAAACTTTTCTAAGCAGCTCTTTAGGAGAGCCACCTAGATTGCACCCTTCTCGGCCGGGCACAAAAATCTAACTGAGGCTTGGAGGAGGGTCATAGGGGGAGGAGCCAGTGCACACCACCTGATCCTAAAGCTTTACTTTTTGTGCCCTGTCTCCTGCGGAGCCGCTATTCCCCATGGTCCTTTCAGGAACCCCAGCATCCACTAGGACGATAGAGACATTAAAATGAAGTAAACTGTGTTTAGAGGTCATGCTTATGTTCACTTGTGTGGTGAGGGGCGGGATTCGCTTCTATTTGTCCGCATAGATTATGATTGTCAGCTGCCAGTACTGGTTTTACAATGACCATAAATAATTTGAATTGGTCCTGGACCACCAATCCAGAGCACCCCTGCAAGTTCCTGCCTAAGAACACATTTTGAGAACCACTGGTACATAGTCTATATAGACAAGTGCATATTGTAAAGAGCAATGGAATTTGCAGCGCTCTATAAGAAACTTACTAAATGAATGCATATAAACTCCCTTTCTAGGAAGCACTCTGTATAAAATGTGAAGTATTGTGATGCAATGAATAGATCTACATTAACTACACACACTGCTTTATCACATGATCTCCACACAGCACGCAACTGAACACGCATGGATTTCAGGCACAAAAAGTGGGCCACATTTAATGACGGCAGCTTTCCACAGTGACCAATAGCTGCTGCAAATCAGATTGTAACGCTGACACTAAACCGAGTGGCTCTTCAGATTCTTCTGTGTCGTGCATGGCCACAAAAGTCATCAAGCCCCGACAGCTGCCCGACCCTCACTGGGAGTAATTACAGGTAGGGGACTACTGGCAGTGCGGAGACCAAGTGTGACTTCTCATATACAAGTCACACATCCTTACCACTGGAGTGCAATGAATGAGCATACACTACACCTAGTGCCCTCACCCACACCACCCTTCCACTTTCATAGCCAATGTCACGGCCTGTTTAGCATAAGACTCTAAAAGGTGCATACACAGCTATTTTCCCTGTGCCCAGCCATGTTCACGAGGGGTGAACCACTGTCCACAGTAGGAGTCTGTGGAAAGTGGTTCACTCAACTGTTCAAGCAGCCCGACGGACGGCAGCGGCTGGCGATGATGCAGGAGCGCGCATCAGCGCTCACCGCCCGTCCATACGCACTGGCCAAGTTTGAGCTCAAAACGCCGTAAGCGAGCTACTTTGTGCTCAAAATCATCCGGTGTGTATCCTTTACCTAATCCAAGCATTATACACCCCTTACCCAACGGTGAAAAGCACGGACTGGTATGAGCAAAATTACACCCAAACATGCCGCATAATGTTTTATTAAAAGTTAGCACCACTCACCTTGCACCTATCCCCCCCCCCACAGCACCTATCTCACCTTGCACCTATTCCCCCCCCCCCACAGCACCACTCACCTTGCACCTATTCCCTCCCCCCCCACAGCACCACTCACCTTGCACCTATTCCCCCCCCCCCCACAGCACCACTCACCTTGCACCTATTCCCCCCCCCCCCACAGCACCACTCACCTTGCACCTATTCCCCCCCCCCACAGCACCACTCACCTTGCACCTATTCCCCCCCCCCCACAGCACCACTCACCTTGCACCTATCCCCCCCCACAGCACCACTCACCTTGCACCTATCCCCCCCCACAGCACCACTCACCTTGCACCTATCCCCCCCCACAGCACCACTCACCTTGCACCTATCCCCCCCCACAGCACCACTCACCTTGCACCTATCCCCCCCCCACAGCACCACTCACCTTGCACCTACCCCCCCCCCACAGCACCACTCACCTTGCACCTACCCCCCCACAGCACCACTCACCTTGCACCTACCCCCCCACAGCACCACTCACCTTGCACCTACCCCCCCACAGCACCACTCACCTTGCACCTACCCCCCCACAGCACCACTCACCTTGCACCTACCCCCCCACAGCACCACTCACCTTGCACCTACCCCCCCACAGCACCACTCACCTTGCACCTACCCCCCCACAGCACCACTCACCTTGCACCTACCCCCCCCCCCAAAGCACCACTCACCTTGCACCTACCCCCCCCCAAAGCACCACTCACCTTGCACCTACCCCCCCCCAAAGCACCACTCACCTTGCACCTACCCCCCCCCCCCCAAAGCACCACTCACCTTGCACCTACCCCCCCCCCCAAAGCACCACTCACCTTGCACCCCCCCCCCCACAGCACCACTAACCTTGCACCTACCCCCCCCACAGCACCACTAACCTTGCACCTACCCCCCCCCCCCCCACAGCACCACTCACCTTGCACCTATCCCCACAGCACCACTCACCTTGCACCTATCCCCACAGCACCACTCACCTTGCACCTATCCCCACAGCACCACTCACCGTGCACCTATCCCCACCCCCAGCACCACTCACCTCTCTCTCCCTCTCCGCACCGCTGTAAGTACTACATCGGAATCCCCCACACCAGACATCCTACCACTGATGCGCACCACTCCCCATACACTATATCCCCCGGGCCTCCGCCGTCCCTCCATCCATTCCCCGGGCCTCCGCCGTCCCTCCATCCATTCCCCGGGCCTGCGCCGTCCTTCCATCCATTCCCCGGGCCTGCGCCGTCCCTCCATCCATCCATTCCCCGGGCCTCCTCTCAGCCAGCCCCCGTCCCTCCGCCTCACCTGTGTGGGCCGCGGATTGCGCTGGTGTCCCGGCCGCTGCCTGTGTCCTGCTCTCGGCGCCGCTCCCCGTCCCTTCTCTCCGTGTCTCTGAGGCGTTGGTTTGTCCGGCACAAGATGGCGGATCCCGGCGGCCACGTCAGGAGGCAGAGAGCGCGCTACGTAATGTGCGTGCGTCATTAACATGGCGGCCGGAAGCGTGGGAGGGGGCGAGACGTGTGTGTGACTAACGCGAGCCGAGAGCAGTGCGCCCACAGCCAATCAGCGCCCGCCTTTCATCTGCCAAGCGCAGGTTACAGAGTGGAAGAAACTGTGTGATTGGCTGCTGCTGTGGCTCAGTGTGTTACAGCTGTATAGTAGGGATGGGGCCATAACATTGGCAGTACGGTAGATGCTAGAATCAAGTGGGCTAAGGGACCTTTTCCGTAAGGGGGAGGAGTTACGACGCAAGGGGGAGGAGCTAGGCCAGCGGGATAAGAACCAACCTTGGCAGTACGGTTGGTTCTATATCGGAGGGGCTGAAGGGACCTTGTGACGTATTGAGGGGAGGAGCTACGTCACCAGGGGGAGGAGCTACGGGCGACAGGGTACCCGGAAAGTACCCTCGCGGGCTCGCTTCGCTCGCCACGCTTCGGGCACGGTGGCTCGCTCCGCTCCGCTTCGCTCACCACCTAATTACTAAAGGTAATAGTTGGTGGCGTGGATAGTAGAGGAACTATCCCGCTGGCCTAGCTCCTCCCCCTTGCGTCGTAACTCCTCCCCCTTACGGAAAAGGTCCCTTAGCCCACTTGATTCTAGCATCTACCTTGGCAGTACCCAGGTCACATCATGGTTTCCAGTGATTTCCAGTCACTTATATGTAGTAATCTAGCTACTGTCACACATATAATGCTTATCACAGTGGTTCCCAAACTGTGTGCCGTGGCACCCTGGGGTGCCGCGGGACACTTGCAGGGGTGCCCTGGGTTGGTGGTCAAGGACCAATTCAAACTATTTATTGTCAATTTAATAGGCAAAACCAGTGCTGATGGCTTCCAGTTATAAAATATGTGGACAAACAGAAGCAAATCTTGTCCCTCACCACATAATTGACCCTAAGGATGGCATAAACATAATTTACTTAATCTAATATTTTTTTTCGAAATTTCTCAATAAGAAACTTGTGGCCTAGGGGTGCCGTGAAAAAAAATCTGACACTCCAGGGTGCCGTGACTCACAAAAGTTTGGGAACCACTGGCTTATCACCTCCTCTTATATTAGGTTAGTCCTGAAGAAGGCTTGGGACCAGCCATTTGTGCTTGTTTCAGCCACCAAATGTGAAAATGGTCCATAGATGGCCACACTGAAATAGCGATGGCCATCACCATCGATGGTCAGCTACCCATGGTCACGGGTTTCCCCATCAATGGCAGAGACCCACTAGTTTATTCTATTGCATCGCTCATTGCTTAGCCTAACACTTCCATTGCACCTCACCATCAATGGCAAAAAAAAACCAAACATCAGAATAATTTGAGGGGTGCCGCCTCGCAGGGCCTAGGGAGCGACAACGTAGTCAGTGGTGGATCCAGGCGAGTGAGGCAATCATGGCCATTGCCCTCACAACTTCTAAATAGTCACTTCAGGCAGCCACGTTTGGATGGTTGTCAGTCATTAGGTCGACCACTATTGGTCGACATTGGCAAATGGTCGACACATGAAAGGTTGACGTGAGTTTTTCATATTTTTTCCCTTTTGGGGAACTTTTCCATACTTTACGATCCACGTGGACTACGATTGAGAACGGAAATCTGTCCGAAGCATGGCGAGCGAAGCGGCGCACTAATTGGGGTTCCCCGTCACTTTACGCAGAAAACGACACCCAAAAAAAGTAAAAAAAAAAACCATGTCGACCTTTTCACGTGTCGACCATTTGTTCATGTCGACCACGCCAATGTCGACCAATAGTGGTCGACCTAATGACTGTCGACCATAACATGGTCGTCCATTCATACCGGAACCGGCAGCCACGACCTCCCTCTCTTCCATGGTGCCTCATCTCCTCCCCAGGGCTTCATCTGCTTGCTTACGGCTTACAATGCCAGACTGTGGGTGAGAGAATGAGGAAGCATGGCTGGCTAAGAGGAGGTGAGGCACCCAGGGAGGAGAGGGAGGTCACGGCTGCCCAAAGTAAATATGGAGGTGTGTATGTTATGTGGGCAATTGCCCTGATCACCTCAGCCACTGGATGTGTCACTGATGTTGGTGCCATACCCTAGGCTCTGCATGGTGGCACCACTCGCCCACCATCCCTGACAGATGGACCAGCATTTTGCTTGCAGAGGGCCTGAAGCCTTACCCTGCAGCCTAGAGTGTCACCTTGTGCATTCTTAGGATGCTCCAGGTGTTCAGCTCCTTCTGTCTTAGCGGCCCTGCCCCCTCGATGTGACATCTTGATGACACGTGTTTGGAGGCAGCATAGGGCAGAAAATTCCTGCGGTCTACTTCCATCTGCAACTATCCGACAGCGAACCTTGAATGCTTCAACCGTCTGGTTTTCCACCATTGATTGAAATCCATAGTGATGGACAACCCTAGCAGAGGCACTGAGGAGTTCGGAGTCTGCACTATATAGTCACAATTATACATCAATGGTGATCATGCAACAGAGATCTTCCTTGTTTAATGTGCTGAAACCTGGGGAGCACTACCGCGCAGTATCAATGATGCTCCTGAGGGGAGGCATCAAGTCATTTACCAAGATGGCCACTGTCTGGTCTTCTGCATATGTACGGCGCCATTTTGCGCCATTACACCACCACACTGGAACATGAAAGTTTTCCCCTTAGCTCATTAAGAGACCCTGCAATTACTGCATTCCACGCCTGCTATTCACCAATTGCATCTTGTTCCGCTGCCTCCATACAGTGGTGTCTGTATGTTCTGCTCAAGCTCTGCTCCATGCTGAGAGTCTATTACATGCATAATTGTGAGTACTCCTATATTTCTCATACGTCCTAGAGCGTCCCGCTTCAAGAACCATGGGGGTATAGACGGGATCCGCAGGAGACATGGGCACTTTAAGACTTTTAATGGGTGTGAACTGGCTCCTCCCTCTATGCCCCTCCTCCAGACTCCAGTTAGTTAGATTCTGTGCCCAGTGAGACTGGGTGCACTCTGAGGAGCTCTCCTGAGTTTCTCTGAAAAAGACTTTTGTTTGTTTTTTTATTTTCAGGGAGCACTGCTGGCACCAGTCTCCCTGCATCGTGGGACTTAGGGGAGAGTAGCAGACCTACTTCTGTGAGTTTCAAGGCTCTGCTTCTTAGGCTACAGGACACCATTAGCTCATGGGGGTCTGATCGCTAGGTACGCCCAGATGCTCGTTCCCGGAGCCCGCCGTCACCCCCCTTGCAGAGCCAGAAGACGAGTGAGTAGAAGAAGATCAGAAGACTTCAGTGACGGCTTTGAGGTACCGCACAGCGGGCGCGCTGCGCGCCATGCTCACACACACACAGCGGCACTACAGGGTGCAGGGCGCGGGGGGGGGGGGCGCCCTGAGCAGCATAAATTCTTATTTCAAGACTGGCAAGAGTGGTATTAAGTGCCTGGGCACTAAATCCGGACCTCCGCCAATATAAATATTTAAAAAATAGCGGCGCTGAAGCGCGCCATTAAGGGGGCGTGGCTTAGCCCTCACAGCTCTCATCAGCGCCATTTTCTCTTCACAGAGCTGCAGAGATGCTGGTCCTCCTACACTGCTGTACAAGTTACAGGGTGAAAAGGGGGGGGGGGGCACAGTTAATTTGGTGCTGGTTTATTGATTATAAAAGCGCTAACAGGTCTGAGGCATTGTTTATAACGTTTCAGAACCGGGATAGGCGCTGGGTTGTGAGCTGGCAAACTCCCTCTGTGTTTCTCTGTCAGACTTTACTGTGGGTCTGTCCCCTATAGCCCCAGTGTGGTTGTAGGTGTCGGTACACATGTGTCGGCATGTCTGAGGCTGAGTGCTCTTCCCAGGAGGAGGCTGAAGTCGGGACAGAAAAGGCTGTGGGAGTGACCCTGTCGGCACCGCCGACTGCTGATTGGGTAAATGTGTTGAGCGTTTTGAATGCAAGTGTGGCTCTATTGAATAAAAGATTGAATAAATCTGAGTCTCAGAATCAAACATGGAAAAAATCCATGGAGGATGTGTTATCACAAGTCCAGACCCCCTCGGGGTCACAAAAGCGTTAATTTACCCAGACAGCGGATACAGATACCGACATGGACTCTGATTCCAGTGTCGACTATAGTGATGCCAGATTAAATCCTAAACTGGCTAAGAGCATTCAGTATATGATTGTGGCGATAAAAGACGTGTTACATATCACGGAGGACCCTGCTGTTCCTGATACCAGGGTCTGTATGTATAAAGGAAAGAAACCTGAGGTAACGTTTCCTCCCTCTCATGAACTGAACACGCTTTTTGAAAAGTTTTGGGAAAATCCTGACAAGAAATTTCAGATTCCCAAGAGAATTCCAGTGGCATATCCGTTCTCCTCTGGGGACAGGGAAAAGTGGGAGTCACCCCCCACGGTTGATAAAGCTAAATATTTATCTTACTTAAAACCCTCTAAAAGGTGGAAGAACACAGTACGCTATTGGCGTATGGTATACCGTAAGGGTACGCACGTTGCGTAACAATCGCTTAGCCGTAGTCGAGACGCTCGAGCGTCACGTTCGCTCACGGCCAAGAGATCACAGGCAGGCACGCTATAGGCTGCCGACTAACGTAATGATACGCTATTAGCGTAGCGGACGCTCGGGACCACGAAGAGATCACCAGCGGCGCAGACGCTCACAATGTAAAACCTTTATAACTATACCATAAAACAATGTACTTATACTGTAAACCCTTGTGCAGTGATAAGGTGAGAATGCAACACAGTGTAAGCTGGTTTACACTAAAGCTGTTTGAGCGATAGAGACGCTCCTACTACCCACTGCAATATAATGAACACACACACAATACCGGTCTAAGGGTCTAACGCCTTTTAAGGAAATGAATGAACGTTCAAAAAGAATAATACAATACAAGTCATACACTACCAATATAACATAGACTACCTAACCAGATAACTACACTTAAAATACTATAACAGTACAATAACACTTTACGAGGAAAAGAGAGGGAAAAGGGGAGAAGAGAGAAAGAGAGAGAGATATGGCTCACAATAATAATGAAGACAATATGATTGCGGAGAAAACTTACGCACAAAGGAAACAATCGCATGCGCCTTTCTGAATATCCAGCTCCCGATTATCAGTGATGAGAACCGTTGAAGAGAGTAGAGCTGAATCAGATCGGCTTGTCTATTTATGCACCACACATAATACAATACAATGGTCCCTACAATCTCATTGTTCATTGGACACAGGAATTCGTCTTCGCATTATAACAAAAGGTCATAGGTTGATTTATACAGGTGGGCTGTGACTATTTCCAACTGCTCAGGTGGGTGGGAAACTAGGTTTCCCGCCGCATGGATAATAAAGTGCAAATAATAGTAAAAGTCCATAAACTTCTTATGTCCATAACTATTCGCACGAGCGATTAATCCGCTTCAAACCAACACCGGAATATTGCTAATTAAATACTCTTCCGATGGATACTAAACACCACTGTATAACCCTTGTCTGACCCTTCGTATCAAACAAAGAGGGATCTCCTTGTCTATGAACATGCTACATTAACTAAACTTTCAGATTCTATCAAAGGGACCATAATCTACAAAATACATTATATGGTATAAATATGTAACGATTGAGTCGCACGCTAGGCGCACATAAACTCTACCGTAAATGCGCATACCGTGCGCCTGCGGGTGCACGTAACAGCGGGTATGCGTACGCACGGGAGAGCGCACGCATGCGCAGCGCGGACATGTATGAGGTGCAAATATGGCAGTGTGCATCATGATATTTTTCTGACTTTGACAGTCCACCCTTTGGCAGTCACAAATAACTGCCACTTCCTAAAACATTTCAAAAAGAGAAAAATATATGTCATGTGTAAATACATTTCCATGGTTGGGTAAGGGAGGAGAGAAGAAGGTAGGAAACGGGTATGACCTAGTGAGATAGCAGAAGCATGTGTGTATGAATCCATGTTTGGGGGGTCATGTATCATCGTGCCGTACGTGTTTTAAATCAAGCTTCGAGGTATTGCGAAGTATACATTTGAATTCCTTCTTATCCCGTGGTACGGGTCTGTGGATGGGCTATCAAACTTTACCGAGCTCTCTTCGGCTTTTGGTTGCAACAAAATGGGGGAGCACATTTTAGTTGATGATACATGAATGGGGGAAATATGTGAGTGCTGATATCTGTGCCTATATTCCCTATCGACTATGTGTGTTATTACCTGAAGGTTGTAGAGATGAAGATAAAGAACACTTATGGTAAATGCATTGATATTCTATGTGAGGTTAATATACATTTGCCGATTGAGGTCTTGTCTGAAGTCTTGTCTGAAGTACATGTTGACTGTAGTCTCTTTGTGCTTTTGCCAATAAACGCAAGCAAAGCTTTTTCAATGTCCATAGACTTACAAAGAGTGTTGGGCTAGCGTAAAATTAAAGGTACTAGGGATATGGGGGGTCTATGGCATAGTCCATCAGTTGTCAGTGTACAAGGTTGTCAAAACTTCTTCTTTAGTCCATCTGTTGTCTGTGTACCGGGTCATCAAATTCCTCTTCCATGCGGGTCTTTTTACCTTGGAGAAAAACGAGAAACAGGTGAAAGAAACGGACCGTAGAATCACATTTTCATCACAACAGTGTCTCTATCGTTGGGTCATAAATCACATCAGTCGTTGTTATTACAGTATCTTCACTCCTTAAACTCATCACTCGGGCGCCACGTTTACACTTTGTTAAAGCCTGAACGCATCTAAATATCAAGCCAATCGATATGACAACACCCAGGATACATAGAAGAAACTTCCCTACATCCATTATGACTCCTTGAGCCCATTCTCCTAAACCAGAGAACCAATTTCGCGGGTTCAACCATGACACCCAACTGGTCAGCTCATTACCCACAGCGGCAAGGGTGAGATTGTGTTTCCTTCGGAACTCCCATTTTAATTGGAGAATGTCGTCCATCTTTTGGTCTATGACCTCGACCGGGTCCTCGGTGCTGTTTGTGATATACGTGCAGCACTTTATTCCATACTGAGTTGCCAGGGTGACACAATACCCACCCGTCACAGCTGTGAGATAATTGAGAATCATTCTATGCTGAACCAGTTCTGTTTTATAAGCTTGGAGCTCCCTTCCAGTATACCTGAACGTGTCATCATACATTTCAGTGATATTGTCTAATAAATTTGCAAGCGCAGATATATATTTATAATTTATCACTCCTCTGGCGGTACGAGTGATATCTAACGCGATTAGGAATTGAATCCCGGTGGATTCACTGATCAGGTCAGAGGCCGGATGCTCTGTTCTCTCTATCAGGTGCCGTTTAACGATGTGCTCGTAATGGGTGTGAGTATAAGGAGCTTGGGCACTGCGGTGAATATCTTTCATTTTAGTATGTGATACAGTCATTACCTCAGGCAGTACTTTTCCAATATAACACAATCCTTCAGAGTTTGGGGCAAGCCACTTATACGCCTTCCTCCCGCATATGAAATATGCATCATCGGGGAGAACATATGGGACGGAGTAGGACATAACCATATTACACATTTTCCATATGAAATCTCCTAACCCTAATTCTCCCATCTGTTTAATACACGTATCAGTTTGTATGATATGTGCACAGTATCCTGGTGATACCTCTCCAACTCTCATGGTCCTACTTCCTAGGGTATACCTATATCGGAAATATTTTCCACTACCGGCTATGTGGCGTATAAGTTCTGTATCTGTTGGCATTCTATCGGCTCTGTATGAAAAGGTCATGGTTTGGTTATTCCATGACACTTCCCAATTTCCCGGCTTTCGGGGATTGGAAATGTTAAAACATACTAGGGATCTATCCACATGATATTGGTGGAGCTTCAAACTAGGAGGACTGGAGATATTAAACCTCCTGTCCACCGGCCTCCCACCACTTAGCTCAAGTACCTCCCCTATCGTTAAAGGAAATGGTACTAGTCCTGGCTTGCTGTGGCCTTGAGGTACTTGAGAGCATACCCAACAATCTGTCTGATTTAACACTTTACCCACTAAGGAGTGATAGTCACTCAATGGATGCCGGTCCATGTGGATATTAAAATTAGATTGGCATTTCTTGATACACCCATCCTCTACTACACTGTCACAGAGTCTACAGATACAGTTCTCTTTTTCAGCTAACAATCCTTCACAATGTTTACAAATAACATGGCTGCTAGATCGTTTCCGGTACTCGCCTTTGCTTGGTGATTGTGTTGCTATTGGAAATTTACACCTCCATCTCAGTCATCAGAAACCCTTCTGGATCCTTTCTCGACCTCACTGGTACTCTCACCGAAACAGACTGCTCTGGTCAACATCATGGTCAACAGGAAAATCCATATCACAGTCTCTTGGGGCAAGTCCATTTTACAGGAGGAGAAAAGGAGAAATTTGTAATGGGGGTACAGAAAAACAGTTTGAGGGGGAGAGAAACTTGTTACGATAATTAGTTCTCTAGTCTTGTTGTTCTTCTTGTTCTGCTGTCATCTCAAAGGTGCTGTCTCTCAGTCTTCCAACCGAACACTCTGGTGATACAATATTCCTTCCAAATCAGCGATCTTTCTGTAAGGAGCAAAAATCTTGCATTACCATTTGTCTAACTGATGTGTGACATACCATCTTTAAAATATGAAAACATGAGTGAGAAGAGAGAAAACAAAAAAAAAACAAAAGAGAGAGAGAACAATTCATATACATATATATTACATAAACCAACAATAGACAACAACAGGGAAAAACATTTTTCAAACATTTTAAAACATTGTCAGATCTGTCGTTCATCATCAGGCTGTCATATCTACATGTCCAATGGTATCCTTGCTCAGTCCCTCCCACCAGCACCTCCATACTGCACCCTTTGTATCTGGCCAGGATACATTGATGTGGGTAGGTCATGCTGGGGTTTGGTAGACTTCTGCAAAGACCAAGTAGCTATGCAATGTTTGAGTCCTGCCGATAACCGTCAGAGATGGGGAAAAAGAAAACATTTCACAGATACATTACAAATTTTACCCGGTCATTCCTGTGTCCTCAAGGAATGACCTCCCAACTTGTTAACAATAGTTTCAGGCTTACCATCAGTCCTAATGACCACCTTTCCTGATTGCATGTTACAGGTGCGGCCCAAACTCCTTCCTATGTGATCCCTGATTACAATTTGGTGTGTCATATTCATGTCTAGGGGGTCTGACTTTATGTGGGCTGTTACAGTTACTGGCATAATGCCCTTCTCTTTTACAAAGATAACAAATCCTGGGTTTCCTCCAAGTGTCAATGACCTGAGGTCTTGGTTGATTTGATGCCTCCTCAAACGCTCGGATGCTCATCACCATCAACCGTTTTCCCTGTACTTCCCTGCTTCCTTGGATATCATGGTTATGTTGTTGTCTAGGGGGTTGATATGACTTTTGTCTACTTCCTGATCTACAATCTCTTGCAAAATGACCTTCCTTCTGGCAATTGTAACAGACTTCCATATTTGAATTTCTCGCAGGGGTTTGGGGCTTATGCTGGAGTGGTCTTGTGGTTAGGGCCTGTATACTTGCGGCCATTAACTTATCACTTTGTGACTCCCTGTATCTGGTGATATTTCGATCATGATCAATAGCGGCCTCTCTTAATGCGGCCACCGAGATATTTCTCCAGTTTGGGTTGGTGGTCTGTACCCTTGTTCTCAATACCTCCTTTAAACCATTCATTAATACCTTAACCGCTATTTCTCTATGCTGTGCGCATGTTTTGATGTCTGTGATCCCAGTGTTCCTAGCCATTACTTGCAGTGCTCGATTGAAATAATTAGAAATACTTTCCCCTTCGTTTTGTCTTATGGAGAAAATTTCATTCCACTTGACAACGGCAGGGAAATATACTTCCAACTGTCGGTTAATCTGCTTAATACATTCCTGATTGTGTTCCTCCGTTTGAGGTACTTCTGTGTCTAATTGACAATCAGTAATAAATTTCGCAGAGTCAACACTGGAGGGCAAACATGCCCTCAGCACTGTCCGCCAATCTTTGTTGGTGGGTTCTGTGGCGTTTCCTAGTTCTTTAATAAACCTTTGACATGCGACTAGATTTTTCCTAGGATTAGGAAATTCAGACATAATTGATCTTAATTCGGTCCGGGACCAGAGACAGCGCATTGCACTGTCCTTGACGGGAATGATTCCCTGATCGTCAGTCTTCCCATTGGGGACTGTGATCACCCTGACAGGATCAAATTCAACTACATCATCTTGTGTTGGTCTTACAATATGGGGTACATTTGTTTGTGCGTGACATAAAACATTGTACGTACCTGTGGACACGACCTCACCTGACCCTCCGTTAGGGGGTTTGATTATTGCCTTTACCGATTTGGTCGTGTCCACCTGGATGTCTTGTGCGATGGCTGCTGGAAGAGGTGCCGACATCGTGCTGGGCTCACTTTCTGGCTTGTAATCCTGAGGGAAGTTTGACATGGGGTGCGACTTGCACAGGTCAACATTTGTAATTTTTACACTTTCATTTTCATAAACATTATTACATTTGTTACTTTCATCCTTAATACAGTTACTAAGTGCATTTTTATCGTACAACATTGTGCCTTTCTCCGCAACCATAATCCTCTCCATTGCCATGTCTCTCCTCCCAAGATGAGAGTCAGATATGTCAGTTAAACTTCTTTGCATTTCACTTTCCTGTTGCCACAATTTTAAACAATCATAATGTTTGATCCGTCTCTTTGCTGATTTAATAAGACTTATCCTTCTCCTTAGATTCAGTAACACATCTGGGCTAAAGCTGCCTACTCTTGGGAACTTCTCCCCGTCATGTAGAGTCATTCTTTCCCATTCATCACATAAAACCTCTGTGTGTGAACCGTATTTTTCACACATTACATACCTTGCCGACCCGATTGGTCGGTTTACTAAATCAACCCGAACCGAGGTTGATCGCCCCCTACCTGAACAACTGGCCCCCATAACTTGCAGGTGTTGCTTTTACTACCTCTGACCTTAATCAGGGTCTTCAGCGAACCCTTACAAAAACCAAGATGTCCGGGGCAGGCCGGCGGCGAAGTTTACCGAGTACTCCACTCACTCCTCGCCCACGTTGGCCAGTACTGCAATCACTGTATCCAGAGCTGTTGTACCCAACCTAGGGCCCCTATGAACCTTTACTTACTGGGGCGTGTTGGACCTACCAGTCCCCAGCAAGTATCGGTTGTTGGATAGTTCCTGAGTGACCAGCGAACCTCCCTTAAAATAAAAAAAATTCACAAATCACGTTAAAATGTACAAATAGCGTTTATGACCCCTCTAGCGTACGCAAATGGTACTGGGTCAAATTACTAACTAATGCACACAATTACGTGCGGTACAATCGTTCAGCACATAAGCAACTAATCTTATGTGCGGAGCGACCAGTGGAATCGAAATTTAGCAGCTGCGAATTCCTTCAGCCTGAGCTTTATGGCCTATATGGGTTCCGCACCAACCCTTCCTGGTGTTGGGCTACTTGTCTCTATTTATAGCGGACTTCCTTGTCTGCTGTACCTGGACCTCCTGGTCTGTTCTGGACCTCCTGGTCTGTGCTACAGTATGACCTCCTGGTCTGCTATACTCTAATGCTCAAATTTTATGTTTAACAAGGGATGCCTCCCTAGCCACCATGCACGTCACTTACATGTATGTACCTCACGAGAACTCGATGATTTCCTGTGGTTCAATCCCAAAAATTGTAGAAACTTATATAATTACACTCACTCACCACATGTACACTTTACTTTTGTTTCTATTTCTTTCTATTTCTGCGCAGAAATTTCTTTCCTTTAGACCAGATGAGTCGTAAATTGGAGAAGGATCTATTAGCTTAAATTTCGGACGCTAAAATTGACTTGCGCTACTTATCGCGTTGCCACCTTTTCGCCTGTTAAAATAATACTATCTTGTGATTTGAGTTACGTGGGCGTACCCGGACGCTCCGTTGCGTAATATACGCTGCGTGCGTCGGCCTTTGGGTTGCGTACGCGAGTCTCAGCCTTTTGTTAGAGACACGTGTACGCAAAGCAGATATCCACCGTAACACAATTAACACGTTTATCAATGTAGGTGATCCTCGATCATCTACCAAGCACCACACAAGTCTCTCCTTGTATCTTAGGCAAAGCTGTGTGCGTGCTTTACAAATTACCCCTTAAATGTATTACCTTTACACTTTAACTACTGATAGCAACAAATCTTTCTTAGCCCGTTAACAATTGTGAAATGGCAAACAGGAGAGTGATATGAAAATACACGAATGAAAAGAAATGCAGATATATGCGTGCGTGCGTGCGTACGCAAGACAGAAATAAACAGTTTAAAAAGACACTAGCGTGTTGTTCTTACCTCCGGTTCCGGATTCCTTCAGCACCCTTTACTAAGCGAAGCAGACGCTTATCCAGACAGCACTACGAGGAATATGACCTCCCGCCCTTTGCTGATGGATAATGTCTGCTGAAATTTCCTAGTACAGATATGTGAAGGACGGACGAGCCGCCAATTGATAAAGCTAAATATTTATCTTACTTAAAACCCTCTAAAATGTGGAAGAACACAGTACGCTATTGGCGTATGGTATACCGTAAGGGTACGCACGTTGCGTAACAATCGCTTAGCCGTAGTCGAGACGCTCGAGCGTCACGTTCGCTCACGGCCAAGAGATCACAGGCAGGCACGCTATAGGCTGCCGACTAACGTAATGATACGCTATTAGCGTAGCGGACGCTCGGGACCACGAAGAGATCACCAGCGGCGCAGACGCTCACAATGTAAAACCTTTATAACTATACCATAAAACAATGTACTTATACTGTAAACCCTTGTGCAGTGATAAGGTGAGAATGCAACACAGTGTAAGCTGGTTTACACTAAAGCTGTTTGAGCGATAGAGACGCTCCTACTACCCACTGCAATATAATGAACACACACACAATACCGGTCTAAGGGTCTAACGCCTTTAAAGGAAATGAATGAACGTTCAAAAAGAATAATACAATACAAGTCATACACTACCAATATAACATAGACTACCTAACCAGATAACTACACTTAAAATACTATAACAGTACAATAACACTTTACGAGGAAAAGAGAGGGAAAAGGGGAGAAGAGAGAGAGAGATATGGCTCACAATAATAATGAAGACAATATGATTGCGGAGAAAACTTACGCACAAAGGAAACAATCGCATGCGCCTTTCTGAATATCCAGCTCCCGATTATCAGTGATGAGAACCGTTGAAGAGAGTAGAGCTGGATCAGATCGGCTTGTCTATTTATGCACCACACATAATACAATACAATGGTCCCTACAATCTCATTGTTCATTGGACACAGGAATTCGTCTTCGCATTATAACAAAAGGTCATAGGTTGATTCATACAGGGGGGCTGTGACTATTTCCAACTGCTCAGGTGGGTGGGAAACTAGGTTTCCCGCCGCATGGATAATAAAGTGCAAATAATAGTAAAAGTCCATAAACTTCTTATGTCCATAACTATTCGCACGAGCGATTAATCCGCTTCAAACCAACACCGGAATATTGCTAATTAAATACTCTTCCGATGGATACTAAACACCACTGTATAACCCTTGTCTGACCCTTCGTATCAAACAAAGAGGGATCTCCTTGTCTATGAACATGCTACATTAACTAAACTTTCAGATTCTATCAAAGGGACCATAATCTACAAAATACATTATATGGTATAAATATGTAACGATTGAGTCGCACGCTAGGCGCACATAAACTCTACCGTAAATGCGCATACCGTGCGCCTGCGGGTGCACGTAACAGCGGGTATGCGTACGCACGGGAGAGCGCACGCATGCGCAGCGCGGACATGTATGAGGTGCAAATATGGCAGTGTGCATCATGATATTTTTCTGACTTTGACACGGTAGATAAAGCTTTATCACGGCTGTCCAAAAGGTGGCTCTCCCGTCCCCTAACACGGCAGCCCTAAAGGATCCTGCGGATCGGAAGCAGGAAAATACGTTGAAATCCATTTATGTCACTACGGGTACGCTACTCAGACCTGCCGTCGCATCGGCATGGGTGAGTAGCGCTATTGAAAAGTGGGCAGATAACTTGTCATCTGATATAGATACCCTGGATAGGGATAGCGTTCTCTTGACACTAGGTCATATTAGGGACGCTGCAGCCTACCTAAAGGAAGATGCGAGGGACATCTGCCTTTTGGGATCAAGGGCCAATGCCATGGCAGTCTCAGCTAGGAGAGCATTGTGGATTCATCAATGTAATGTTGATGCTGACTCTAAGAAGGCTATGGAGTCTCTGCCGTATAAAGGTAGTGTTTTATTTGGTGATGGCCTCGCTGACCTGGTATCTATGGCTACCGAGGGTAAGTCATCCTTTCTACTTTATGTTCCTGCGCAACAAAAGAAAACGCCCTACTATCAGATGCAGTCCTTCGGCCCAATAAATACAAAAAAGGACGAGGGTCTCCCTTCCTTGCTTCTAGGGGAAGAGGAAAGGGGAAAAGGTCACCAGCTGTGGCAGGTTCCCAAGAGCAGAAGTCCTCTCCAGCTTCTGCCAAATCCACCGCATGACGCTGGGACTCCTCTGCAGGAGTCCGCACCGGTGGGGGCACGTCTCCAACTCTTCAGTCAAGCCTGGGCTCGTTCGGCCCTGGATCCTTGGGTATTAGAAATAGTGTCCCAAGGGTACAAACTGGAGTTTCAAGACGTTCCACCTCACAGATTTTTCAAGTCGGCCTTACCAGCTTCTCTCCCAGACAGGGAGGTAGTATGCGATGCAATACAAAAGCTGTGTCAAAATCAAGTCATTATCAAGGTGCCCCCGTCACAACAGGGAGAATGCTTTTATTCGAGCCTGTTCGTGGTCCCGAAGCCGGACGGCTCGGTCAGACCAATTCTGAACCTAAAATCCCTAAATTTCTATCTGAGAAAATTCAAATTCAAGATGGAATCTCTCCGAGCAGTGATATCCAGTGTGGAGGAAGGGGATTTCATGGTGTCGGTCGACATAAAGGATGCCTACTTACACGTCCCCATATATCCTCCACATCAGGCTTACCTGAGGTTTGCTATTCAGGATTGTCATTACCAATTTCAGACGTTGCCGTTTGGTCTGTCCATGGCTCCAAGAGTTTTCACCAAAGTTATGGTGGAAATGATGGTTCTCCTGCGCAAGCAAGGAGTCACAATTATCCCGTACTTGTATGATCTCCTGATAAAGGCGAGATCCAGGGATCGATTACTGCAGAACATTACGATTTCCCTGACGGTTCTGCAGCAGCATGGTTGGCTCCTGAACTTGCCAAAGTCACAGTTGACTCCGAAAAAACGACTGTCGTTTTTGGGAATGATTCTGGACACAGAACTACAAAGAGTTTTTCTTCCAGAAGAAAAGGCTCTGGAAATTCAGAGTCTGGTCAAACAAATTCTGAAGCCGGCGAGAGTGTCAATCCATCAATGCACTCGAGTGCTGGGGAAGATGGTGGCGGCCTATGAGGCCATCCCTTTTGGCAGGTTCCATGCCAGGGTGTTTCAGTGGGATCTGTTGGACAAGTGGTCCGGATCCCATTTGCACATGCACCGGAAAATAATCCTGTCCTCCAGGACCAGAATTTCACTACTGTGGTGGCTCCAAAGCTCTCACCTCCTAGAGCAGTGATTTTCAACCTTTTTTTACTCGCGGCACACCGAACAATATTTTCAAATTGCCAAGATACACCATCAGTTCCCCACAGCAAAAAACAAAAAACACACATTGGCCCTCATAGTAAAAAGAAAAATCCACACATACATTGGCCTACACAGAAAAAACAATCACATTGCTCCCCACATAAATCATATCGCTCCCTACATAAATCCTATTGCTTCCCACATGAATTATTCACATTGTTCCCCCCATAAATCCTTATTCTCCCCACATAAATCCTATTGTTCCCCACATGAGAAAAAAAATAACAAATATTAGCCCTCCTCCAGGTCCCTCAGTAGCGGGGGTTGTTCATAGTAAAGTGCTGTGAATACTGAGCAGGGGGCGGTCGGGCAGGTGTGGATGTGGGTGGGCAAGGAAAGCTGTGTATGCAGACGGGAACTGGAAGATGTGTATGCAGGCGGGTGGGCTGGCTGGGTGGTGAGAAGCGGCGACCGTGACCTATGATATCACACCGCCGCGTCTTCAAGGCATAGGTCATGGCCGGAGCACGACTGATCCTCTAAGAAGAGCCCGGGCCAACAGTTCACTCTGAAGGTGCAGGAAGTTGCTCTGGCTCCGCGGCACACCTTGCAACTGGTCGAGGCACACTAGTGTGCCACGGCACACTGTTTGAAAAAGCCTGTCCTAGAGGGACGCAGGTTCGGGATCCAGGATTGGATACTAGTGACCACGAATGTGAGTCTCCGGGGCTGGGGAGCAGTCACACAGGGGGAAACTTTCCAGGGAAGATGGTCAAGCCAGGAAGTTGCTCTACACATAAACGTGTTAGAGTTAAGGGCCATTTACAACGGCCTTCTTCAAGCGGAACGTCTTCTTCACAACCTGCCCGTCCTGATCCAGTCGGACAATATAACAGCAGTGGCGCACATAAACCGCCAGGGCGGTACAAAGAGCAGAGCGGCAATGGCAGAGACCACAAAGATTCTCCGCTGGGCGGAAAGACATACAAGCGCTCTGTCGGCAATCGTCATTCCAGGAGTGGACAACTGGGAAGCAGACTTCCTCAGCAGACACGATCTCCATCCGGGAGAGTAAGGTCTTCATCAAGAGGTCTTCACAGAAGTGACAAGTCTTTGGGAAACTCCTCAAATAGACATGATGGCGTCTCGCCTCAACAAGAAACTTCAGAGGTATTTTTCCAGGTCAAGAGACCCTCAAGCAATAGCGGTGGACGCCCTGGTGACACCATGGGTGTTTCAGTCGGTGTACGTGTTCCCTCCGCTTCCACTCATTCCAAAGGTGCTAAAGATCATAAGAAGAACAAAGGTTCAGGCGATCCTCATTGTTCCGGACTGGCCAAGAAGGGCTTGGTATCCAGATCTTCAGGAATTACTCATGGGAGATCCCTGCCCTCTTCCTCTACGAGAGGATCTGTTAAAGCAGGGGCCGTGCGTGTTCCAAGACTTACCTCGTCTTCGTTTGACGGCTTGGCGGTTGAACGCCGGATCTTAGCCCGAAAGGGTATTCCCAGTGAAGTCATTCCCACGCTTCTTCAGGCTAGAAAAGAAGTAACGGCGAAACATTATCACCGTATTTGGAGAAAATATGTGTCTTGGTGTGAATCCAAGAAGGCTCCTACGGAAGAATTTCAGCTAGGCCGGTTTCTCCATTTTCTGCAAGCAGGTGTGGATGCGGGTCTAAAGTTAGGCTCCATTAAAGTGCAAATTTCGGCCTTATCAATTTTCTTTAAAAAAAAATTGGCCTCCCTACTGGAAGTTCAGACTTTCGTGAAAGGCGTGCTACACATCCAACATTTGTGCCCCCAGTGGCGCCATGGGATCTTAACGTGGTGTTGCGGTTCCTTCAATCACATTGGTTTGAACGTTTGCAGATGGTAGAGTTGAAATTTCTCACGTGGAAAGTGGTCATGCTGTTGGCCTTGGCATCCGCGAGGTGGGTGTCTGAGTTGGCGGCCTTGTCTCACAAGAGCCCTTATTTAATCTTCCATGAAGATAGAGCAGAGTTAAGGACTCGTCAACAGTTTCTACCGAAGGTGGTTTCATCGTTCCAGATGAACCAACCTATTGTGGTGCCTGTGGCTACTGCCGCCTTCGCTGAGTCGAAATCCCTCGATGTGGTTAGGGCTTTGAAGATTTACGTCGCTAGGACGGCTCAACTGAGGAAAACAGACTCTCTGTTTGTCCTGTATGCGCCCAACAAGATTGGGGCTCCTGCTTCCAAGCAGACTATTGCGCGCTGGATCTGCACTATGATTCGAAATGCTCATTCTACGGCTGGATTGCCGTTACCGAAATCAGTGAAGGCCCACTCTACCAGGAAGGTGGGCTCGTCTTGGGCGGCTGCCCGGGGGGTCTCGGCATTACAACTCTGCCGAGCAGCTACTTGGTCAGGTTCAAACACTTTTGCTAAATTTTACAAGTTTGATACCTTGGCTGATGAGGATCTCATGTTTGGTGAATCGGTGCTGCAGAGTCATCCGCACTCTTCCGCCCGGTCTGGAGCTTTGGTATAAACCCCATCATTCTTGAAGCGTCCCCAGCATCCTCTAGGACGTATGAGAAAATAAGATTTTAATACCTACCGGTTAATCCTTTTCTCTTAGTCCGTAGAGGATGCTGGGCGCCCGTCCCAGTGCGGACTCTATCTGCAGTAATTGCTTATTAGTTATTGGTGGTGTTACACGCAGGTTGTGTTTCTGTTATGTTCAGCCTGTTGCTGACATTGTTCATGCCGTTGACTGGACTTCTGTTAAATGCCATGTTGTACGGCGTGTTTGTGGTGTGAGCTGGTATGTATTTCACCTTTAGTTTAACAATAAATCCTTTTCCTCGAAATGTCCGTCTCCCTGGGCACTGTTCCTATAACTGGAGTCTGGAGGAGGGGCATAGAGGGAGGAGCCAGTTCACACCCATTCAAAGTCTTAAAGTGCCCATGTCTCCTGCGGATCCCGTCTATACCCCCATGGTTCTTGAAGCGTCCCCAGCATCCTCTACGGACTAAGAGAAAAGGATTTACTGGTAGGTATAAAAATCCTGTTTTCCACATTACTTTTAAAGAAACCACTCCACGGGATAAGTCAGAGCCATAACTAGGTGTGTGCAGAAGGTGCATTGCCCACAGCGCACTTGCCCTGTGGGCGCACCTTCCACATACACCCCGAGTGGCCCATATCCCACCCGCTGACGGCCGCCCTTCCACTCCCCTGTACTTGCCGCCCGCCGCAGCACCAAGCTCCGCCAGCTGGAGCCTCTGCCGCTGACCGCTGTGTATAGTCAGCGGCAGCGATGCACAGTTTGTCCCCCCTGTGCTGCTGCGCTCCCAAGTCCCGCAGCCCACCCCTCTCTGTGTGTGAAGTGTAGTGTTCTATACAGGAGCCGGCGGGACTCGGGAGCGCAGCAGCACAGGGGAAAAAAACGTCTTGTCACGTAAGCGCCTACAGTCACTACACTACACCTACACTAACACTACACTACACTAACACTACACTACACTACACTTACGCTGGAGACGCTGTGGAAGAGCCGCCCGAGAATAGTGTCTGGTCTCTGCTGGGGGAAGCGGCACAGGACTAACAGTAGGGAAGCTCCTCTCTGCTCCATTTTCGAGCTGGGCTGGCTGGGTGAGGCAGTGGTTGCCTCGTGACTCACTCACACTGCAGGTGGAGAAGGGGTGTGGGGGGGGGGGGGGGGCTTTAACAAATGATGCTTGCCAGGTGAGCCCTCTCTAACCCGGTATCCTGGGGAAGGGGAGGGAGGGGGGGGGCAGCATCTATGATAAGCCGCCTCTATGATAAGCTATGGTGGCTTATTTCATTTAATTAATTAAAGTGGCTGTTTTTTATTTTTATGTGAAAGAGGTGTGTGTAAAAAGGGGGACGCTGTCTGCCGTAATGTGTAAAAAAGGGGAAGCTGTCTGATGTAATATGTAAAAAGGGGACGCTGTCTGCCGTAATGTGTAAAAAGGGGACGCTGTCTGCCATAATGTGTAAAATAAGGGGCTCTACCTGGTGTAGTGGTGCTACTGTGCGGCGTAATTTGAATAATGGAGACTACTGTGCACCGTAATATGAACTGGTATTATTTTGAGGCCACACCCCTTACCCTTTGAAGCCACGCACTGCGTCATTTTAATGAGGGGGGGGGGGCGCCGATGTCGTTTCTTGCACACAGCGCTAAAATGTCTAGTTACGGCACTGGGATAAGTATTGTGCTGCCTTGTGATTTGGAAGATATGCTGATGTGTACTATTACTCTGCCATATCACTGCCGACAGTACACACATACCTCAACATTATACTTCCACATTGATGTCTTTCTTAGTACTGCAGCAGTCAGTTCTGCCATCAGAAATTGTGGGGCCCGGGACTGACAAAAAAAGAATTAAATTAAAATAAATATATATATATATATATATATATATTAGGTGATTCATCGCGCCCTACGGGCGCTCTTCACACCGTCGCAAGGGGCTACGCCCCCTTAAACATAGCACTGGCTTTGGACGTGCAATATGTTGAATATATGGAGTATTACCTCTAAACCTAATTTTATTATTGGTTACATATTGTGGAGATAAAGGGCTTGTGACTGTGTGAACAGCGTACGCAGGGCACGATGAGTCACTTAGTAGGTTCTGTGGGGTGCGGGATCGAGCCAGATGGGGGAGGGTGTCCTGGGGTGCGTCGAGTGGGGGAGAGAGTCCTGAGCAACCGTGGTGGTGGTAGTGTATCGGTGCAGCCGCGGGTGGTGTAGGAGTGGTTGAGGGGGTGCGGTGGGTGGGTAAGGGCCGGGTGCGGGAGTTGCGTGGTTGGGGGAAGGGCGGATGTGGGGGTGCGGCGGTGGGAGAGGGGGTACAGAGCCACCATGGGTAGGGGAGGGTGCGGTTGTGCTGCAGTTGGTGGAGGTGTGGGATTGCGTGAGGTGCATCCAGCTGGGGCCCGGCAGAGTTGACAGTATAGGAGACATAGGCACACTATAGGTGACAGGCGGTTGGTGGAGGGGCGGGTGCGGGAGTGCCGGTGGTGGGGTAGGGGGTCCGGAGCTAGTGCGGGTGATGTGGGTGCGGGGATGGTGCGGAGGGAGGTGGAGATATAATATATAAAGTCTACATACTATTATGTTGAGTAATTTTACATTGTACCACAGACAGTACGGGGCTACATACACACACACATGCAGCTGCAGACACGCTCTTTATGCCGTCGTAAGGGGCTACGCCCCCTTAACCTCTGCACGCCTTTGTGGGGTCAATATTTGTATTATATGGAGTATTACCTGCGTTCCTAGTTTTGTCAGTGCTTAAATATTGGACGATGAAAGGGCGTCCGATGGTGAAGGGGGCGTAGCTCCTAGCGATATGGTGAACAGCACCTGCTGGAGATGATGTAAAGAATGTAGCGGGTGTGTGGGTGACCGCGAATGGGGGAGGGTGTCAGTAGATGCTGCAGGTGGAGGGGGTGGAAGCAGGGGGGTGCGCGGATGGGGGAGGGGGCGAGTAGTGATGCAGGTGGGGGAGGTGCGGGGGAGTGGGGGCTGCGGATGTGGGAGGGGGTCTGCAGGGGCAGCGAGTGGTGGAGGGGAGGGGGTGCTGGGGGTGGGGTAGGTGCGGGGCTGTTGCGGATGGGGGAGGGGTTCCGAAGGTGTTGCGGGAGGGGAAGGGGCAGGTTGCGGGGGTGATGCGGGTGGGGTAGAAGGTCCAGAGGTGACGTGGGGAAGGAGGGGAGTGCTGCGGGTGGTGGAGGGGCAGGTGCGGTGGATGGTGGAGGGGGTCTGGAGGTGCTGCATGTGGTGGAGGGGCAGGTGCGGGGGTGCTGCGGGTGGGATAGGGGTGGTTGCAGGGGGTGCAGCGTATGGGGTCAGGGGGCACTGTGGGTGGTGAGGGTGCAGGGGTGGGGGAGGCGGTGTGCTGCAAGTGGGGTACGTGGTCCGGAGGTGCCGTGGGTGGGGGAGGTGGAGGAGGGCCAGGTGCGGGGGTTACGCGGTTGGGGTAGGGGGTCAGGAGGGGCTGCGGGTGGTGGAGGGGCGGTTGCTGTGGATGGGGGACGGTGCCCGAGGGTGGTGGGTGAGGGGCGGGTGGGGGAGGTGTCTGTGTGTGGGTGCTGGGGGTGGGGGAGAGCCATATTCGGGGGTGCGGTGGATGGGGGAGGGGGTCCGGAGGAACTGCGGGTGTGGGAGGGGAGGGTGTACAGGGGCACAGTGACATATGCACACGCACTATACAGGGGGAGCTGGCAGCCATGCAGAGGCACATACCTTCTGTTATAGTGCTGCTCCAGCCCCCCCCCTTCAGCACATCCTACACGGTCTGTCTCCAGCCTCCCCAGTACCTGACGTTGCGGGCGGGCTGGGAGGCAGGAGGACGCACAGCTGTGCTGTGATCAGTGTGTGTCCAGAACAGGGAGGGCGGCTTTGGAGCTTACCCCGTAGGAGCGGGCGGCCGCGGAGACACAGCCACCGTGAGTGACAGTCGGCGCCCATCGGACACGCAGGCAGCAGCAGCAGGCAGGCCGGGTGAGGGAAGGAGGCGGACAGCTGTTACCGGCCCCCGGCACCACGCGCCGCTGATCAGCCACTCGTGCTGGAGCGGTGTGAAATGGACGGGTGGCGGGTTCGCATCGGAGCTGTAACCAATGGCTGGCAAGGGGGGGCGGTGCCGCGACAGAGGTCGGAGCCTTAACCAATGGGGGGCGGTGCCGCGACGGAGCCTTAACTTGCTGCTGCTGTGTCTGCACAATCCAGCGGCCACTCTCTGTTATCTAACCTTCGGTCAATTTAGTGTTATGAGTTATGTATCCAATTCCCACATATCTATGGCTATCTCCTATATATATATTAGGGCAGAGCTATGGCTTAACTCCGCCCAGCGATGTGACTCCGCCCTGCGTTAGCAAATGAGGCACAAAGTCACAGATCTGGGCTAATATATAGGAGATATATATAAATTCCTGTGCGCATATGGAGCCACACCATATTATGCCCCTGACACCATATTATGCCCCCACAGTTATGCCCCTGTCACCATATTATGCCCCACACAGTAATGTCCCTGACACCATGTTATGCCCCCACATTAATGCTTCCAGTACCTGCTCGTCGTCAGAGGTTCTGCTCATTGTCAGGGGATTCTGCAGTCCAGATGGAGGCCTCTGTTTGCGCCTGCATGCTTCGAACTATTGAAAACGTACCTCCAAAATGGCTTCCGCCTCAGAGGAGACAGTTATTAAAGATTCTAGTGTCTAGTATCTTTAAGAACTGTCTCCTCTGAGGCGGTGGCCATTTTGGGAGGGGCGTGCACAATAGAGGGCGGTAGATAGACAGGGAAGGAGGCGGACGGACCTGGCGGGTGGACCATGGCATGAGCGGCCCGGGCCCATCCTTCTCTGTCAGAGAGGCCGGGCCTGGGACAGCTGTGCCCCCAGTACCCGCCTGATGACGGCGCTGACAGCAGTTGGGGTTTACTATACATAGCCTATAGGTTCATTCCATGTCAGTTCACCCAGGCATGACACCCACCGGCTCGGATTTTCATGATACTTTGTACACTTAATACTACCACATAGTTACTAACACATGCAAAATTATTCTTCTCTGGGCCTCACAGTTTTTGAGATATAGGGGGCCGCATTCTTAAAAAAAATTGCTGGAATATGCCAATACTGATGCTTTGGTTTTTTTCCTGAGGTGTATCTGGAAAAAAAATCACATCTGGGTGCCTTATCCACGTATCACTATTATCTCAGTGTGTAATCCATGGGGTATATTTACTAAGGTCCCGATTTTGACCGAGATGCCGTTTTTTCTTCAAAGTGTCATCTCTGTAATTTACTAAACTCAAATCACGGCAGTGATGAGGGCATTCGTATTTTTTGGGTAGTCCATGAAAATAATTACGAATGAATACACCATCGGTCAAAACGCGGCTGTTTAAGTATGAATCTCGGTCATTTACTAAGAAGTGCAAAGCAAAAAAAAATAAAACACTGCCGTGAAAAATTACAACTCGTAAAAAAGTGCTAAAAAAAACCAGACCTGCTTTTTTAATCCGTGATTGTATAGGCATGCAGGGATCCATGAGATCCGTGCATGTATATCAGTGGGAAGGGGTGGGAAAGTGGTTATTTTCTAAAAAAAAATTGCGTGGGGTCCCCCCTCCTAAGCATAACCAGCCTCGGGCTCTTTGAGCCGATCCTGGTTGCAGAAATATGGGGGAAAAATTGACAGGGGTTCCCCCATATTCAAGCAACCAGCATCGGGCTCTGCGCCTGGTCCTGGTTCCAAAAATACGGGGGACAAAAAGAGTAGGGGTCCCCCGTATTTTTAAAACCAGCACCGGGCTCCACTAGCTGGACAGATAATGCCACAGCCGGGGGTCACTTTTATATAGTGCCCTGCGGCCGTGCCATCAAATATCCAACTAGTCACCCCTGGCCGGGGTACCCTGGGGGAGTGGGGACCCCTTCAATCAAGGGGTCCCCCCCCCAGCCACCCAAGGGCCAGGGGTGAAGCCCGAGGCTGTCCCCCCCATCCAATTGGCTGCGGATGGGGGGCTGATAGCCTTTTGTGAAAATGAAAAGATATTGTTTTTAGTAGCAGTACTACAAGGCCCAGCAAGCCTCCCCCGCATGCTGGTACTTGGAGAACCACAAGTACCAGCATGCGGCGGAAAAAAGGGCCCGCTGGTACCTGTAGTACTACTACTAAAAAAATACCCAAAAAAAGACAAGACACACACACCTTGAAAGTAAAGATTTATTACATACATCCACACAAACATACAAACATACTTACCTATGGCCCCACGCAGGTCGGTCCTCTTCTCCAGTAGAATCCAAGGGGTACCTGTTGAATAAATTATACTCACCAGCTCCAGGGTCCCAGGCTCCTCGTAGCATCCATTTGTAATCCACGTACTTGAATAAAATAAAAAAACGGACACCCGAGCCACGCACTGAAAGGGGACCCATGTTTGCACATGGGTCCCCTTTCCCCGACTGCCAGAAACCCACTCTGACTTCTGTCTAAGTGGGTTTCTTCAGCCAATCAGGGAGCGCCACGTTGTAGCACCCTCCTGATCGGCTGTGTGCTCCTGTACTGTATGACAGGCAGCACGCGGCAGTGTTACAATGTAGCGCCTATGCGCTCCATTGTAACCAATGGTGGGAACTTTCTGCTCAGCGGTGAGGTCACTTTCGGTCAACCGCAGGGCAGAAAGTTCCCACCATTGGTTACAATGGAGCGCATAGGCGCTACATTGTAACACTGCCGCGTGCTGCCTGTCAGTCAGTACAGGAGCACACAGCCGATCAGGAGGGTGCTACAACGTGGCGCTCCCTGATTGGCTGAAGAAACCCACTTAGACAGAAGTCAGAGTGGGTTTCTGGCAGTCGGGGAAAGGGGACCCATGTGCAAACATGGGTCCCCTTTCAGTGCGTGGCTCGGGTGGCCGTTTTTTTATTTTATTCAAGTACGTGGATTACAAATGGATGCTACGAGGAGCCTGGGACCCTGGAGCTGGTGAGTATAATTTATTCAACAGGTACCCCTTGGATTCTACTGGAGAAGAGGACCGACCTGCGTGGGGCCATAGGTAAGTATGTTTGTATGTATGTTTGTGTGGATGTATGTAATAAATCTTTACTTTCAAGGTGTGTGTGTCTTGTCTTTTTTTGGGTATTTTTTTAGTAGTAGTACTACAGGTACCAGCGGGCCCGTTTTTCCGCCGCATGCTGGTACTTGTGGTTCTCCAAGTACCAGCATGCGGGGGAGGCTTGCTGGGCCTTTGTCACGATCCGGGTATCTGGACGCCATTTCTTACCCATCAGATGCCTCCTAAGGCTGGCTCAGCGCTCCAGGACCGGATCCCATCTGTTATCCTAATGTTCACATTCCTGCATCCTCTCCTGTCTCTCTGAGACGCTGTCACAGTAACGCCTTATTACATCTGGCATGGCGTCTCCCGCGGCCTCCGCCGCCGTCCCTGAGCTTCTGCATGCAGAGTGTCAGAGTGGCGATTACGTCAGCCGCGGCCTCCGCTGTGTCCGCGTGGTTGGATGTGCACTTGTCAGCCTGGCGTCTCCTGTCTCCAGTGGCCGGCGCCGCCATTACTGTTTTCATTACCACATGGATTACAAACCAAACTTCCCTCCAAGTGTCTGCATGGGCGCAGCCATCTTGGATTCTGTCAGCTGATCATTTCCTCCAATCTGTTGTCAGTATTGTTAATCTGCATAATTGCCTAGCCAATCCCTTCCTTGCTGCAGGTATAAATACACTGTGCCTGAGCAAGGAAGGCGTCAGTGCTTTGGTTGTCAAACCTAGTTCCTGTTTGTCTCTCTCCTGTGATTGTCTTCCAGGTTCCAGCTCCTGTCTCAAGACTTCCACCATAGAGACCCGCACCAGCATTCCACCTGCGGTGTAGCCTGACTCTCCAATCCATTGTGGATTCATCTGTTTCCAGCTACAACATTACCTGCTTCCAGCTCAGCTTCCAGCAGAGTACAGCTTCCCTTAAAGGGCCGGTGTCCTTTCTACACTTTACCACTCTCCACCGGTATTATTATTTCTCCGCTCTCAAGTTCTACATTTCAGTTCATATTTCATCGCTCCCAAGTTCATTTATTATTTAACTGGTTCCAGCCAGTATCCACTCCGTGCTAACAACAGTCTGGTTCCAGCCAGTATCCACAGCAGCTGTTTTACCTTCAGCAACCCAGCTTTTCCTGGAACACCAGCTGGCACAATCCTGGGTTATCTCCATTGCTACAGTCGGGCCTGGTAAGGACTTTCCATCTAGAAGATCATAAGAACTATCTCACACTACCAGTGCCCTGTGGCTCCTGCCATCCTGTAGTACCCAGGAACTGTATTTATTATTTGCTGACTTTTACGTTTTCTTTTACTGCTGCTGTGTTGCGGAGTTGTCATAATAAACATCATTGACTTTTATCTAAGTTGTCGTGGTCACGCCTTCGGGCAGTTATTATTCATGTTACTTACATGTCCAGGGGTCTGATACAACCTCCCAGGTTCCGGTACATCTCAGCCCCTACAACTGAGGCTGCCTCCCGTCAGCTCAGGCCCTCAGTTGTGACAGTAAGCACTGACCTAATGAATCCAGCCGGAGACCAGGATCAAGCGGCCAGGCCGATGCAAGAACTGGCAGCCCGACTAGAACATCAGGAGGCTGCACAGGGCCACATCATCCGCTGTCTCCAGGATCTCTCTACTCGGCTGGATGGAATTCAGACAACTCTCCGTGGATCAGGCGCATCTGGTGCGTCAACCACAGTGACTCCAGCTATAACCCCACCCACCTTACCCATTTCTGCTCCACGTCTTCATCTTCCAACGCCAGCAAAATTTGACGGATCTCCAAGATTCTGCAGGGGATTTCTCAACCAGTGTGAGATTCAGTTTGAGCTACAACCTGGCAATTTTCCCAGTGACCGTACAAAAATTGCCTACATCATCTCTCTTCTCAGTGGCTCCGCCCTTGACTGGGCATCACCGTTATGGGAGAGGTCCGACACCCTGCTATCTTCTTACACTGCATTCGTGTCAACATTCAGGCGCATCTTCGACGAGCCAGGCCGGGTAACCTCAGCTTCATCCGAGATTCTCCGTTTACGCCAGGGGTCACGTACTGTAGGACAATATCTGATACAGTTCCAGATCCTGGCATCCGAACTGGCATGGAACGACGAGGCCCTGTATGCTGCATTCTGGCATGGCTTATCTGAGCTTATTAAAGATGAGTTAGCTACCAGAGACTTACCTTCTAAGTTAGATGAGCTAATCTCACTCTGCACGAAAGTTGATTTACGTTTCAGAGAGAGAGCAACTGAGCGTGGAAGATCATCTGCTCCAAAATCTTCTGCTCCTCCTCCTCGTCAACTGTCACCATCTAAAGATGAGCCCATGCAAATTGGCCGTTCCCGTTTAACTCCTGCTGAGCGCCGAAGACGTCTCTCTGAGTCTCTTTGTCTTTACTGTGCAGCTCCGTCTCACACCATCAATGCCTGTCCCGAACGTCCGGGAAAACTCCAAACCCTAGCTCGCCCAGGAGAGGGCCGGCTAGGAGTAATGATCTCCTCTCCATCTCCTCATGATTGTAATCTCCCAGTCTCGCTTCAAGTTGCTCAACGTTATCGGAACGTCATTGCTCTCCTTGATTCCGGAGCAGCTGGGAACTTTATTACTGAAGCCTATGTTAAACGGTGGTTCCTACCCACCGAGAGACTTCCTTCCTCCTTTTCCTTAACTGCCGTGGATGGCAGTAAAATTTTTGATACTGTTATTGCTCTAAGGACTCTACCAGTTCGTCTGAGAGTGGGAGTTCTTCATTCCGAACTTATTTCACTTTTAGTGATTCCAAGAGCCACACATCCTGTGGTCCTGGGCCTTCCATGGCTCCGTCTTCACAATCCTACAATTGATTGGACGACTACGCAAATCCTGGCATGGGGTTCCTCCTGTGCAGAGACATGTTTGTTTAAAGTATTGCCTGTCTGTTCTTCCTCCCCCAGGTCGTCTGATGTTCCACCTCCTCCATATCAAGATTTCACGGATGTGTTCAGTAAAGCTTCTGCTGATATCCTTCCTCCTCATAGAGAATGGGACTGCCCGATTGATCTCGTTCCAGGGAAGGTTCCACCTCGAGGCCGAACTTATCCGTTGTCTCTGCCTGAGACGCATTCTATGGAGGAATACATTAAAGAGAACCTAGCAAAGGGGTTCATTCGACCTTCTTCTTCCCCAGCCGGCGCAGGCTTCTTTTTTGTAAAAAAGAAAGATGGTGGTCTGCGGCCGTGCATCGACTACAGAGGTTTGAACGACATTACCATCAAGAACCGTTATCCTTTACCCCTGATTACTGAGCTCTTTGACAGAGTTAGCGGAGCTACCATCTTTACAAAGCTGGACTTGCGAGGTGCATACAATCTCATCCGGATCCGTGAGGGTGACGAGTGGAAGACCGCCTTTAACACCCGTGACGGACATTATGAGTACCTCGTCATGCCCTTCGGATTGAGCAATGCTCCAGCTGTCTTCCAGCATTTTGTCAATGAGATTTTCAGAGACATTCTATACCGTCATGTCGTGGTCTATCTAGACGATATCCTCATTTTTGCCAACGATTTAGAGGAACATCGTTTTTGGGTTAAAGAGGTTCTGTCCCGTCTCCGTGTCAATCATCTCTATTGCAAATTAGAAAAATGCGTCTTTGAAGTCAAGTCCATTCCGTTTCTAGGGTACATTGTGTCCGGTTCCGGACTAGAGATGGATCCTGAGAAACTACAAGCAATTCAGAATTGGCCGGTACCCTTAACCCTCAAAGGGGTCCAGAGGTTCTTAGGGTTCGCCAATTATTACCGAAAGTTTATACGAGACTTTTCCACCATTGTGGCGCCTATTACTGCTTTCACCAAGAAGGGTGCTAACCCGTCCAAGTGGTCTGAAGAAGCCATGCAAGCTTTTCATCTTTTAAAACAGAGGTTCATCTCTGCGCCTGTCCTGAAACAGCCTGACATCGACTCTCCTTTCATCCTAGAGGTGGATGCCTCCTCCGTTGGAGTAGGAGCGGTGTTATCTCAGAGGGCTAAAGATGGCCATTTACATCCTTGCAGTTTCTTCTCCCGGAAGTTCTCCCCAGCTGAGCGCAACTATGCCATTGGCGACCAGGAGTTGCTAGCCATCAAGCTCGCTCTAGAAGAGTGGAGGTATCTGTTGGAGGGAGCTTCTCATTTAATCACCATACTTACAGACCACAAGAACCTTTTATACCTGAAGGGCGCACAATGTCTCAACCCTCGTCAGGCCAGATGGGCACTTTTCTTTTCCAGGTTCGACTTTAAACTCCAGTTCTGTCCGGGCTCTCAGAATCGCAAGGCCGATGCCCTTTCCCGCTCATGGGAGCAAGAAAATGAGTCAGAGTCTTCAGTCAAGCATCCTATTATAAATCCGTTGGCATTCTCCACGGTAGGGATGGACTCTACGCCCCCATCAGGGAAAAGTTTTGTGAAGCCGATGCTAAGGAAGAAGCTCATGCATTGGGCCCATGCTTCCCGTTTTGCCGGACATACAGGTATTCAAAAAACCCTGGAGTTTATCTCTAGGTCCTATTGGTGGCCAACTCTGAAAAAGGACGTCTTGGAGTTTATTGCATCTTGCCCAAAGTGTGCCCAACATAAAGTATCCCGCCAGTCGCCTGCGGGGCAACTGGTTCCACTATCCGTTCCCCGTCGACCATGGACCCACTTGTCGATGGATTTCATTACAGACTTACCCATGTGCAACAAGTTCAATACCATCTGGGTGGTAGTTGACCGGTTCACCAAGATGGCACACTTCATTCCTCTCACCGGTCTTCCGTCAGCTTCCAAGTTGGCTCAAGTATTCATACAAGAGATCTTCCGACTCCACGGTCTTCCTGAAGAAATTATCTCAGATCGAGGAGTTCAATTCACAGCCAAATTCTGGCGAAGTTTATGTCAAGTCCTCCAAGTCAAGCTAAAGTTTTCCACGGCTTACCATCCTCAGACCAATGGTCAAACCGAGAGGGTGAATCAGGACTTGGAGGCCTTCCTCCGCATCTATGTGTCCTCCTCTCAAGATGACTGGGTTCAATTACTTCCCTGGGCCGAGTTCTGTCATAACAACCAGTATCATTCTTCATCTGCTTCAACACCATTCTTCACTAACTTTGGATTCCACCCTAAAGTCCCTGAGTTCCAACCGCTTCCAGCAACTTCTGTTCCCGCAGTGGATATCACCTTGCATCAGTTTGCCAATATCTGGAAGAGCGTACGATCAGCTCTGCTCAAGGCATCGTTCAGGTACAAGAAGTTTGCGGATAAGAAGCGTCGAGCAGTTCCTGCTCTCAAGGTGGGTGATCGGGTATGGTTATCCACGAAGAATTTGAGGTTAAGAGTTCCCAGTATGAAGTTTGCACCTCGCTATATCGGTCCTTTCAAGATTGAACAAGTCATCAATCCTGTTGCTTACAGACTCCAGTTGCCTCCCTTCTTAAAAATACCCAGGACATTCCATGTTTCCCTGTTGAAACCGCTGATCTTGAATCGGTTTCATTCCTCACTTCCTCCAACTCCGAAAGTCCAAACTCAACGAGGCGTTGAGTATGAAGTGGCCAAGATCCTGGACTCACGTCACCGTTACGGTCAACTACAATATCTTATTGACTGGAAGGGTTATGGTCCTGAGGAACGTTCATGGACCAATGCTTCTGATGTCCATGCTCCTGCCTTGGTCCGGAGATTCCATTCCAAGTTTCCTCAAAAGCCAAAGAAGTGTCCTGGGGCCACTCCTAAAGGGGGGGGTGCTGTCACGATCCGGGTATCTGGATGCCATTTCTTACCCATCAGATGCCTCCTAAGGCTGGCTCAGCGCTCCAGGACCGGATCCCATCTGTTATCCTAATGTTCACATTCCTGCATCCTCTCCTGTCTCTCTGAGACGCTGTCACAGTAACGCCTTATTACATCTGGCATGGCGTCTCCCGCGGCCTCCGCCGCCGTCCCTGAGCTTCTGCATGCAGAGTGTCAGAGTGGCGATTACGTCAGCCGCGGCCTCCGCTGTGTCCGCGTGGTTGGATGTGCACTTGTCAGCCTGGCGTCTCCTGTCTCCAGTGGCCGGCGCCGCCATTACTGTTTTCATTACCACATGGATTACAAACCAAACTTCCCTCCAAGTGTCTGCATGGGCGCAGCCATCTTGGATTCTGTCAGCTGATCATTTCCTCCAATCTGTTGTCAGTATTGTTAATCTGCATAATTGCCTAGCCAATCCCTTCCTTGCTGCAGGTATAAATACACTGTGCCTGAGCAAGGAAGGCGTCAGTGCTTTGGTTGTCAAACCTAGTTCCTGTTTGTCTCTCTCCTGTGATTGTCTTCCAGGTTCCAGCTCCTGTCTCAAGACTTCACCATAGAGACCCGCACCAGCATTCCACCTGCGGTGTAGCCTGACTCTCCAATCCATTGTGGATTCATCTGTTTCCAGCTACAACATTACCTGCTTCCAGCTCAGCTTCCAGCAGAGTACAGCTTCCCTTAAAGGGCCGGTGTCCTTTCTACACTTTACCACTCTCCACCGGTATTATTATTTCTCCGCTCTCAAGTTCTACATTTCAGTTCAAATTTCATCGCTCCCAAGTTCATTTATTATTTAACTGGTTCCAGCCAGTATCCACTCCGTGCTAACAACAGTCTGGTTCCAGCCAGTATCCACAGCAGCTGTTTTACCTTCAGCAACCCAGCTTTTCCTGGAACACCAGCTGGCACAATCCTGGGTTATCTCCATTGCTACAGTCGGGCCTGGTAAGGACTTTCCATCTAGAAGATCATAAGAACTATCTCACACTACCAGTGCCCTGTGGCTCCTGCCATCCTGTAGTACCCAGGAACTGTATTTATTATTTGCTGACTTTTACGTTTTCTTTTACTGCTGCTGTGTTGCGGAGTTGTCATAATAAACATCATTGACTTTTATCTAAGTTGTCGTGGTCACGCCTTCGGGCAGTTATTATTCATGTTACTTACATGTCCAGGGGTCTGATACAACCTCCCAGGTTCCGGTACATCTCAGCCCCTACAACTGAGGCTGCCTCCCGTCAGCTCAGGCCCTCAGTTGTGACAGCCTTGTAGTACTGCTACTAAAAACAATATCTTTTCATTTTCACAAAAGGCTATCAGCCCCCCATCCGCAGCCAATTGGATGGGGGGGACAGCCTCGGGCTTCACCCCTGGCCCTTGGGTGGCTGGGGGGGGGACCCCTTGATTGAATGGGTCCCCACTCCCCCAGGGTACCCCGGCCAGGGGTGACTAGTTGGATTTTTGATGCCACGGCCGCAGGGCACTATATAAAAGTGACCCCCGGCTGTGGCATTATCTGTCCAGCTAGTGGAGCCCGGTGCTGGTTTTAGAAATACGGGGGACCCCTACTCTTTTTGTCCCCCGTATTTTTGGAACCAGGACCAGGCGCAGAGCCCGATGCTGGTTGCTTAAATATGGGGGAACCCCTGTCATTTTCCCCCCCATATTTCTGCAACCAGGATCGGCACAAAGAGCCCGAGGCTGGTTATGCTTAGGAGGGGGGACCCCACGCATTTTTTTTCTCCGTTTTACAGTGTTTATTTAAAAAAAAAAAAAAAAATTAACCCCAGCACGGATCACACAGATCCGGCCGAGATTCATTTTTAAAAAGTCGGCAGTGTTTTGCTAATCACTGCCGTAAAAAAGGTAAAAAAAACACGAATGACATCGACATCGGAACAAATGAAAAATCCGAATACGACAGCTTAGTAAATTAGTCGTAATAAATTCAAAAAGTTGCAGTTTTACACTTTCGATGTCATTCGTGATTGAACTTTGACCTTTTTCCGAAAATTACGAATGTTAGTAAATATACCCCCATGTATCACTATTATCTCAGTGCCTAAACCATATATCACTATTATCTCAGTGCGTAATCCACGTATCACTATTATCTCAGTGCCTAATCCACGTATCACTATTATCTCAGTTTGTAATCCATGTACAGGTTGAGTATCCCTTATACAAAATGCTTGGGACCAGAGGTATTTTGGATATGGGATTTTTCCGTATTTTGGAATAATTGCATACCATAATGAGATATCATGGTGATGGGACCCAAGTCTAAGCACGGAATGTATTTATGTTTCATATACACCTTATACACACAGCCTGAATGTCATTTTAGCCAATATTTTTTATAACTTGGTGCATTAAATAAAGTGTGTGTAAATTCACACAATTCATTTATGTTTCATATACACCTTATTCACACAGCCTGAAGGTCATTTAATACAATATTTTTAATAACTTTGTGTATTAAACAAGGTTTGTGTACATTGAGCCATCAAAAAACAAAAGTTTCACTATCTCACTCTCCCTCAAAAAAAGTCCGTATTTCGGAATATTCCGTATTTCGGATATTTGGATATGGGATACTCAACCTGTATCACTATTATCTCAGTGCCTAAACCACGTATTACTATTATCTCAGTGCGTAATCCACGTATCACTATTATCTCAGTGCATAATCCACGTATCACTATAATCTCAGTGCCTAATCCACGGATCACTATAATCTCAGTGCCTAATCCATGCACTATTATCTCAGTGCCTAATCCACGTATCACTATAATCTCAGTGTCTAATCCACGTATCACTATTATCTCAGTGCCTAATCCACGTATCACTATTATCTCAGTGCCTAATCCACGTATCACTATTATCTCAGTGCCTAATCCACGTATCACTATAATCTCAGTGCCTAATCCACGTATCACTATAATCTCAGTGCCTAATCCACGTATCACTATTATCTCAGTGCCTAATCCACATATCACTATTATCTCAGTGCGTAATCCACGTATCACTATTATCTCAGTGCATAATCCACGTATCACTTTGAAATTTTGACCCTTTGACAATCAAAATATGGAGATTCCAGTGAAAATTATTTATTAATCTTGTCTGACTCTGAGAGTTCATTATACACTCCTTTACTTCATACATAATAATTTTATATCAACCTAAGTCAGATGAGTTATCATGTCCCTTTTTTGTTTAAATTGAACCTTAAAGTATACGTTAAAAGGCTATGAAAGAAAAGTAATGGCATTCTGATTGCCTGTATGAGTATTTTAATGTTTAATTATAATTCTCTTGTTAAAAATGAAAATTACCATTATGTAGAATTTTGCCCGCCAGGAGAGTATTTTAATTTGTATATTTCTATGTACAGTGTATGTGCAGATTTCTAATTACATGTAGGGGAGTATACGGTTAGCTGCGATTACCCATTTATTGTGCGAAAAACAGCGATTTTACTGCAAATCGTGAAAGACCCCATTTAATTAGCCACAATAATTTATTGTCGATAATTTTACCGTGACTTTCACTTCACCTACTCTGAGCAAGTGCAAAATTGGGGAAAATCTCTATTTTAAGGTAAAAAGGTCAGTATTTGGGCCCTCATTCCGAGTTGTTCGCTCGCTAGCTGCTTTTAGCAGCTTTGCACGCGCTAAGCTGCCGCCTACTGGGAGTGAATATTAGCTTTGTAGAATTGCGAACGAAAGATTAGCAGAATTGCGAATAGAAATTTCTTAGCAGTTTCTGAGTAGCTCGAGACTTACTCTGCCACTGCGATCAGTTCGGTCAGTTTCGTTCCTGGTTTGACGTCACAAACACACCCAGCGTTCGCCCAGACACTCCCCCGTTTCTCCAGACACTCCCGCGTTTCTCCCAGAAACGGCTGCGTTTTTTCGCACACACCCATAAAACGTCCAGTTTCCGCCCAGAAACACCCACTTCCTGTCAATCACACTCCGATCACCAGAACGAAGAAATTTCTTCGTTAAGCCGTGAGTAAAATACCAAACTTTTCAGCAAATTTACTTGGCGCAGGCGCACTGCGAACGCTGCGCATGCGCAGTTTGCGACTAATCGCACCGATGCGAAGAAAAATAACGAGCGAACAACTCGGAATGAGGGCCTTTGTTCAGAACCCCTTGGGACACCCAATGACTAAGTAGGCACTTTGACGTTTTTAATTAATTATATAATTTTAATTATTTTTATCTGGCTAATAATAACGTAATTTTTGAGGTGAAAAAGTGCAAAGTGACTGAAATGGGGTTTCAAAGTATGGGACAGGTATATTGGGGTGCTTTATGGGTGGGGCAAATGTTTTTAGGCTTGCAGATGGGAGTAGTCAGTCTTTATCCACTTTTTTTTCCACGTATCCTAAAATGGCCCAAATATATACCAATTTTTATGTACCCCAAATTGAATGAGAGCACTTATTTTGCTGGAAAAAAAATTAGATTTTATAAAGTTTTTTTTTTTAAATGCATATAAAAGCCATTTGACTCATTTTAAGTACCCCAAATCTATTTTCTATCACCTCTAATACACTTCAATACTGTTATACTATGTTAGTTTGCCATATTTTGGGGTACAGGCTGATTTCCCCATTTTCACCTACACTTTTCACAGCAAGAATTTGCACTCAAATCCTGTTTTTGCTATCTTTTAAAAATTGCACCTATTCAATTCCAAAATCGCAAAAACACAATTCTTACCATGAAAAGTATATGTGAAAATGGGGAACACAAATTTCTGTTTTTTATATCTATGTGCGGGGCGCACATTTTTTGAATGTTGATGGGGGGGGGGGGGGGGCGCATTTTTAAATTTCGCACTGGGTGTCAAATTGGCTACAAACAGCCCTGGGTGGGTGTCATGTCTGGGTGAACTGACATGGAATGACCCTATACTCCCCTACTCGTCCCCGCAGCCCCAGAAAAGTGAGCACCCCTGTAGCATCCTGCCCACCTAGTGAAGTGGGCCGGATGGGGAGATTAATATAGTCAATCCTGGTGTTCTTAGGGGAGGAGCTTAGTGACATGTCTCTATGGAAATGCATTATTTTGGCACCGCCCCTATGCAAACTTGCACTAATCATGCCAATTAAACCGTGAGTAGGCGGGCCTAATGTGACAAGTAGCTCATCCCTGTCCCCAATGCCACCCATCTGCATTTATTCTCCGGGCTTCTACTGGAAAGGAAAATTATAAGGTAGGCAAGTATGACATAAACCAATAATGGTAGACGCTATAGTTCCTGTATCGGGAACTCAATGTGAGGACTGAGGAAGGGTGTCTCCTATCTCTGCTGAGAACTCCAACCAAAGTACTTTTATCTGAGTGCAAAAATATTGGATAATATTTTTGGTTCTGAGCAGTGTCTTCTGATCTGCAGCCATTTATTACGTACAAAACATACGGAGGGTGTAATGGTTAGCATTGAGGTCATGGGTTCAGTTCCCACGACGGCCCTAACTGTGTGGAGTGTGTATAGTCTCCCCGTGCTTGCATGGTTTTCTTCCCACAATCCAAAAATATATTGCTAGGTTAATTAGCTCCTGTCTAAAATGAGTCGTAGTGTGCACACGTGTTTCGGGCAGTCCAGATTGGCCAAGCGGGTCTTATCTGCCATCAAATTCTATTTTTCTGTGTTTACTCTGCATCTGTACAGATAAGATCTCCTAGGAGGTATTTCCACAACAGTTCTGGGTGAATAGATATTTTTGTTCCAGGTGGTTCCCACCAATTACAGTTCAATTTTGGCCACTTACTTTTAGAAGCAACAATTACAATGGAATCCAAAGTGAACATCAAATTCCAGTTATCTTCTATCATCAAAGTTTAATTAGCCGCACAAAGTATGCATCAATACGGACAGGGCTGCCATTTTATTTTTGTCATGGAGCAAAGCGTACGGGGGGAAAAAGCTCTATCACCTGTCAATCAAGCTGCCATCGTTTGTGGAAGGCTTCTGAACTTTGACATACTTCCAGAATGATGAAGATCGTCTAATGA
This sequence comes from Pseudophryne corroboree, assembly GCF_028390025.1. Lineage (NCBI taxonomy): Eukaryota > Metazoa > Chordata > Amphibia > Anura > Myobatrachidae > Pseudophryne > Pseudophryne corroboree. Next base: position 828,954,652 of record NC_086448.1, on the reverse strand, counting down.
AAAGGACAAAAATGAGGAATTACCTAATTACTATAGCATTCTCGGGTCATGTACCTCAGCAAGACACCTGCCTAGGAATGCCTCACAATTTTCCCTTGTACCTTGTGCAAACGACAGAACCTACAAAATTAGAGCGATTTAGGGAGATTTTAATAGTGTCTCTATTTGTTTCTTCAAAAGTTAAATCTAATGGCCATTACATTACACATTTAATTAGAGTAACTAGTATTGCTATGATTGAGCCAGTAGTCCGTATTGGCCATTTATGAAGCTGAAATATGCGACAGAAAATAAAGGGCCGTAAGGATTAATTTTAGTGCCAATTATTGCCTGCAGATTTGGGCTGTAATGGTCTACTAATAAACATGGAAATAAAGGAAACAATAGATAAAATGATTAATAAAGAGAAAAAAAAAAACATCTTTGAACATTTAAAAAATATATATTAATTCAAAAGGTCAGATTCGTTAATTGTCTGCCCGGACCTATTCAAATAATTTCTCCATCCCAGCACGTTAAGGGCCTAATTCAGACCTGATTGCTCGCTAGCTATTTTTTTGCAGCGCTGCGATCAGATAGTCGCCGCCTATAGGGGAGTGTATTTTAGCTTTGCAAGTGTGCGATGGCATGTGCAGCCGAGCGCTACAAAACAGTTTTGTGCAGTTTCTGAGTTGCCCAGAACTTACTCAGCTGCTACAATCAGACTGTCCCGGAATTGACGTCAGACACCCGCCCTGCAAACGCTTGGACACGCCTGCGTTTCCCCAACCACTCCCAGAAAATGGTCAGTTGCCACCCACAAACGCCTTCTTCCTGTCAATCTCCTTGCGATCGGCTGTGCGAATGGATTCTTCTTAACACCCATCGCTCAGCACCGATCCACTTTGTACCCATTGTTACGCGCCTGCACATTGCGGTGCATACGCATGCACAGTTCTGACCTGATCGCAGTGCAGCAAAAAAACCTAGCGTGCGATCAGGTCTGTATGACCCTCTAAACCTCAGAGGGTGCACGCTGGGCCTGATTCAGGTGTGGATGGAGTTGCTATCGCTGCTGTTTACCTAGAAGCAGCAGTGATAGCACTATTATGCTAAGGCAGCAGGGGGCGTCAGGTTCAGAAGAGGGCTACCAAACTGATCAAGGGGATGGAGACGCTGGAATATGAAGAAAGATTTGCTAGGCTAGGCATGTTTACACTGGAAAAGAGGAGATTAAGAGGGGGCATGATTAACATTTACAAATATATAAGGGGTCAATACACAGAGCTTGGGGGGGATTTGTTTTTGGTAAGATCATCACAAAGGACACGCGGACACCCGCTTAGGTTAAAGGAAAGGAGATTTTGCACACAGAGACAGAAAGGTTTCTTTACAGTAAGGACAATACGTATTTGGAATTCCCTGCCTGAGAGAGTAGTGATGGCGGACTCGGTCACTACTTTTAAGAATGGGTTAGATAAATTCTTTATGGATAAAGATATACAGTTTTATGGTGGGTAAAACATGTACTATAGTAATAAAAAAAAAACCAAAGGAGTATTTTAGTTTACGGCTAAACATTCACCACAGTTAAAATTAGTCTTGAAAATATTTCAGCACAGGAGATCACTCACAGGTTGAACTCGATGGACAAATTGTCTTTTTCCAACCTCAGAAACTATGTTACTATGTTACTCCTGCTTGCAATAGTGATCTGAGTTGTGTTCTATGATGCAGCATTGAATCATCTGCGACACTATCGGCCGGCTGAGTGACCCACGGGGTTGGCAAAGCAGGCCTCCACAGATGCAAAAAGGAGGCCAGGAAATCTCCATCCTCCAACGGAGATCCTGCCCTCATCCCTCCCCCACAACGCCGCTGTCGGGATAATATCCTATCCCCGTGGGAGCACTGTGTGTGCAGGAGCCGGGGTGAGAGGGCAGCTGCGGGGAGCTGCACTTGGGAGCACTGGCCAGGAGATGAGGGGGAGCGGTGCCCAGGGAGGCAGCAGCGGCCGCAGCAGCGTGATGCCGGAGTGGCGGTGACAGATCACTATTGCCTAACCACCAGAATAGCAAGAAAGTGGGGAGTCAGTGGATTTGAAAAATGTATTTTTATTAAGAAATCCATAAGACTGGTATTGCTGTATATGGGACCTGAGTGACTCCAGATGATGGTAAACCTGTCAGCATTGTAGTCCCCATTTATTATTATTATTATTATTATTATTATCCTCCTTTGTTTATATCACGCCAGAAGGGATCCGCAGCGCCCAATTACAAAGTACATAAATGAAAAATCAAAACGGGACAATAGTGACTTACAGTTGAAGACAATATAGGACAAGTACAGGGTAAATAACAATGACATAAGTATCAGGGTGGCAGAAAACCGCGGGATTAGGTGCCGTCGAGGATGTTAAGTAAGAGAAGGATAAGCACATGAGGGAAGAGGGCCCTGCTTGTGAGAGCTTACGTTCTAAAGCAGAGGGGCAGGCAGACAGAGGTGGCACAGATGGGGTATACAGAGAGCGTGGAACAGAGGGTTAGGATGTGATTAGACTGGGTTTGGTGAAGAAGTGGGTCTTGAGAGCCCCTTTGCGAGGTGGAGAGTCTGAGGGGGAGAGGTAGGGAATTCCAGAGAAAGGGAGCAGCACGTGAGAAATCTTGGAGGTAGGAGTGGGAGGAGGTAATCAGAAGAGAGGAGAGTCGGCGTGCATTAGCAGAGCGAAGAGGACGGGAGGCAGAATGGGAGTATTGCAGCAGGTATCAGAGACTTCTACATACATTTAGGGAATGTTTAATATTTGCCGCAAATATTGTTTGATATATGGGCCCCTTGGGCTCCACACTATTGATGTTACCTCAGACTGGTGATTTTGTTCACATATATAAAACTAGGCGAGTGCCATTTTGAGGCTATTTTGTATATGGTTGGGAACGTTGTGTAAGCTTCTCTGTTCTCAAAGGCAGCACAGCCGGATAAGTTTGCGCATACTTGTGATCAAATCCAATATTTTGAGCCAGGCGATTAGGTCGGTAGCTTCAGCCAGGTGGAGTTAGTTGGGACAAGGGCCAAAATTTACTAATATTCGTGTTTGTGTCGGTTTGTGTAGTGTTTAAACTCGTCTTGTATCTGGTGCATTTTCATGCAACTTTTTGAAACTATATACGCCAAGTTACTAAGCATTCGAGTTTATTGTTTTCGTGTTTTCCGATGTCGATGCCAGTCGGTTTTTTTTTGCACATTTACGGCCGTCATTGTCGTTTGCGTACGTGTTTGTGTTGTTTTTGCTGGGTTTTTTACTAAGTTAAACGCGGCAGGGTTTTTTTTTTCCGCGCCCGCATTTTCACTTTTAGTTTCGGTTTTCATCCCCGTTCGTGATTGGTTGTGTTTCAGATGGTAGGAGTGTCTGTGTGCAACCATATAAATACGCCCCAAACCGTCCGCACCTCGTGGGTTTAGTTAGTGGTGAGGAGAGAGGTTGTGCAGTGGAGTTTGGTGAGTAGTATTTGTTTGGAGGAGTATTTTTTGCGAGTTCTGAGTGTTGTATTGTGTTTGAAAGTAGTTTTGTCATTCTTGTTGTCTTGTATTTTTTGGTTTTGTCTCAATTTTTGTCCAAGTTTTTTATTTATAGTCCCTTGTCAGTGTGTGTGTGTGTGTGTGTGTGTGTGTGTGTGTGTGTGTGTGTGTGTGTGTGTGTGTGCGCAGTGGCGGTTCTTGCCACGGGCAAGCGGTACTTTTGCCCGGGGCGCCGCCTTCCGGAGGGCGCCGGCGCCATCCGGAGGGCGCCGCACCAGGGCAAGAACCGCCACTGTGCCCCCCGCAGTGCCCTGCTGTGCCCCCCGCAGTGCCCCCTGCTGTGCCCCCCGCTTTGAAGGGAACCAGACGCGTAGCGTCTAGTTTCCCTTAATTGAGAGGACCTTAGTTGTGCGGTGCGCGATGACGTCATCGCGCACCGCACAGCAAAGGTCCTCTCCATGAAGGGAAACTAGACGCTACGGTCTAGTTTCCCTTCGTCTAGAGGACCTTTGCTGTGCGATGCACGATGACGTCATCGCGCACCGCACAGCGTAGTGGCACAGACACTAGGGGGTCATAATTGTCCTCTAGTGTCTATGCTGTTCTATGGAAGAGACGTAATAACGTCTCTCCCATAGATCGAAGAGAGGAGAGCAGAAGATCGGCGCCGCCGGCGGAGGGGGTCTGGATCAGGAACGGGGATGGTAAGTATTCTTTTTATTTATTTTTATTTTTTCTTTCAGCGCGTTGACCACGCCCCCAATTGAAGCCACGTCCCCCATATTTTGCCCGGGGCGCCACAAACCTTAGAACCGGCCCTGTCTGTGTGTGTGTGTGTGTGTGTGTGTGTGTGTGTGTGTGTGTGTGTGTGTGTGTGTGTGTGTGTGATTAGTGTAGTGGTAGCGGAGGAGTGTTTTGTTTTGTCTTTTTTTTTTCTGTGTTAATTGTTTAGTCACACAATTATGTGTGACTCAGAGGTGGCTGAGGTGAGTGAGGTGGAGGGTGTTAATGAGGGGGAGGAGGTCGGTCAGGTGGAGGAGGTGAGTGTGAGTGAGGTTAGTGAGGTGGAGGAGGTTGGTGAGGTTGCTGCAGCAGCCTCAAGTGACAGTGATAGTGACAGTCAGACAGCTCAGCAGCCACGCACCACTACTAAGACTGGGCGGAATGTCAAGTTTAGTTATGCAGAAAATGTGGCATTGGTGCGGGAGCTGATGAAGTATCAGCGGCAGCTATTTGGGCCTGAGTCCGCCAAGGTGCCAACACGGAAGAAGACGGTGTTGTGGGCGAAAGTAGTTGCTGCTGTAAATAGTGAGGGGGTGGTGAAGCGGACGGAGGACACGTGCCGCAAACGATACTATGACATAAAGCGACGTGTCAAGTCCAAAATGGCCAAGGAGGCGAAGTCGGCTCGCAAAACCGGTGGTGGTCCGCCCTTTATTGTCACATATCTGGACTATGAGGAGCCCATGAGGACTATAATCCCTCCAGAAGTAGTGTCTGCAACCCATGTCCGGGATTCCGATCGCCCCCGGAAGGATGGTGAGCATGTGTATTTGCCTTAACATTCTATGATATTACTTCTGGCTTACTGTATGTTTTAAATGTGTGTCATGTGACGTTGCATATTACTCCCATCTTCAAGTGTGCGTCATCAAATACATTGTTATGGGTCATGTTTCATACAAAAGTCAATGTAACGTCTTACTTGCTTGTATGTCATGTGGTTTTTGGACAGTACATTTTCCATGTGTAGTTTGGACTTGGTGAATTGTCCAGCAATAATGTTTTACTTTTGCATATTGTACATTTTGAAAGTTGGACTGTTTTTTTATTTCAGTTATCCATGTGCAATGTTTCCAAATCAGTGGTTGATATGTTAGAGGCTGGAGTAGTGCAAAGTGTCTTTGAAGGCAGTTACATGTATAATTTCATTAGTACTCAATGTAATATTGTTTAAGTCAAGGCCACTATTTGCTGGTTCATTTTGATTCTGTATTTGTACACTGACACAACAACTGCAGACTTAGTTACCTTACTTTTTTTTTTTTTTTAATTTTTGTTGGCCTCATATTGTGTTAATGTGTGTTTGGAGTGCCTCATCACAGACCTATTTCTATATCGCATCTGTATTTTTTTTCCTTTTATTTGAAAAAGAAGCTGTGTGTGTTTTGGCTTGTTAGTGTATGTTTTTGGAATTGTGTTCTATGTCTGTGTCCTGTATATGATTCCCTGTGTTGCACTTTCCATAGTGCATAAGGCTATTGGACAATGTTTTGGGTTTGTTGTTGTGCTTTTTGTGTTTAATGTCCTTATTTTTAGATTCATAATAAAACATCCATTTTTTAAAGATGTAATGTTAATAAGCATAATGGGTGGATGTATTAACAATAGCATGAATAATTTTTTTATTTTTATTTTTATTTACAGTGTTGAAAAAAAGCAGTACTGGTCGTCCTACAGTCACTCCCATCACATCTGATGATGATGACGCTGCGGAAGCAGGTAAAGTGTCCATTGTAGCATAGGTTAGGTTTGTAAATGAATGGTCATAACAAAATGTCACTTTCAATACTAGGTCCATCCAAAGAAGTCTTAAACAGCAGAAGGCGCACTTCTGGAACACACCACAAAAAAACATCTGCCAGCAAAGAAAGCAAGGTCTGATGTCCAGGGCCAACCACAGCAGGCTACCCCGCCACGAAGATTATCTACTGTTTGTTCGGTGCCCCCACTCCAAATTTTAGACACACCTCCAAGACGACAACCACACTCCCCTCATCTTGATTGTGAGTAACAAACTGTGATAACAATTAAAAATGGCAGATCTTTAAAAAACCATTTACTTAAACTCATTAAGTCAATACCCATCAAAATGTGCTATACTTACCCATGTCAGTAAAACATGAAATGGAAACCAAACAAAATAGCCTACACAACATCCAGTAAAGATATGTATGTCCACTTCAGCCATACAGTAGCACATTGTGTGGAAGATGCTGCAACAGAAACTCATGTGTAAGCTTTGCAAATAGTAAGGTTGTTAGAATCATTTACACATGTGTGTTTGTCCTAACATTGCCAACTGCATACAAAAACATTACTATGTTTTGGTTGGAGACACTATAAGGCAACACATTATGGATTACAATGTGTTTTTAGGCAGGAGTATGTCTGATGTACCATACAACTCATGTGTTTGCTTTCAGAATGAAGTAACCAGACACATTTGCCACAAACAGGCATATGTATGTATTTAAGTAATGAGTGATGATGTTGCTAGGCCGGATATCTGAAAGCACCAGTCCATTACATGTGTTCCATGTTTAGTGCTTTGTACCAATGTATTAAACATATGGATAAGTAACGGATAAATGTTTATAATTTCAGCATCTAGTCCTGGTACCAGCATCCCTCCGCAACAACAGCAACACAATGACATGGATGACACAATCATGTTAGAAATGCATCCAGTAAGCGAAGGAATCAGCCCCCCAGCACCTGTGAGTACTCCCCCACAGCAAAGCACACCACCACCCCAACACAGCCCAACAACACCAGTAACACAAGGCCCTGATCAAGTGTTCTGTACCATTTGGGCTAGACAGCAGGCCACTAATGGAGATTGCCTGCGTAGGCAGACCCAAATGTTTGCTTGCCTACCATCTCACCTCAGACGAATCAGCAGAAATCTGAGTAGACAAAATGAAACAAACACAAGAATTGCAAATACCATGGAAATCATACGTGCAGACATTACACATGTCATGGGCAACTTACAGCGCATAATGGAAGAACAGCACAGACAACAGCAAAGCTATGTAAACATTTTAGAAAGCAATCAAATGATCAATGAATCCATGTCCAGAATTGTAGACAATCAAAATGCTGCAACACGTGAACTCAATGCCACCCTCACTAACCTCAATGAAACACTCAGATCCCTACAGCAACAGCAAACAAGCAGCAGTTCTGGTACGACTACTCCAAATGTAACGCCAGTGTCATCACCACCAACGCGCTCCACCAGAGCACGCCAACACGACAGTGGTAAAGGCAAAGGCCAGGACAAGCAACCACCCAAATAAACATAAAAAAAACACACCCATTTCTTTAAAGAGAAGAGAAAAAAAACACTTACCAAGTGTATGATTAACAGAATATATATAACACTTAGCTCCTTGACAATTTGTATAACATCATTAATTATAACTGGTACAAACAACAAAAGGAATTTTGTACGCACATTTCTTCTTTATCATCTTTGTATTTTTTGTTAGCAGGAAACTGTTGTTTGAGCTGCACATAGATGTTAGCATGCAGAAAGCAGACCACTTGATTTTTTTCTAATCATTACTCTTTCTAGATTCTAATCATTCTTTGAGCCAGCAGACAGACTAATTGGGAGCTAGGCAGATTGTCTTAAGCAGGCAGAAAGCAGACCACTTGATTTTTTCCTAATCATTACTCTTTCTAGATTCTAATCATTCTTTGAGCCAGCAGACAGACTAATTGGCAGCCATGCAGATTGTCTTAAGCAGGCAGAAAGCAGACCACTTGATTTTTTTCTAATCATTACTCTTTCTAGATTCTAATCATTCTTTGAGTCAGCAGACAGACTAATTGGCAGCCAGGCAGATTGTCTTAAGCAGGCAGAAAGCAGACCACTTGATTTTTTTCTAATCATTACTCTTTCTAGATTCTAATCATTCTTTGAGCCAGAAGACAGACTAATTGGCAGCCAGGCAGATTCATCCATGACCAATACAATTTACAATGTGAATTGTAACTGTTTTACATTTCTTCTCTAGACGAATTGACAAGAAAAACACAATTGAGTTGGCTAAAAGTGTCCTAATATGTTGGGGGTAATATTTAGAAAATTCAGTCCGAAAATGACTGACATTATTGTTGTGCCATGTTTGTGTGTGTTAAAAATAAGTAATCAGATTTAAAAACATGATGCAGAAACAACAACATTTGAAATATTTGAAAGTTGAACTCAAATGTGTGTAATAATGGATATATGTTGTTAAATGTGTATTGCCTTACAAATCTACAAGTTTTGGCCAGCAAACATAAGGAAATAAATTATTTTGCATGAGAGAAGTTTGTGTCCCTTTTATAGGCATCCTAATTCAGGTTAGAATGATTTGTAAGTGTCAACACATGTAAACACGGCTGAAAAAAGCAGGTCTATTTTTTTGCTGCGTTTTTTAACGAATCGCAAACAAATCCGACCGCAATTGAGCACTCAGAGACTAACACCCAAATACGAATGAATAGTGAATTCCCGTATTGTATGAAATAACAGGCGCGTTTTACCGATGGTCTATTCATTCGTATTTGTGTACTTTGCCATTCAAACCATTACGAATGTCCCAAACACTGCCGAGATTTGTGCTTAGTGAATTCCCGTGTTGGGACTTAGTAAGAAAAACACAAATCGGCCAAACTCGGATTTTTAGTAAATACTGGCCAAGGTTGGGGGTGGGCAGTCGCGTCCCCTAACATAGGGGCTGATTTATCAACGAGTGATAAAACTCGTTGTGAATGATAAACCGCTTTGCGTATGATAAATGGTGCTCCAGCCAATCAGCTCCCAACTGCCATGTGCTGAAAAAATGACAGTTGGGATCTGATTGGCTGGAGCACCATTTATCGTACGTACTGAGTTTTATCATTCCCAATGGGAGGTTTCCACTCACTGATTGGTGGATAGCACAAGCTTTCCACCAATCAGAGTGCAGGATCTGTTTGTAAGGGAGCTGCCTGAGAGTGGGACCACAGGATGAGTGACTTTTTGTGCCTTTTCCATTTGTAACGAGGGGTGTCAGATTTGGGGTATGGTTTTGAACAGGGGGCTACACACATGTACTCTATATTATTTATGGGACCCCCTGGACTAGCATAACTAAACTGTCTTAGAACACGATCCACCTGGACATCTATTGGGAATAGTCACTTGTGGCGAGCGTAGACGTTTCAATGTTCTGAACAAGTTTAAGGATGTTCCTAAAGCAGTCTAGTTATGCTAACCCGGGGGATCCCATGTTCTGAAGCAGTCTAGTTATGCTAACCCGGGGGGTCCCATGTTCTGAAGCAGTCTAGTTATGCTAACCCGGGGGGTCCCATGTTCTGAAGCAGTCTAGTTATGCTAACCCGGGGGGTCCCATGTTCTGAAGCAATCTAGTTATGCTAACCCGGGGTGTACCATGTTCTGAAGCAGTCTAGTTATGCTAGCCCGGGTGGTCCCATGTTCTGAAGCAGTCTAGTTATGCTAGCCCGGGTGGTCCCATGTTCTGAAGCAGTCTAGTTATGCTAGCCCGGGTGATCCCATGTTCTGAAGCAGTCTAGTTATGCTAACCCGGGGGGTCCCATGTTCTGAAGCAGTCTAGTTATGCTAGCCCGGGTGGTCCCATGTTCTGAAGCAGTCTAGTTATGCTAACTCGGGGGGGTCCCATGTTCTGAAGCAGTCTAGTTATGTTAGCCCAGGGGGTCCCATGTTCTGAAGCAGTCTAGTTATGCGAGCCCGGGTGGTCCCATGTTCTGAAGCAGTCTAGTTATGCTAACCCGGGGGGTCCCATGTTCTGAAGCAGTCCAGTTATGCTAGCCCGGGTGGTCCCATGTTCTGATGCAATCTAGTTATGCTAACCCGGGGGGTCCCGTGTTCTGAAGCAGTCTAGTTATGCTAACCCGGTGGGTCCCGTGTTCTGAAGCAGTCTAGTTATGCTAACCCGGGGGGTCCCATGTTCTGAAGCAGTCTAGTTATGCTAACCCGGGGGGTCCCATGTTCTGAAGCAATCTAGTTATGCTAACCCGGGGTGTACCATGTTCTGAAGCAGTCTAGTTATGCTAGCCCGGGTGGTCCCATGTTCTGAAGCAGTCTAGTTATGCTAGCCCGGGTGGTCCCATGTTCTGAAGCAGTCTAGTTATGCTAGCCCGGGTGATCCCATGTTCTGAAGCAGTCTAGTTATGCTAACCCGGGGGGTCCTATGTTCTGAAGCAGTCTAGTTATGCTAACCCGGGGGGTCCCATGTTCTGAAGCAGTCTAGTTATGCTAGCCCGGGTGGTCCCATGTTCTGAAGCAGTCTAGTTATGCTAACTCGGGGGGGGTCCCATGTTCTGAAGCAGTCTAGTTATGCTAGCCCGGGGGGTCCCATGTTCTGAAGCAGTCTAGTTATGCTAGCCCGGGTGGTCCCATGTTCTGAAGCAGTCTAGTTATGCTAACCCGGGGGGTCCCATGTTCTGAAGCAGTCCAGTTATGCTAGCCCGGGTGGTCCCATGTTCTGATGCAATCTAGTTATGCTAACCCGGGGGGTCCCGTGTTCTGAAGCAGTCTAGTTATGCTAACCCGGTGGGTCCCGTGTTCTGAAGCAGTCTAGTTATGCTAACCCGGGGGGTCCCATGTTCTGAAGCAGTCTAGTTATGCTAACCCGGGGGGGTCCCATGTTCTGAAGCAGTCTAGTTATGCTAGCCCGAAGGGGTCCCATGTTCTGAAATTGAGCCTTATTTCTGTAATGACAGCAGACAGTAGTGAACGGCCAGGGCACCGTAATAACGTCTCTGTACCCATAGGTTATCTGAACAGGATTACAGATTATATAGTAAATATACTTAATATTTGGTGTCCCCTAAGTGTTATTTAAAAGGATTTCAGTCATGACTGCTGCTAGTGGGATCTATTATTTCAGTAGGGTGAACTATTAGTAACTAGAAATAGTATAAAACATAATTTACATCCTAACCACTTACCTTGGTGTTTGAGTCATATTTGAGCTACAGTAAGTAAGAAAGATGCAGAAATCTTGATCACACTACGCACCTCAATGTGTGACCATGTTCCCGCTAACCCCCCCCCCCCCACCTTACACCTGATGCCGGGACAGTATGACTGATATGAGGTGCAGTGTAATGGCCATGAGGGAAAGCAGCGGTCTACCAGCTCTGGCCTGGCGGGGAATTAGAATAAAATAGAGACCATTACACACCTGTGAGGTCTTGTCACCCTACTTGTAGAACCACCCTCGCAGATATATAGCAATGGTGAAATGCAGGTAGGATGTGATTATAGTTTCTATGTACTAAGCCTTGGAGAGAGATAAAGTGGATGGAGATAAAACACACTTGCCTACCCTCCAGAAAGCTGCGGGAGACTCCAGATTTTTTTTTAGTAGTCACCCACAGCCCCTGAAAGGGTAGGTGACTCTCCCACATCCCACCCGCTTCCTAGTGAAGTGGAGAAGATCACTGCAAATCGTGGCGATGCTGTGAAGGGGACGGGGCTAAAAAACGCAAATTGCATAATTTAGCTCCGCCCATACCCAGGGATCTATGGATCATGGGCATTGTCCCATCTTGGGGACGGGGCCTAATGATGTGACAGTCCATCCCCGACGTGGCCTGCTACCAGGGCCAGATTAAGACACCGATGGGCCTGGTGCAATTAAGATAGGGGGCCCTCCCTTCTTGTGAGCAGTTCCTTCCTGGCCTTGCCCTCCATGAGGCAGCAGCAGCGCCAGTCCTACCAGCACTTCTGCAGGGCCATCGAGAGCCGAAAAGGACACGGGTACTGGAGATAGTGAGCGGCTCATATCGCTCTCATCTCCCCCTGAGTGTAAAGACATGACGGTGTATAGGCTCTGCATCAGCACTATGCAGGATGTTCTGTAGGTGCTCCTGAGTCATCCATCTCATTACCCGGGCTCCGACACATGAAACGTCTGCCAGATGCCCAGGATTAGGCCGTTCCATCACATCGTACATTCCCAACGCAGTTACTGGTTGGCTTTACATCACCGCGCATTGCAAAAGGTGGCCCAGCATGTCCTGCTCTGCCGGCACTTGTCAGGAGCCAGAGTGCTGTATACATTCGGACGCAGTTTCCTTATGTCTGTACGATTACTAAGCCGAGCTCTGGTAGGAAAACACAATTTGTCTCCTAACGTGTTAGTCTTGGAGGCTATAAAAGCGCAGGATGTATTTTAAGGTAATGCTTATCCAGTTTGATGTGACAGATTGACAGATCCCAATGTATCTCTTTCTGTAATACTTATTTATCATCTAAACCAGAGGTTCTCAAACTCGGTCCTCGGGGGCCCACACAGTGCATGTTTTGCAGGTCTCCTCACAGAATCGCAAGTGAAATAATTAGCTCCACCTGTGGACCTTTTAAAATGTGTCAGTGAGTAATTAATACACCTGTGCACCTGCTGGGTTACCTGCAAAACATGCACTGTGTGGGCTCCTGAGGACCGAGTTTGAGAACCTATGATCTAAACCATGGGTCTTCAACCTGCAGCCCTCCAGCTACTGTGAAACTACATATCCCAGCATGCCCTGCCAGTTTTGCTATTGAGGTATGTTAAAACTGAGGCAGGGCATGCTGGGATGTGTAGTTCCACAGCAGCTGGAGGGCCGTAGGTTGATCTAAACCGTTTATTCTAAGAAAACTGTGTCTTTTGCCTCTATGCTGAAACTAGAATCTGCATATTATGACATGCGTAACGCCGTCAAATGGCGCCAGAGCAGACGCAGCAGCGCCTACCTCTGGCTGTGCCCATTATGTTGTTGCTTCATTTCAATAACAACAAGAAAGGTGCTAGAGAGATATATAAATCCTGACCATCATCGCCAGCTAACGCGGGGTGTGGAGCGCAGAATAACTGTGCGGAATGTCACAGCGGCTGAGAAACGTTCACTTTCCCAGAATACAGATTGCCTGCAAGTGTCTGGGGTACGCGATAATAAATTACTACACGGTATATAGGGGGTCATTCTGACACGATCGCTCGCTACAGTTTCTCGCAGCGCAGCGATAGGGTCGGAACTGCGCCGGTGTCGCAGTGCGCCGGCGCATGCCAGCTGTTGTTGCCTAGCGATCGCCTCTGAGGCAGAGGTGGTCGCTGGGCGGGAGGGGGCTCGACGGCGGCGTTAAGCCGTCGTTTAGGGGGCGCGGTCCAGCCAGCGCAGGACCTAAAGCTGCGCTGGTCGGGAGCTACTCTTGAAGTGCAAAGGCATCGCCGCTGTGCGATGCCTTTGCACTTCTGCGGGGGGGGGCGGCACTGACATGCGGGGCGGACTAGCCCTGTGCTGGGCGTCCCCCCGCATGTCAGGGAAGAAGATCGTAGCTGTGCTAAATTTAGCACAGCTACGATCAACTCGGAATGACCCCCATAAAATGTTACAAAGATCCGTCTTCATCACAGAGACTGTCAGGTTTTACCGGTTTAATGCGCTCGTGTTTGCACACGTCTACGTAATGGAGATAAAGGGTTAAATGGAACATGTTCCGGGAGATTAATGTTAATAGGAGAATTATGAAACAAACACATTAAACAAACATCGCAAAGCAATGCCAGGTTGATGGGCCTAACTCAGACCCGATTGCTGTTGTGCGGAATCGTACAGCGGCCGATTATCGAATTACTGCGCGTGCAACGCAGTGCGCATGTGCAAGGCCAAACAGCAGCACCAATCAATGCAACAAATTTAGTGGGAAGATCTTGAGACTTTTTTAGACAACATCATCTCGCAATATGACCCTTACATCTCATACAAAATATTCAGCTCCAGAATAACCCACAGAAGAATTTACTGAAGTCACTTGTGCTGAATTCTTTGATTGATAGTAATAAAATTTATGATAATAAATTTTATTAATGATGGAGGAAGCATTATATATTTTACTAGCCTCTGCCCACGATTTCGCTGGCGTGGATGTCCGTTATTGCGCAGAGGAACTTATTTTATAAAGACAGTAGTGCCATGTAATATTCTGATGTATGTTTTATATTGTACACATTGATCACAACATTTATTTGTAAACAATATTTGCAATCTTTTCTTCAGGGATTAACACAAAAAGATGCTTGGGGCTTCTTTCTACACGTAGAGCTGCCCGTGGGAGAAGCAGCTGGTCCTCAACCTACACCTTCAGCCTTTGGACCTTATTCAGTAAGGATTGCTTTTTTTAGCAGAATCTGCAATCATTTCAATTGCATGCTGAGGGCCGCCCAACACAGGGTGAGGCCGCCCAGCATGCCACCCACTTTGATCATGCTCTAATTGCAATCGCAATGCCATTAGAGCATGGTTGCAGAAACTATAGTAGCCTCCTGCCGGTGCAGCCTGGCTGCGATGGCAGGAGTCCCGCCACTATTATTTCGATTGGAGCGGCTACGTGTTTCCCCGATGCCGCCCTAAAAATGCTCAGCCGCCACCCTCTGCCCGCCCTGGGAACGCCTCTGCCTATCAATCAGGCAGAGGCGTTTGCAGTTAATGCAGGCCGACCGCATTAACTGCGTACGCATGTGCAGGACGGAACCTGCGTGTGTGCGCTAGCCCCCTTATCTCAAAAAATGCGGACACATCACGTGTGCGATACGACCTGAATCACGCCCTTTGAGCGTTGGCTCCTGCGACTTGTTTATCGGCATAGCAAAGCAGACACTTACAGGAACCTGCAGGCACTTGAATTGAAAAGGATAATTGTTGGGGATAAGGGGTGTACGTGGTATAATAGCAGTCTCCCCTGCGCCACATCCCGTTACAATCTCTGCCTCAGTTAGGTTCCTCTGCGCTCTGAAGAGAAGCCGCGGGGGCCAAGTTATGCAACAGAAGGCGACTTACAGGGACTACTCTTGTTACCTTAAATCGGCTTCCGTTACATAACTTGGGCAGAGTCAGAAGCACGATCGAGTGTCAGGGGTCTGGTTTTTCCTTTATTGCTCCTCTCCCTGATGTCACATCGAGATCATACATACCTCAGTTTCTTTCTAAGTCACTAAGCTATACAATAGCGAAAACGCCATCCAACTTCATCCAGTAGCTTTTGCGTGATGCCGGAAAAGACAGACAAACAGACAGACAGAAATTCTTGATACATCTCCCCTTAAGCGAGCAGAGAGGCTTTGGAATGCCTGTCTGATCACGTTTCGATTGAGCATGGAAGTCATGTAATGAGTGCTCTGTGGACAGGAGGATTAATCTGTACGCATCCCTGTGCTTACTCGTTCATTTCTTTCTACGATACATGTGCAGTATGCAGATATCTGCCAGTTCCATCGGCAATTCCTCAGAATCAGGCCTCTGTGTGAGATTTACCACCTCTACCTGACTCTCGGGCTCACATGCCGAGCTCACACTCACTGTGTATTTCCTCCTCTCCGCCAGGCTCAGTAGCTGTACAGACGTTGGTTTCTGTATCTCCTCATGGTATGGCAGCCAACATTCTAACGGCCACACCGACCTCCTTCATCAATGCCACTCTCCCACATTTCTGCAACTCTCCTGTCACAGCCTGTGATGTTAGTGTATTAGAATGTTTAATATTTGTAGACACTCCCTTAGTAATATGTGTAAGCCTGAATCTTCAGTGATGGTCCCTGGGACCAGGGGGATGCTGGGAAGTGGGTGGTCCAGTGTGCAGTGTGCCTGTAGTTGGTGATGGAATAAAGCAGCACAGCAGTGAACTCACATGTCTCTGTGTCCTTATGACTGGATTTACAAACATATGAACAAAACATGGTGTCAGAAGAAGTTTAACTTGGACTGCTAGTGCTCTCAGAGTGTGAAGGAATCCTGCAGCAGTCTGTGGCTGTGATACTCAGTGTCTGCAAAGCCTGCCGTGTGCTCCTCTCTTCAAACAGTGAGTAACCATGGATAAACTAGCTCCTCCAACCGACATGCTGATGTCTGGTAACTTGTCTGAAAACTGGAAAAGATTTAAGCAAAGGTTTAATATATATCTTGCTGCATGTGGAGCTGATACAGAGGCTGACAAAACTAAGGCATCCATTTTCCTCCATGTGATAGGAGAGGATGTGCTGGACATTTATAATAGTTTTCAGTTTGCTGAGGGGCAGAATATGGTGCTATCTTCTATATTGCAAAGGTTTGAAGATTAATTTGTGCCAAGGGAAAATGTGAGATATGAAAGATATACGTTTTTCACATGTGATCAGAAGTCTGGAGATGGATTTGATCAGTATGTTACAGAGCTGCAATCACTCAGTAAAACCTGTGAGTTGGTGATTTAAAGGATTCACTGATTAGAGATCGTATTGTCTGTGGAATACCTGATAATGAACTCAGAGAGAGACTGCTGAGAGAGCAAGACCTAACACTAGAAAAGGCAGTGACTATGTGTAGATCTGCAGAAATAACTAGATTTCAAGCCAAAAAGTTACACAAGGACGCTGATGCTGCTGTATATGTAGTGCAGAAAACAGAGCCAAGCAAACCTTCATTCTCAAGAATGAAGCAGTCTAAGCCACAGTCTAATAAGGAAATGTGTAGTAGATGTGGAAATGCTCACAATCCTAAAATGTGCCCTGCTTATGCTAAAACCTGCATGAAATGTGGTAGACTAAATCACTTTGCTAAATGCTGTAAAATGAAAAGTGAAACAACCAACGTGCATGCTGTTAAACAAACAGAGGAATTCTTTGTGGATTGCATTGAACTTTGCAGTGCAGATAAGAAAGAATGGATTGTCCCTTTAACTGTGAACGAGATTGTCATTCCCTTTAAGCTTGATACTGGCGTGCAGGTGAATTTAATATAATTTCAAGACTATAAGACTTTTAGAGTAAAACCTAAAATTCATCCAGCCAAAGTGAAAATTACAGGGTACACTGGGGAGGAAATTCCTGTGAAAGGTACATGCTTAGTGACACTGAAATATAAGGGACAACAGTTCAAAACATCTCTACTGATTGTGGATAGAAATGTGCAACCGATTCTAGGATTAAGTTCCTGTGAGAAACTAAGCTTGCTAAAGAAAGTTTTTATGGTGACATCACAAGTAGAAGATGACTACAAATCGATGTTTACAGAATACAGAGACTTGTTCGAAGGTCTAGGTTGTTTGCCTGGAGAACATAAAATAAATATTGACACACAAGTTTCTTCAGTGATACACCCCTATATAAAAGTGCCGTTTGCGCTGAGAGAAAAACTGAAACAAGAGTTAAATCGCATGGAAGCCTTGGGTGTGATACAGAAAGTTGATGAGCCTACTGAATGGGTAAGCTCCTTAGTAATTGTTGAAAAGAAAAATGGACAACTCAGAATATGTCTAGACCCCAGAGATTTAAACAAAGCTATTAAACGAGAACATTTCAAACTACCAACCAGAGATGAAATCATGTCGCAATTTGCGGGAGCAAAATGGTTCAGTAAATTGGTCGCATCTTCAGGATTCTGGCAAATGAAGCTAGATGAGGCCAGCTCCAAGCTTTGTACATTTAATACACCAGAAGGTAGATACAGATTTCTTCGACTACCATATGGAATATTGTCTGCTCCAGAAGTATATCACAAAAAGATACACATGATTTTTGAACATATTCCAGGTGTTGAAACAATGATGGATGACATTATTGTCTGGGGATCTACAAAGGAAGAACATGATTCTAGATTGAGACAAGTAATGGAACTTGTCAAGAAAGTGAATCTAAAGCTAAACAAGGACAAATGTGAATTTTGCGTGAATACATTTACCTTTATGGGCGACGTGGTCTCGGATCAAGGTGTAAAACCAGACCCAAGGAAAATATCAGCCATAGTGAACATGGAATGTCCTAACAACAAAGACGACGTCAGAAGATTCCTAGGAATGATTACTTACTTAGGAAAGTTTATTTCTCAACTCTCTGAACGAACAGCCTCTCTTAGATGATTGTTGGACAAAGATAACGAGTGGATGTGGTCACATGAACAAGAAGAAAGTTGGCAAAACTTGAAACCGATCATTACAGAGCAACCAGTGCTAAAATTCTTTGATCCTGCGAAAAGAATAAGAATTTCAGCAGATGCTTCACAATTTGGCCTAGGCTCAGTGCTCTTACAAGAACATGAGGATACATGGCAATCAGTAATCTATGCATCAAGAGCACTGACAAGTGCTGAAACAAGGTATGCTCAGATAGAAAAAGAACTTCTAGCGATCACATATGCATGTGAGCGATTTAATCAGTTTGTGTATGGTCAAACATTTACAGTGGAAACTGACCACAAGCCATTGGTAGCTATCATGACTAAATCATTACATAACTGTCCCATGAGAATTCAACGAATGCTTATCAGACTACAGAAATATGATGTACACTTGCTGTACTGTCCCGGCAAATACATGTACATTGCTGATACACTTTCTCGTGCTGTGGACAAAAGTGAAGGTTCTAAAAGTCTGTTGTATGAAGAGATAGAAGCCTATGTTAATTTGATCATAGCTTCTCTACCAGTGTCTCTTGCAAGACAAGAACAGATTAGGAAAGAAACTGAGACAGATGACACAGTGAAAGTATTGAAAGATATCATTCTGAAAGGTTGGCCAGCAGAAAAACATGTGTGCCCGCTGTCTATCCATGATTATTGGATGTACCGCAGTGACCTTACAGTTGTCGATGGTATTATTTACAAAGGCAATATACCTGTACGACTAAAAAAACTATGCTGTGCAAGATACATGAAGGCCACTTAGGAGAAGAAAAATGTAAGCGGGGAGCGCGTGAAGTTATTTATTGGCCAAGAATGAACCAAGACATAGCACAGACTACAGCTACATGTGAATTATGTCTTACTTATAGACCGAAACAAGTCGAGCCACTGAGTCCTCACGCAGTGCCAGAGAAACCGTACCAGAAAGTTGGCGCAGATTTGTTTGATTGTAATGGGAAAACGTACATTGTCATGACTGCTTATTACTCTAACTACCCTGAGGTGAAGACACTACATACAACTACTAGTAAAGCCGTAATCAATTGCATGAAATCAATCTTTGCAAGGTATGGTGTTCACTGACAATGGTCCTCAGTTTTCCAGTGCTGAATTTAGACAACTTGCTGATGAGTGGGAATTTGTCCATACTACGTCAAGTCCCCAATATCCACGCTCAAATAGGTTGGTGGAAAGTTCAGTAAAAACTGTAAAGAGTCTCATGAAAAAAGCTCAAGAAGGTAAAGAAGATTTTTACAAAAGTTTTTTAATCTACCGCAGTACACCTTTACAGAATGGACTTTCTCCTGCACAAATGCTAATGGAAAGGAGGATTAGAGCAAATCTCCCGATTCACGATGAACTGCTGTTAGGGTCTCCTGCCCTGTGCTGCCACGTCGTCATGGCAACCGGGAGACAAGTGCTAGCGGAGTGGCCTGAGCGCAGCTGATACTCCGGTTCAGGTCTTTTGCTGTGCAGTGGTTACAGGCTTTGTGCACGGCAGGGGATCCGGTGCTGGTTTTTGTGCTCACAGTCTGTGAGGTCTGAGTGGGGCATGGACAGCACCTGCTATATAAGGCCTCTTCTCAGGTTAAGCAGATGCTGCTGAATCTTTGTTGGTTAGTCAGTTCCTGAAAGTTAGCCAGTACTGTGTAGCTTTGTATTTGTTTGTTGCTTACTGCAAATAGGCCTTGGGATTTGGTACTACACTCTGCCAATCCAGACCTAGCAGTAAGACTGGAGTCAGTCGTTTAACTTGCTGGGGTTCTTTTGCTACTCTGTGAACTTAGCAAGTTTGCGGCTGTATTCTCAGACTTGCCTGCCAAAATCCTTTCTCACTGTGCAAGGTGTTCTGGTGTCAGTTTAGTGGCAGTAAGCTGAACCAGTGCACTGCAAGTGAGGACTAGGATTGTGGAGACTCTCCTTGTGTCTATTATTCCATCTCTGACCAAGGAGTTTACTGCCACACCCGTTGGTAACCCTTTAGGGTTTTGCTGTTGCCCTTAGCAACAGCATTTCGGGTTCTCTACGTATTAAAACACAACATCTTGCTTCTTTCCATCTGAGCACTCCTAATACTAGGGAGACACCCAGTTTCTTAGCCTCTGGGCTTCTCTGTTCACTTTGTGTTTATTTTGTTACCCTATCACCCTCTGTGTACGTAATGTCATATTCCCCAGTCTGTCTGTGAGTTCATTTATTTTGCATCCCTCTCCGTTCAGACACCAGTACATTCCTGCAGGCACTGGTGTGCATAACATATTCAGCAGCCCAATACTCCTGTTAAAATTTTGTGGGAATATGGAGCATACCCCTCAAAATACTTTGCAACAGGTGGTCGATCAGGTGCAGGTCTTGACTCGACAATTTAATGATTTGTCCATTAAAATGCACACCTCCCAGGCCGCTGGCGGAGCAGCAGCACCTTCAGGGGTTAAGGAGCCAAAAGTAAATCTCCCAGATCGTTTTTCTGGAGATCGCTCGCAGTTCTTTTGTTTCAAGGAGAGCTGCAAGCTATATTTCCAGCTTAGGCCTCAGTCTTCTGGGTCAGAGATTCAGCGGGTGGGCATAGTGATTTCCTTGCTACAAGGAGACCCACAGGTCTGGGCATATGGGTTGCAGCCTGACTGTCCGTCGCTTAAAAGTGTTGATGCTTTTTTTATGGCACTGGGCATGTTGTATGATGACCCTGACAAGACGGCCTCAGCCGAGGCTCAGATTTCGATCCTTAAGCAAGGGCGAAGGCCAGTTGAGGTTTACTGTACGGAGTTTCGGAGGTTGGCCCATGATACCCAGTGGAATGACCCAGCCCTGAGACACCAGTACCGAAGAGGTCTTTCTAACCAGATAAAAGACCAACTGGTACAATATCCCTTGCCTGATAGCTTGGATCAGCTCATGCAGTTATCCATCCGGGTGGATAGACGGCTGAGAGAGCGTAGGCTTGAAAGGGAGACCGAGGTTTCCTTCTTTCCCAAGGGAACCTCAGACTCTGAGGAATTTTCCAAGGAGCCTATGCAGATTGGGGCTACCCGCCTCTCCTCGCGTGAGAAGACGCGGAGGAGACAGCAGGGGTTGTGTTTGTACTGTGGGAATAAAGGTCATGTGGTAGTATCATGCCCAGAAAAGCCGGAAAACTTCAGGGCCTGAGGGTGATGGGAAATATCCTGTCAGGCCAGAAGTCAGAATTTCCCAAGAAGACTTTTATCATTCCGGTGACCTTGAAGATCCTCGGTCAAACTGTCAAGACTGAGGCCTTTGTGGACAGTGGGGCCGACGGGGTTTTTATGGACCGCCAATTCGCCCTGAAACACTCTGTTCCCTTAGTACCCTTGGCATCGGAAATTGAGATCTGTGGGTTAAACGGGGAACCATTATCCCAAGGTAAAATTACCTCTTGCACTAGCCAGATTTCTTTGTTTATTGGAGCCACACACTCTGAAAAATTGTCCTTTTATGTGACTGTCTGTACTTTTGCCCCATTGGTGTTGGGGTTACCCTGGTTAAGGGCCCACAAGCCTCAATTTGACTGGGTCTCTGGGGAGATTCTTAGTTGGGGTACTGATTGTTTCAGGAGTTGCTTGAGCCTTCCAGTCAGGCTTTCGCAGCTAAGTTTGCCAGGATTGCCAGGATGTTATGCAGATTTTGCGGACGTGTTCTCCAAAAAAGTTGCAGAGGTACTACCTCCCCATCGCCCCTATGACTGTGCCATTGATTTGTTGCCGAATGCTAAGCTTCCCAAGAGCAGGTTGTACTCCCTGTCACGTCCTGAGACTCAGGCTATGGCAGAGTACATTCAGGAGAACTTGGCTAAGGGATTTATCAGACCTTCACAGTCTCCAGTTGGGTCGGGGTTCTTCTTCGTGGGTAAAAAGGATGGTTCGTTGCGACCCTGCATCGACTTTAGGGAATTGAACCGTATCACGATTAAAAACTCATACCCACTGCCTCTCATTTCGGTCTTGTTTGACCAGCTTCGTACTGCCACCATTTTTTCTAAGATTGACCTACGCGGTGCGTACAATCTAATCCGAATAAGAGAGGGGGATGAATGGAAGACTGCCTTTAATACCCACTCAGGGCATTATGAATATTTGGTGATGCCTTTTGGGCTCTGTAATGCCCCGGCAGTCTTCCAGGATTTAATGAACGATGTGCTCAGGGAATATTTGGATAGATTCTTAGTTGTATACTTAGATGACATCCTAATCTTTTCCCATTCCCTGGAGGAACATCGGAAGCATGTACGCTTAGTCCTCCAGAAACTCAGAGACCACCGGCTTGGGGCGAAGCTGGAGAAGTGCGAATTTGAAGTTCAGCAAATCGCATTTCTAGGAAATATTATCTCCCCAGAAGGTTTCCAAATGGAGGGTTCCAAGGTACAGGCAGTCCTGGATTGGGTGCAGCCTACTAGTTTGAAGGCGCTTCAGCGTTTCCTGGGCTTTGCAAATTTTTATAGACGATTTATCGCTGGATTTTTGTCTATAGTGGCACCCTTGGTGGCACTCACTAAGAAAGGGGCGGATGTTGCTCACTGGTCTTGTGAGGCCAAAGCGGCTTTTGCCCGTCTCAAAAGGGCATTTGTCTCGGCCAAGGTGCTGCGGCACCCAGATCCAGAGCGTCCTTTTGTGGTGGAGGTGGATGCCTCTGAGATGGGTATTGGGGCAGTGCTCTCTCAGATGGGAGAGTCTGATAATCGCCTTCATCCCTGTGCTTACTTTTCCCGTAAATTTTCGCCTGCCGAGATGAATTATGACGTGGGTAACCGGGAATTGTTGGCTATTAAGGATGCACTCGAGGAGTGGAGACACTGGCTTGAGGGGGCTAAGTTTGTGGTCTCAATTCTCACCGACCATAAGAATTTGGCATATTTAGAGTCAGCGAAGCGTCTCAATGCCAGGCAGGCACGATGGGCTTTGATTTTTGCTCGCTTTAATTTTTTGATAACATATTGCCCTGGGTCAAAAAACATCAAGGCTGATGCGCTCTCGCTGAGTTTTGCTCCAATCCAGGAGACCACCGAGGAGCCATTGCCCATTGTGTCCCCATCATGTATTAAAGTGGGCATTACCCAGGACCTCTTGTCATTAGTCCTTAGAGCACAGGAGCAGGCTCCTCCAGACCTTCCGGTAGGTCTTTTGTTTGTGCCTCCTAGGTTAAGACAGCGAGTGTTCCTGGAATTTCATGCCAAGAAGTCGGCAGGTCACCCGGGTATTGCCAGAACTCGGGAGTTGCTATCTAGGGCGGTGTGGTGGCCCTCGGTGGCTAAGGATGTGGATCAGTGGGTTCAGGCATGTGACATCTGTGCCCGAAATAAGACTCCTAGAGGGGTTCCTGTTGGCCCATTACATCCACTCTCTATTCCATCTAAGCCATGGACCCACATTTCAATGGATTTTGTGGTGGACTTGCCCAAATCCTCGAGGATGACAGCCATCTGGGTTGTCGTTGACAGGTTTTCGAAGATGGCGCACTTCGTTCCACTGGTTGGGCTGCCATCGGCCAGACGCCTGTCTGAATTATTTATGCTGCATGTTGTGCGCCTCCACGGGTTGCCACTTGATGTGGTCTCTGACCGCGGATCCCAGTTTGTGGCCAAATTCTGTAGGGCATTTTGTTCCGATCTCCAGATTTCTGTCAGCTTGTCGTCAGGCTACCATCCGCAGTCTAATGGGCAGACTGAAAGGGTGAACCAGTCCTTGGAGCAGTTCCTCAGGTGTTATGTCTCCAAGTGTCAGACTGACTGGGTTGCTCATCTGTCCATGGCGGAGTTTGCCTATAACAACGCGGCTCACTCTGCTACAGGGATCTCTCCCTTCCTTTGTGTGTATGGGCATCATCCTAAGGCCAATTCTTTTGACCCCCTGGACTCCACGCCTGGTGGTTCCTCTGTGGTTTCGGTCCTTAGAGGTATTTGGAGGACAGTGAAGAAAGCCCTTGTGTCTGTGTCATTAGTGACCAAAAGGGTTTTTGATAAGCGGAAAAGACCCTGCAGCTTCAAATTAGGAGACTTCGTCTGGTTGTCTACCAAGAATTTGAAGTTGAGACAGCCATCTCATAAGTTAGGCCCCCGGTTCATCGGCCCTTATAAGATCACTAGGGTTATCAATCCGGTTGCATTTCAGTTAGATCTGCCCCGTTCTTTGTGTATCAATAAAACATTTCATTGTTCCCTTTTAAAACGGGCGATTAGTAATCCTTCTTCCAGTGGAAGACCTTCTCCTCTTCTGATACGTGGCCAGAGGGAGTTTGTTGTTGAAAGGATTCTTGACTCCAAGATGGTTCTGGGTCGGCTGTCATTTTTGGTGCACTGGAAGGGGTATGGCCCAGAGGAGCGGTCGTGGGTGAACCAGTCCTTGGAGCAGTTCCTCAGGTGTTATGTCTCCAAGTGTCAGATTGACTGGGTTGCTCTTCTGTCCATGGCGGAGTTTGCCTATAACAACGCGGCTCACTCTGCTACAGGGATCTCTCCCTTCCTTTGTGTGTATGGGCATCATCCTAAGGCCAATTCTTTTGACCCCCTGGACTCCACGCCTGGTGGTTCCTCTGTGGTTTCGGTCCTTAGAGGTATTTGGAGGACAGTGAAGAAAGCCCTTGTGTCTGTGTCATTAGTGACCAAAAGGGTTTTTGATAAGCGGAAAAGACCCTGCAGCTTCAAATTAGGAGACTTCGTCTGGTTGTCTACCAAGAATTTGAAGTTGAGACAGCCATCTCATAAGTTAGGCCCCCGGTTCATCGGCCCTTATAAGATCACCAGGGTTATCAATCCGGTTGCATTTCAGTTAGATCTGCCCCGTTCTTTGTGTATCAATAAAACATTTCATTGTTCCCTTTTAAAACGGGCGATTAGTAATCCTTCTTCCAGTGGAAGACCTTCTCCTCTTCTGATACGTGGCCAGAGGGAGTTTGTTGTTGAAAGGATTCTTGACTCCAAGATGGTTCTGGGTCGGCTGTCATTTTTGGTGCACTGGAAGGGGTATGGCCCAGAGGAGCGGTCGTGGGTGCGCAGTTGTGATCTTCATGCCCCCAGACTGAGACACTCTTTCTTCTCGCAGTTCCCCGATAAACCCGGTGGTAGGGGTTCTTTGACCCCTCGTCAGAGGGGGGGTACTGTTAGGGTCTCCTGCCCTGTGCTGCCACGTCGTCATGGCAACCGGGAGACAAGTGCTAGCGGAGTGGCCTGAGCGCAGCTGATACTCCGGTTCGGGTCTTTTGCTGTGCAGTGGTTACAGGCTTTGTGCACGGCAGGGGATCCGGTGCTGGTTTTTGTGCTCACAGTCTGTGAGGTCTGAGTGGGGCGTGGACAGCACCTGCTATATAAGGCCTCTTCTCAGGTTAAGCAGATGCTGCTGAATCTTTGTTGGTTAGTCAGTTCCTGAAAGTTAGCCAGTACTGTGTAGCTTTGTATTTGTTTGTTGCTTACTGCAAATAGGCCTTGGGATTTGGTACTACACTCTGCCAATCCAGACCTAGCAGTAAGACTGGAGTCAGTCGTTTAACTTGCTGGGGTTCTTTTGCTACTCTGTGAACTTAGCAAGTTTGCGGCTGTATTCTCAGACTTGCCTGCCAAAATCCTTTCTCACTGTGCAAGGTGTTCTGGTGTCAGTTTAGTGGCAGTAAGCTGAACCAGTGCACTGCAAGTGAGGACTAGGATTGTGGAGACTCTCCTTGTGTCTATTATTCCATCTCTGACCAAGGAGTTTACTGCCACACCCGTTGGTAACCCTTTAGGGTTTTGCTGTTGCCCTTAGCAACAGCATTTCGGGTTCTCTACGTATTAAAACACAACATCTTGCTTCTTTCCATCTGAGCACTCCTAATACTAGGGAGACACCCAGTTTCTTAGCCTCTGGGCTTCTCTGTTCACTTTGTGTTTATTTTGTTACCCTATCACCCTCTGTGTACGTAATGTCATATTCCCCAGTCTGTCTGTGAGTTCATTTGTTTTGCATCCCTCTCCGTTCAGACACCAGTACATTCCTGCAGGCACTGGTGTGCATAACAACTGCTTAATACACATAACTCAGCGTTGGTCAGACTGAGTAAGGAACGTCAACAGGCGAAACAGAAACTGTTACATGACAGGCGAGCAAAAAGCTAATCTGATCTAAAATCGGGTGACCAAGTCCATCTCAGAGGTCATGAGAAAGGTATTTGGGTGCAGAAAGGTATTGTGCAAGCACAAGTAGCACCAAGATCTTATACGATATATAGAGAGGGTGGAACGGAAGTAAGAAGAAATTGGGTGGATTTAAGATCTCAACCTAACCATAATAAAGACAACATGACTGAAGAATACCCTTCATCTGACATGTATGATGATCCTCATAATGGTGAACAAACCACAATTCTAGAAAGGTCCAACATGGTAGATGAAACACAGACTGTGCATGAAAGACCCAAAAGGGAAATACGCAGACCTGAGAGACTCATTGAAACGTGTTAGATGATGTTGACATTGTTAATTGTTGCATTGAAGCGTACAGGGCTTATCTTTAAAGAAAAGAGGATGTGATGTTAGTGTATTAGAATGCTTATATTTGTAGACACTCCCTTACAGATATGTGTAAGCCTGAATCTTCAGTGATAGTCCCTGGGACCAGGGGGATGCTGGGAAGTGGGTGGTCCAGTGTGCAGTGTGCCTGGAGTTGGTGATGGAATAAACAGCACAGCAGTGAACTCACATGTCTCTGTGTCCTTATGATTGGATTTACAAACATATGAACAAAACACAGCCCAGCATCCCGGACCCTGCTACATACTGCTCTAGGTCCTGATGCAGCTCCAGCGAGGGCTCCCCTGAGGGCTGTGGTCTCCTGCTTCCTGGCCGCCATCTTCAGTCTCCTGACCACTGCTCACTACTGCCATGGCATCTTCTCCTGTGCAGCTCCCACTGGCTCTGGTCCCTGGGCACTGCCATCTTCAACTAAGTCATATGATTGCTGGACCACCAGTTAAGCGGCAGCAGGACGTTTCTCACAATCAGCAACCATCAGCCCAAATAAAAACAAGTCCACCGTTCCAGTCTGGTCTCCAGCATCACCTGTTACAGTCCAGTTAACAAGTCCATCAGTTCCAGTCCGGTCTCCAATGTCACCTATGAGCAGTCCCAGCGCGGTTCCAGAGATACACATTACCATTCCGAGCCTGTTTCCAGAGTTACGCATTACCAGTCCGAGCACGGTTTCATAGCTATGTGTGTTAGGGTCTCCTGCCCTGTGCTGCCACGTCGTCAAGGCAACCGGGAGACAAGTGCTAGCAGAGTAACCTGAGCGCAGCTGATACTCCGGTTCGGGTCTTTTGCTGTGCAGTGGTTACAGGCTCTGTGCACGGCAGGGGATCCGGTGCTGGTTTTTGTGCTCACAGTCTGTGAGGTCTGAGTGGGGCGTGGACAGCACCTGCTATATAAGGCCTCTTCTCAGGTTAAGCAGATGCTGCTGAATCTTTGTTGGTTAGTCAGTTCCTGAAAGTTAGCCAGTACTGTGTAGCTTTGTATTTGTTGTTGCTTACTGCAAATAGGCCTGGGGATTTGGTACTACACTCTGCCAATCCAGACCTAGCAGTAAGACTGGAGTCAGTCGTTTAGCTTGCTGGGGTTCTTTTGCTACTCTGTGAACTTAGCAAGTTTGCGGCTGTATTCTCAGATTTGCCTGCCTAAATCCTGTCTCACTGTGCAAGGGGTTCAGGTGTCAGTTTAGTGGCAGTAAGCTGAACCTGTGCACTGCAAGTGAGGATTAGGATTGTGGAGACTCTCCTTGTGTCTATTATTCCATCTCTGACCAAGGAGTTTACTGCCACACCCGTTGGTAACCCTTTAGGGTTTTGCTGTTGCCCTTAGCAACAGCATTTCGGGTTCTCTACGTATTAAAACACAACATCTTGCTTTTTCCATCTGAGCATTACTAATACTAGGGGGACAGCCAGTTTCTTAGCCTCTGGGCTTCTCTGTTCACTTTGTGTTTATTTTGTTACCCTATCACCTTCTGTGTACGTAATGTCATATTCCCCAGTCTGTCTGTGAGTTCATTTGTTTTGCATCCCTATCCGTTCAGACACCAGTACATTCCTGCAGGCACTGGTGTGCATAACAGTTCAAACACCAGTACATTCCTGCAGGCACTGGTGTGCATAACAGTTCAGACACCAGTACATTCCTGCAGGCACTGGTGTGCATAACATATTCAGCAGCCTAATACTCCTGTTGAAATTTTGTGGGAATATGGAGCATACCCCTCAAAATACGTTGCAACAGGTGGTCGATCAGGTGCAGGTCCTGACTCGACAATTTAATGATTTGTCCATTAAAATGCACACCTCCCAGGCCGCTGGCGGAGCTCCCGCAGCAGCAGCACCTTCAGGGGTTAAGGAGCCGAAAGTAAATCTCCCGGATCGTTTTTCTGGAGATCGCTCGCAGTTCTTTTGTTTCAAGGAGAGCTGCAAGCTATACTTCCGGCTTAGGCCTCAGTCTTCTGGGTCGGAGATTCAGCGGGTGGGCATAGTGATTTCCTTGCTACAAGGAGACCCACAGGTCAGGGCATATGGGTTGCAGCCTGACTGTCCGTCGCTTAAAAGTGTTGATGCTTTTTTTACGGCACTGGGCATGTTGTATGATGACCCTGACAAGACGGCCTCAGCCGAGGCTCAGATTTCGATCCTTAAGCAAGGGCGAAGGCCAGTTGAGGTTTACTGTACGGAGTTTCGGAGGTTGGCCCATGATACCCAGTGGAATGACCCAGCCCTGAGACACCAGTACCGAAGAGGTCTTTCTAACCAGATAAAAGACCAACTGGTACAATATCCCTTGCCTGATAGCTTGGATCAGCTCATGTAGTTATCCATCCAGGTGGATAGATGGCTGAGAGAGCGTAGGCTTGAAAGGGAGACCGAGGTTTCCTTCTTTCCCAAGGGAACCTCAGACTCTAAGGAATTTTCCGAGGAGCCTATGCAGATTGGGGCTACCCGCCTCTCCTCGCGTGAGAAGACGCGGAGGAGACAGCAGGGGTTGTGTGTTATGCACACCAGTGCCTGCAGGAAAGTACTAGTGTCAGAACTGTTATGCACTCCAGTGTCTGCAGGAATGTACTGGTGTTTGAACTGTTATGCAAAACAAATGGACTCACAGACAAACTGGGGAATATGACATAACGTACACAGAAGGTGATAGGGTAACAAAATACACACACAGTGAACAGAGAAGCCCAGAGGCTAAGGAACTGGGTATCTCCCTTGTATTAGAACTGCTCAGATGTAAAAAGCAAGATGTTGTGTTTTAATACGTAGAGAACCCGAAATGCTGTTGCTAAGGGCAACAGCAAAACCCTAAAGGGTTACCAACGGGTGTGGCAGTAAACTCCTTGGTCAGAGATGGAATGATAGACACAAGGAGAGCCTCCACAATCCTGATTCTCACTTGCAGTGCACAGGTTTAAGCTTACTGCCACTAAACTGACCCCTGACACCTAGCACAGTGAGACAGGATTAGACAGGCAAGTGTTAGAATACAGCCGCAAACTTGCTAAGTTCACAGAGTAATAACAGAACCCCAGCAAGCTAAACGACTGACTCCAGTCTTACTGCTAGGTCTGGATTGGCAGAGTGTAACACCAAATCCCCAGGCCTATTTGCAGTAAGCAACAAACAAATACAAAGCTACACAGTACTGGCTAACTTTCATGAACTGACTAACCAACAGAGATTCAGCAGCATCTGCTTACCCTGAAAAGAGGCCTTATAAAGCAGGTGCTGTCCACGCCCCACTCAGACCTCACAGACTGTGAGCACAAAAACCAGCACCGGATCCCCTGCCGTGCACAGAGCCTATAACCACTGCACAGCAAAAGACCCGAACCGGAGTATCAGCTGCACTCAGGTTACTCCACTAGCACTTGTCTCCCGGTTGCCATGACGACGTGGCAGCACAGGGCAGGAGACCCTAACAGTACCCCCCCTCTGACGAGGGGTCAAAGAACCCCTACCACCGGGTTTATCGGGGAACTGCGAGAAGAAAGAGCGTATCAGTCTGGGGGCATGAAGATCACAACTGCGCACCCACGACCGCTCCTCCGGGCCATACCCCTTCCAGTGCACCAAAAATGACAGCCGACCCCGAACCACCTTGGAGTCAAGAATCCTTTCAACAACAAACTCCCTCTGGCCACGTATCAGAAGAGGGGAAGGTCTTCCACTGGAAGAAGGATTACTAATCGCCCGTTTTAAAAGGGAACAATGAAATGTTTTATTGATACCCAAAGAATGGGGTAGATCTAACTGAAATGCCACCGGATTGATAACCCTGGTGATCTTATAAGGGCCGATGAACCGGGGCCCTAACTTATGAGATGGCTGTCTCAACTTCAAATTCTTGGTAGACAACCAGACGAAGTCTCCTAATTTGAAGCTGCAGGGTCTTTTCCGCTTATCAAAAACCCTTTTGGTCACTAATGACACAGACACAAGGGCTTTCTTCACTTTCCGCCAAATACCTCTAAGGACCGAAACCACAGAGGAACCACCAGGCGTGGAGTCCAGGGGGTCAAAAGAATTGGCCTTAGGATGATGCCCATACACACAAAGGAAGGGAGAGATCCCTGTAGCAGAGTGAGCCGCGTTGTTATAGGCAAACTCCGCCATGGACAGATGAGCAACCCAGTCAGTCTGACACTTGGAGACATAACACCTGAGGAACTGCTCCAAGGACTGGTTCACCCTTTCAGTCTGCCCATTAGACTGCGGATGGTAGCCTGACGACAAGCTGACAGAAATCTGGAGATCGGAACAAAATGCCCTCCAGAATTTGGCCACAAACTGGGATCCGCGGTCAGAGACCACATCAAGTGGCAACCCGTGGAGACGCACAACATGCAGCATAAATAATTCAGACAGGCGTCTGGCTGATGGCAGCCCAACCAGTGGAACGAAGTGCGCCATCTTCGAAAACCTGTCAACGACAACCCAGATGGCTGTCATCCCCGAGGATTTGGGCAAGTCCACCACAAAATCCATTGAAATGTGGGTCCATGGCTTAGATGGGATAGAGAGTGGATGTAATGGGCCAACAGGAACCCCTCTAGGAGTCTTATTTCGGGCACAGATGTCACATGCCCGAACCCACTGATCCACATCCTTAGCCACCGAGGGCCACCACACCGCCCTAGATAGCAACTCCCGAGTTCTGGCAATACCCGGGTGACCTGCCGACTTCTTGGCATGGAATTCCAGGAACACTCGCTGTCTTAACCTAGGAGGCACAAACAAAAGACCTACCGGAAGGTCTGGAGGAGCCTGCTCCTGTGCTCTAAGGACTAATGATAAGAGGTCCTGGGTAATGCCCACTTTAATACATGATGGGGAAACAATGGGCAACGGCTCCTCGGTGGTCTCCTGGATTGGAGCAAAACTCCGCGAGAGCGCATCAGCCTTGATGTTTTTTGACCCAGGGCGATATGTTATCAAAAAATTAAAGCGAGCAAAAAACAAAGCCCATCGTGCCTGCCTGGCATTGAGACGCTTCGCTGACTCTAAATATGCCAGATTCTTATGGTCAGTGAGAATTGAGACCACAAACTTAGCCCCCTCAAGCCAGTGTCTCCACTCCTCGAGTGCATCCTTAATAGCCAACAATTCCCGGTTACCCACGTCATAATTCATCTCGGCAGGCGAAAAGTTACGGGAAAAGTAAGCACAGGGATGAAGGCGATTATCAGACACTCCCATCTGAGAAAGCACTGCCCCAATACCCATCTCAGAGGCATCCACCTCCACCACAAAAGGACGCTCTGGATCTGGGTGTCGCAGCACCTTGGCCGAAACAAATGCCCTTTTGAGACGGGCAAAAGCCGCTTTAGCCTCACAAGACCAGTGAGCAACATCCGCCCCTTTCTTAGTGAGTGCCACCAAGGGCGCCACTATAGACGAAAATCCAGCGATAAATCGTCTATAAAAATTCGCAAAGCCCAGGAAACGCTGAAGCGCCTTCAAACTAGTGGGCTGCACCCAATCCAGGACTGCCTGTACCTTGGAACCCTCCATTTGGAAACCTTCTGGGGAGATAATATATCCTAGAAATGCGATTTGCTGAACTTCAAATTCGCACTTCTCCAGCTTCGCCCCAAGCCGGTGGTCTCTGAGTTTCTGGAGGACTAAGCGTACATGCTTCCGATGTTCCTCCAGGGAATGGGAGAAGATTAGGATGTCATCTAAGTATACAACTAAGAATCTATCCAAATATTCCCTGAGCACATCATTCATGAAATCCTGGAAGACTGCCGGGGCATTACAGAGCCCAAAAGGCATCACCAAATATTCATAATGCCCTGAGTGGGTATTAAAGGCAGTCTTCCATTCATCCCCCTCTCTTATTCGGATTAGATTGTACGCACCGCGTAGGTCAATCTTAGAAAAAATGGTGGCAGTACGAAGCTGGTCAAACAAGACCGAAATGAGAGGCAGTGGGTATGAGTTTTTAATCGTGATACGGTTCAATTCCCTGAAGTCGATGCAGGGTCGCAACGAACCGTCCTTTTTACCCACGAAGAAGAACCCCGACCCAACTGGAGACTGTGAAGGTCTGATAAATCCCTTAGCCAAGTTCTCCTGAATGTACTCTGCCATAGCCTGAGTCTCAGGACGTGACAGGGAGTACAACCTGCTCTTGGGAAGCTTAGCATTTGGCAACAAATCAATGGCACAGTCATAGGGGCGATGGGGAGGTAGTACCTCTGCAACTTTTTTGGAGAACACGTCCGCAAAATCTGCATAACACCCTGGCAATCCTGGCAAACTTAGCTGCGAGAGCCTGACTGGAAGGCTCAAGCAACTCCTGAAACAATCAGTACCCCAACTAAGAATCTCCCCAGAGACCCAGTCAAATTGAGGATTGTGGGCCCTTAACCAGGGTAACCCCAACACCAATGGGGCAAAAGTACAGACAGTCACATAAAAGGACAATTTTTCAGAGTGTGTGGCTCCAATAAACAAAGAAATCTGGCTAGTGCAAGAGGTAATTTTACCTTGGGATAATGGTTCCCCGTTTAACCCACAAATCTCAATTTCCGATGCCAAGGGTACTAAGGGAACAGAGTGTTTTAGGGCGAATTGGCGGTCCATAAAAACCCCGTCGGACCCCACTGTCCACAAAGGCCTCAGTCTTGACAGTTTGACCGAGGATCTTCAAGGTCACCGGAATGATAAAAGTCTTCTTGGGAAATTCTGACTTCTGGCCTGACAGGATATTTCCCATCACCCTCAGGCCCTGAAGTTTTCCGGCTTTTCTGGGCATGATACTACCACATGACCTTTATTCCCACAGTACAAACACAACCCCTGCTGTCTCCTCCGCGTCTTCTCACGCGAGGAGAGGCGGGTAGCCCCAATCTGCATAGGCTCCTCAGAAAATTCCTCAGAGTCTGAGGTTCCCTTGGGAAGGAAGGAAATCTCAGTCTCCCTTTCAAGCCTACGCTCTCTCAGCCGTCTATCCACCCGGATGGATAACTGCATGAGCTGATCCAAGCTATCAGGCAAGGGATATTGTACCAGTTGGTCCTTTATCTGGTTAGAAAGACCTCTTCGGTACTGGTGTCTCAGGGCTGGGTCATTCCACTGGGTATCATGGGCCAACCTCCGAAACTCCGTACAGTAAACCTCAACTGGCCTTCGCCCTTGCTTAAGGATCGAAATCTGAGCCTCGGCTGAGGCCGTCTTGTCAGGGTCATCATACAACATGCCCAGTGCCGTAAAAAAAGCATCAACACTTTTAAGCGACGGACAGTCAGGCTGCAACCCATATGCCCAGACCTGTGGGTCTCCTTGTAGCAAGGAAATCACTATGCCCACCCGCTGAATCTCCGACCCAGAAGACTGAGGCCTAAGCCGGAAGTATAGCTTGCAGCTCTCCTTGAAACAAAAGAACTGCGAGCGATCTCCAGAAAAACGATCCGGGAGATTTACTTTCGGCTCCTTAACCCCTGCAGGTGCTGCTGCTGCGGGAGCTCCGCCAGCAGCCTGGGAGGTGTGCATTTTAATGGACAAATCATTAAATTGTCGAGTCAGGACCTGCACCTGATCGACCACCTGTTGCAACGTATTTTGAGGGGTATGCTCCATATTCCCACAAAATTTCAACAGGAGTATT
This sequence comes from Pseudophryne corroboree, assembly GCF_028390025.1. Lineage (NCBI taxonomy): Eukaryota > Metazoa > Chordata > Amphibia > Anura > Myobatrachidae > Pseudophryne > Pseudophryne corroboree. Next base: position 828,920,304 of record NC_086448.1, on the reverse strand, counting down.
AGGCTGCTGAATATGTTATGCACACCAGTGCCTGCAGGAAAGTACTAGTGTCAGAACTGTTATGCACTCCAGTGTCTGCAGGAATGTACTGGTGTTTGAACTGTTATGCAAAACAAATGGACTCACAGACAAACTGGGGAATATGACATAACGTACACAGAAGGTGATAGGGTAACAAAATACACACACAGTGAACAGAGAAGCCCAGAGGCTAAGGAACTGGGTATCTCCCTTGTATTAGAACTGCTCAGATGTAAAAAGCAAGATGTTGTGTTTTAATACGTAGAGAACCCGAAATGCTGTTGCTAAGGGCAACAGCAAAACCCTAAAGGGTTACCAACGGGTGTGGCAGTAAACTCCTTGGTCAGAGATGGAATGATAGACACAAGGAGAGCCTCCACAATCCTGATTCTCACTTGCAGTGCACAGGTTTAAGCTTACTGCCACTAAACTGACCCCTGACACCTAGCACAGTGAGACAGGATTAGACAGGCAAGTGTTAGAATACAGCCGCAAACTTGCTAAGTTCACAGAGTAATAACAGAACCCCAGCAAGCTAAACGACTGACTCCAGTCTTACTGCTAGGTCTGGATTGGCAGAGTGTAATACCAAATCCCCAGGCCTATTTGCAGTAAGCAACAAACAAATACAAAGCTACACAGTACTGGCTAACTTTCATGAACTGACTAACCAACAGAGATTCAGCAGCATCTGCTTACCCTGAAAAGAGGCCTTATAAAGCAGGTGCTGTCCACGCCCCACTCAGACCTCACAGACTGTGAGCACAAAAACCAGCACCGGATCCCCTGCCGTGCACAGAGCCTATAACCACTGCACAGCAAAAGACCCGAACCGGAGTATCAGCTGCACTCAGGTTACTCCACTAGCACTTGTCTCCCGGTTGCCATGACGACGTGGCAGCACAGGACAGGAGACCCTAACATTGTGTTTGTACTGTGGGAATAAAGGTCATGTGGTAGTATCATGCCCAGAAAAGCCGGAAAACTTCAGGGCCTGAGGGTGATGGGAAATATCCTGTTGTTATGCACACCAGTGCCTGCAGGAATGTACTGGTGTCTGAACGGAGAGGGATTCAAAACAAATGAACTCACAGACAGACTGGGGAATATGACATAACGTACACAGAAGGTGATAGGGTAACAAAATAAACACAAAGTGAACAGAGAAGCCCAGAGGCTAATAAACTGGGTGTCTCCTTAGTATTAGGAGTGCTCAGATGGAAAGAAGCAAGATGTTGTGTTTTAATACGTAGAGAACCCGAAATGCTGTTGCTAAGGGCAACAGCAAAACCCTAAAGGGTTACCAACGGGTGTGGCAGTAAACTCCTTGGTCAGAGATGGAATAATAGACACAAGGAGAGTCTCCACAATCCTAGTCCTCACTTGCAGTGCACTGGTTCAGCTTACTGCCACTAAACTGACACCAGAACACCTTGCACAGTGAGAAGGGATTTTGGCAGGCAGGTCTGAGAATACAGCCGCAAACTTGCTAAGTTCACAGAGTAGAAAAAGAACCCCAGCAAGTTAAACGACTGACTCCAGTCTTACTGCTAGGTCTGGATTGGCAGAGTGTAGTACCAAATCCCAACGCCTATTTGCAGTAAGCAACAAACAAATACAAAGCTACACAGTACTGGCTAACTTTCAGGAACTGACTAACCAACAAAGATTCAGCAGCATCTGCTTAACCTGAGAAGAGGCCTTATATAGCAGGTGCTGTCCACGCCCCACTCAGACCTCACAGACTGTGAGCACAAAAACCAGCACCGGATCCCCTGCCGTGCACAAAGCCTGTAACTACTGCACAGCAAAAGACCCGAACCGGAGTATCAGCTGCGCTCAGGCCACTCTGCTAGCACTTGTCTCCCGGTTGTCATGACGACGTGGCAGCACAGGGCAGGAGACCCTAACAGTACCCCCCCTCTGACGAGGGGTCAAAGAACCCCTACCACCGGGTTTATCGGAGAACTGCGAGAAGAAAGAGTGTATCAGTCTGGGAGCATGAAGATCACAACTGCGCACCCACGACCGCTCCTCTGGGCCATACCCCTTCCAGTGCACCAAAAATTACAGCCGACCCCGAACCATCTTGGAGTCAAGAATCCTTTCAACAACAAACTCCCTCTGGCCACGTATCAGAAGAGGAGAAGGTCTTCCACTGGAAGAAGGATTACTAATCGCCCGTTTTAAAAGGGAACAATGAAATGTTTTATTGATACCCAAAGGACGGGGCAGATCTAACTGAAATGCAACCGGATTGATAACCCTAGTGATCTTATAAGGGCCGATGAACCGGGGGCCTAACTTATGAGATGGCTGTCTCAACTTCAAATTCTTGGTAGACAACCAGACGAAGTCTCCTAATTTGAAGCTGCAGGGTCTTTTCCGCTTATCAAAAACCCTTTTGGTCACTAATGACACAGACACAAGAGCTTTCTTCACTTTCCTCCAAATACCCCTAAGGACCGAAACCACAGAGGAACCACCAGGCGTGGAGTCCAGGGGGTCAAAAGAATTGGCCTTAGGATGATGCCCATACACACAAAGGAAGGGAGAGATCCCTGTAGCAGAGTGAGCCGCGTTGTTATAGGCAAACTCCGCCATGGACAGATGAGCAACCCAGTCAGTCTGACACTTGGAGACATAACACCTGAGGAACTGCTCCAAGGACTGGTTCACCCTTTCAGTCTGCCCATTAGACTGCGGATGGTAGCCTGACGACAAGCTGACAGAAATCTGGAGATCGGAACAAAATGCCCTCCAGAATTTGGCCACAAACTGGGATCCGCGGTCAGAGACCACATCAAGTGGCAACCCGTGGAGGCGCACAACATGCAGCATAAATAATTCAGACAGGCAGCCCAGTGCGCCATCTTCGAAAAACTTGTCAACGACAACCCAGATGGCTGTCATCCCCGAGGATTTGGGCAAGTCCACCACAAAATCCATTGAAATGTGGGTCCATGGCTTAGATGGAATAGAGAGTGGATGTAATGGGCCAACAGGAACCCCTCTAGGAGTCTTATTTCGGGCACAGATGTCACATGCCCGAACCCACTGATCCACATCCTTAGCCACCGAGGGCCACCACACCGCCCTAGATAGCAACTCCCGAGTTCTGGCAATACCCGGGTGACCTGCCGACTTCTTGGCATGGAATTCCAGGAACACTCGCTGTCTTAACCTAGGAGGCACAAACAAAAGACCTACCGGAAGGTCTGGAGGAGCCGGACTAATGACAAGAGGTCCTGGGTAATGCCTACTTTAATACATGATGGGGACACAATGGGCAATGGCTCCTCGGTGGTCTCCTGGATTGGAGCAAAACTCCGCGAGAGCGCATCAGCCTTGATGTTTTTTGACCCAGGGCGATATGTTATCAAAAAATTAAAGCGAGCAAAAAACAAAGCCCATCGTGCCTGCCTGGCATTGAGACGCTTTGCTGACTCTAAATATGCCAAATTCTTATGGTCGGTGAGAATTGAGACCACAAACTTAGCCCCCTCAAGCCAGTGTCTCCTCTCCTCGAGTGCATCCTTAATAGCCAACAATTCCCGGTTACCCACGTCATAATTCATCTCGGCAGGCGAAAATTTATGGGAAAAGTAAGCACAGGGATGAAGGCGATTATCAGACACTCCCATCTGAGAGAGCACTGCCCCAATACCCATCTCAGAGGCATCCACCTCCACCACAAAAGGACGCTCTGGATCTGGGTGTCGTAGCACCTTGGCCGAGACAAATGCCCTTTTGAGACGGGCAAAAGCCGCTTTAGCCTCACAAGACCAGTGAGCAACATCCGCCCCTTTCTTAGTGAGTGCCACCAAGGGCGCCACTATAGACGAAAATCCAGCGATAAATCGTCTATAAAAATTCGCAAAGCCCAGGAAACGCTGAAGCGCCTTCAAACTAGTGGGCTGCACCCAATCCAGGACTGCCTGTACCTTGGAACCCTCCATTTGGAAACCTTCTGGGGAGATAATATATCCTAGAAATTCGATTTGCTGAACTTCAAATTCGCACTTCTCCAGCTTCGCCCCAAGCCGGTGGTCTCTGAGTTTCTGGAGGACTAAGCATACATGCTTCCGATGTTCCTCCAGGGAATGGGAGAAGATTAGGATGTCATCTAAGTATACAACTAAGAATCTATCCAAATATTCCCTGAGTACATCATTCATGAAATCCTGGAAGACTGCCGGGGCATTACAGAGCCCAAAAGGCATCACCAAATATTCATAATGCCCTGAGTGGGTATTAAAGGCAGTCTTCCATTCATCCCCCTCTCTTATTCGGATTAGATTGTACGCACCGCGTAGGTCAATCTTAGAAAAAATGGTGGCAGTACGAAGCTGGTCAAACAAGACCGAAATGAGAGGCAGTGGGAATGAGTTTTTAATCGTGATACGGTTCAATCCCCTGAAATCGATGCAGGGTCGCAACGAACCGTCCTTTTTACCCACGAAGAAGAACCCCGACCCAACTGGAGACTGTGAAGGTCTGATAAATCCCTTAGCCAAGTTCTCCTGAATGTACTCTGCCATAGCCTGAGTCTCAGGACGTGACAGGGAGTACAACCTGCTCTTGGGAAGCTTAGCATTTGGCAACAAATCAATGGCACAGTCATAGGGGCGATGGGGAGGTAGTACCTCTGCAACTTTTTTGGAGAACACGTCCGCAAAATCTGCATAACACCCTGGCAATCCTGGCAAACTTAGCTGCGAGAGCCTGACTGGAAGGCTCAAGCAACTCCTGAAACAATCAGTACCCCAACTAAGAATCTCCCCAGAGACTAGAGATGAGCGGGTTCGGTTTCTCTGAATCCGAACCCGCCAGAACTTCATGTTTTTTTCCACGGGTCCGAGCGACTCGGATCTTCCCGCCTTGCTCGGTTAACCCGAGCGCGCCCGAACGTCATCATGACGCTGTCGGATTCTCGCGAGGCTCGGATTCTATCGCGAGACTCGGATTCTATATAAGGAGCCGCGCGTCGCCGCCATTTTCACACGTGCATTGAGATTGATAGGGAGAGGACGTGGCTGGCGTCCTCTCCGTTTAGAATAGATTAGAGAGACACTTGATTTACTAATTTTGGGGAGCATTAGGAGTACTCAGTACAGTGCAGAGTTTTGCTGATAGTGACCACCAGTTTTATTTATAATCCGTTCTCTGCCTGAAAAAAGCGATACACAGCACACAGTGACTCAGTCACATACCATATCTGTGTGCACTGCTCAGGCTCAGGCCAGTGTGCTGCATCATCTATTATCATAATATCTATATATAATATTATATATATCTGTCTGACTGCTCAGCTCACACAGCTTATAATTGTGGGGGAGACTGGGGAGCACTACTGCAGTGCCAGTTATAGGTTATAGCAGGAGCCAGGAGTACATAATATATTATATAGTGAGTGACCACCAGACACACAGTGCAGTTTATTTAATATATCCGTTCTCTGCCTGAAAAAAGCGATACACACAGTGACTCAGTCAGTCACATACCATATCTGTGTGCACTGCTCAGGCTCAGGCCAGTGTGCTGCATCATCTATATATATTATATATCTGTCTGACTGCTCAGCTCACACAGCTTATAATTGTGGGGGAGACTGGGGAGCACTACTGCAGTGCCAGTTATAGGTTATAGCAGGAGCCAGGAGTACATAATATTATATTAAAATTAAACAGTGCACACTTTTGCTGCAGGAGTGCCACTGCCAGTGTGACTAGTGACCAGTGACCTGACCACCAGTATATATAATATTAGTAGTATACTATCTCTTTATCAACCAGTCTATATTAGCAGCAGACACAGTACAGTGCGGTAGTTCACGGCTGTGGCTACCTCTGTGTCGGCACTCGGCAGCCCGTCCATAATTGTATATACCACCTAACCGTGGTTTTTTTTTCTTTCTTTATACATACATACTAGTTACGAGTATACTATCTCTTTATCAACCAGTCTATATTAGCAGCAGACACAGTACAGTGCGGTAGTTCACGGCTGTGGCTACCTCTGTGTCGGCACTCGGCAGCCCGTCCATAATTGTATATACCACCTAACCGTGTTTTTTTTTTTTTTCTTTATACATACATACTAGTTACGAGTATACTATCTCTTTATCAACCAGTCTATATATTAGCAGCAGACACAGTACAGTGCGGTAGTTCACGGCTGTGGCTACCTCTGTGTCGGCACTCGGCAGCCCGTCCATAATTGTATATACCACCTAACCGTGGTTTTTTTTTCTTTCTTTATACATACATACTAGTTACGAGTATACTATCTCTTTATCAACCAGTCTATATTAGCAGCAGACACAGTACAGTGCGGTAGTTCACGGCTGTGGCTACCTCTGTGTCGGCACTCGGCAGCCCGTCCATAATTGTATATACCACCTAACCGTGGTTTTTTTTTCTTTCTTTATACATACATACTAGTTACGAGTATACTATCTCTTTATCAACCAGTCTATATATTAGCAGCAGACACAGTACAGTGCGGTAGTTCACGGCTGTGGCTACCTCTGTGTCGGCACTCGGCAGCCCGTCCATAATTGTATATACCACCTAACCGTGGTTTTCTTTTCTTTCTTTATACATACATACTAGTTACGAGTATACTATCTCTTTATCAACCAGTCTATATTAGCAGCAGACACAGTACAGTGCGGTAGTTCACGGCTGTGGCTACCTCTGTGTCGGCACTCGGCAGCCCGTCCATAATTGTATATACCACCTAACCGTGGTTTTTTTTTCTTTCTTTATACATACATACTAGTTACGAGTATACTATCTCTTTATCAACCAGTCTATATATTAGCAGCAGACACAGTACAGTGCGGTAGTTCACGGCTGTGGCTACCTCTGTGTCGGCACTCGGCAGCCCGTCCATAATTGTATATACCACCTAACCGTGGTTTTTTTTTCTTTCTTTATACATACATACTAGTTACGAGTATACTATCTCTTTATCAACCAGTCTATATATTAGCAGCAGACACAGTACAGTGCGGTAGTTCACGGCTGTGGCTACCTCTGTGTCGGCACTCGGCAGCCCGTCCATAATTGTATACTAGTATCCAATCCATCCATCTCCATTGTTTACCTGAGGTGCCTTTTAGTTGTGCCTATTAAAATATGGAGAACAAAAATGTTGAGGTTCCAAAATTAGGGAAAGATCAAGATCCACTTCCACCTCGTGCTGAAGCTGCTGCCACTAGTCATGGCCGAGACGATGAAATGCCAGCAACGTCGTCTGCCAAGGCCGATGCCCAATGTCATAGTACAGAGCATGTCAAATCCAAAACACCAAATATCAGTAAAAAAAGGACTCCAAAACCTAAAATAAAATTGTCGGAGGAGAAGCGTAAACTTGCCAATATGCCATTTACCACACGGAGTGGCAAGGAACGGCTGAGGCCCTGGCCTATGTTCATGGCTAGTGGTTCAGCTTCACATGAGGATGGAAGCACTCAGCCTCTCGCTAGAAAAATGAAAAGACTCAAGCTGGCAAAAGCAGCACAGCAAAGAACTGTGCATTCTTCGAAATCCCAAATCCACAAGGAGAGTCCAATTGTGTCGGTTGCGATGCCTGACCTTCCCAACACTGGACGTGAAGAGCATGCGCCTTCCACCATTTGCACGCCCCCTGCAAGTGCTGGAAGGAGCACCCGCAGTCCAGTTCCTGATAGTCAGATTGAAGATGTCAGTGTTGAAGTACACCAGGATGAGGATGATATGGGTGTTGCTGGCGCTGGGGAGGAAATTGACCAGGAGGATTCTGATGGTGAGGTGGTTTGTTTAAGTCAGGCACCCGGGGAGACACCTGTTGTCCGTGGGAGGAATATGGCCGTTGACATGCCAGGTGAAAATACCAAAAAAATCAGCTCTTCGGTGTGGAGGTATTTCACCAGAAATGCGGACAACAGGTGTCAAGCCGTGTGTTCCCTTTGTCAAGCTGTAATAAGTAGGGGTAAGGACGTTAACCACCTCGGAACATCCTCCCTTATACGTCACCTGCAGCGCATTCATAATAAGTCAGTGACAAGTTCAAAAACTTTGGGTGACAGCGGAAGCAGTCCACTGACCAGTAAATCCCTTCCTCTTGTAACCAAGCTCACGCAAACCACCCCACCAACTCCCTCAGTGTCAATTTCCTCCTTCCCCAGGAATGCCAATAGTCCTGCAGGCCATGTCACTGGCAATTCTGACGAGTCCTCTCCTGCCTGGGATTCCTCCGATGCATCCTTGCGTGTAACGCCTACTGCTGCTGGCGCTGCTGTTGTTGCCGCTGGGAGTCGATGGTCATCCCAGAGGGGAAGTCGTAAGCCCACTTGTACTACTTCCAGTAAGCAATTGACTGTTCAACAGTCCTTTGCGAGGAAGATGAAATATCACAGCAGTCATCCTACTGCAAAGCGGATAACTGAGTCCTTGACAACTATGTTGGTGTTAGACGTGCGTCCGGTATCCGCCGTTAGTTCACAGGGAACTAGACAATTTATTGAGGCAGTGTGCCCCCGTTACCAAATACCATCTAGGTTCCACTTCTCTAGGCAGGCGATACCGAGAATGTACACGGACGTCAGAAAAAGACTCACCAGTGTCCTAAAAAATGCAGTTGTACCCAATGTCCACTTAACCACGGACATGTGGACAAGTGGAGCAGGGCAGGGTCAGGACTATATGACTGTGACAGCCCTATATGACTGTGACAGCCCACTGGGTAGATGTATGGACTCCCGCCGCAAGAACAGCAGCGGCGGCACCAGTAGCAGCATCTCGCAAACGCCAACTCTTTCCTAGGCAGGCTACGCTTTGTATCACCGCTTTCCAGAATACGCACACAGCTGAAAACCTCTTACGGCAACTGAGGAAGATCATCGCGGAATGGCTTACCCCAATTGGACTCTCCTGTGGATTTGTGGCATCGGACAACGCCAGCAATATTGTGTGTGCATTAAATATGGGCAAATTCCAGCACGTCCCATGTTTTGCACATACCTTGAATTTGGTGGTGCAGAATTTTTTAAAAAACGACAGGGCGTGCAAGAGATGCTGTCGGTGGCCAGAAAAATTGCGGGACACTTTCGGCGTACAGGCACCACGTACAGAAGACTGGAGCACCACCAAAAACTACTGAACCTGCCCTGCCATCATCTGAAGCAAGAAGTGGTAACGAGGTGGAATTCAACCCTCTATATGCTTCAGAGGTTGGAGGAGCAGCAAAAGGCCATTCAAGCCTATACAATTGAGCACGATATAGGAGGTGGAATGCACCTGTCTCAAGTGCAGTGGAGAATGATTTCAACGTTGTGCAAGGTTCTGATGCCCTTTGAACTTGCCACACGTGAAGTCAGTTCAGACACTGCCAGCCTGAGTCAGGTCATTCCCCTCATCAGGCTTTTGCAGAAGAAGCAGGAGGCATTGAAGAAGGAGCTAAAAGGGAGCGATTCCGCTAGGCATGTGGGACTTGTGGATGCAGCCCTTAATTCGCTTAACAAGGATTCACGGGTGGTCAATCTGTTGAAATCAGAGCACTACATTTTGGCCACCGTGCTCGATCCTAGATTTAAAGCCTACCTTGGATCTCTCTTTCCGGCAGACACAGGTCTGCTGGGGTTGAAAGACCTGCTGGTGACAAAATTGTCAAGTCAAGCGGAACGCGACCTGTCAACATCTCCTCCTTCACATTCTCCCGCAACTGGGGGTGCGAGGAAAAGGCTCAGAATTCCGAGCCCACCCGCTGGCGGTGATGCAGGGCAGTCTGGAGCGACTGCTGATGCTGACATCTGGTCCGGACTGAAGGACCTGACAACGATTACGGACATGTCGTCTACTGTCACTGCATATGATTCTCTCAACATTGATAGAATGGTGGAGGATTATATGAGTGACCGCATCCAAGTAGGCACGTCACACAGTCCGTACTTATACTGGCAGGAAAAAGAGGCAATTTGGAGGCCCTTGCACAAACTGGCTTTATTCTACCTAAGTTGCCCTCCCACAAGTGTGTACTCCGAAAGAGTGTTTAGTGCCGCCGCTCACCTTGTCAGCAATCGGCGTACGAGGTTACATCCAGAAAATGTGGAGAAGATGATGTTCATTAAAATGAATTATAATCAATTCCTCCGCGGAGACATTGACCAGCAGCAATTGCCTCCACAAAGTACACAGGGAGCTGAGATGGTGGATTCCAGTGGGGACGAATTGATAATCTGTGAGGAGGGGGATGTACACGGTGATATATCGGAGGGTGAAGATGAGGTGGACATCTTGCCTCTGTAGAGCCAGTTTGTGCAAGGAGAGATTAATTGCTTCTTTTTTGGGGGGGGTCCAAACCAACCCGTCATATCAGTCACAGTCGTGTGGCAGACCCTGTCACTGAAACGATGGGTTGGTTAAAGTGTGCATGTCCTGTTTTGTTTATACAACATAAGGGTGGGTGGGAGGGCCCAAGGACAATTCCATCTTGCACCTCTTTTTTCTTTTCTTTTTCTTTGCATCATGTGCTGATTGGGGAGGGTTTTTTGGAAGGGACATCCTGCGTGACACTGCAGTGCCACTCCTAGATGGGCCCGGTGTTTGTGTCGGCCACTAGGGTCGCTAATCTTACTCACACAGCTACCTCATTGCGCCTCTTTTTTTCTTTGCGTCATGTGCTGTTTGGGGAGGGTTTTTTGGAAGGGACATCCTGCGTGACACTGCAGTGCCACTCCTAGATGGGCCCGGTGTTTGTGTCGGCCACTAGGGTCGCTTATCTTACTCACACAGCGACCTCGGTGCAAATTTTAGGACTAAAAATAATATTGTGAGGTGTGAGGTATTCAGAATAGACTGAAAATGAGTGTAAATTATGGTTTTTGAGGTTAATAATACTTTGGGATCAAAATGACCCCCAAATTCTATGATTTAAGCTGTTTTTTAGTGTTTTTTGAAAAAAACACCCGAATCCAAAACACACCCGAATCCGACAAAAAAAATTCGGTGAGGTTTTGCCAAAACGCGTTCGAACCCAAAACACGGCCGCGGAACCGAACCCAAAACCAAAACACAAAACCCGAAAAATTTCAGGCGCTCATCTCTACCAGAGACCCAGTCAAATTGAGGCTTGTGGGCCCTTAACCAGGGTAACCCCAACACCAATGGGGCAAAAGTACAGACAGTCACATAAAAGGACAATTTTTCAGAGTGTGTGGCTCCAATAAACAAAGAAATCTGGCTAGTGCAAGAGGTAATTTTACCTTGGGATAATGGTTCCCCGTTTAACCCACAGATCTCAATTTCCGATGCCAAGGGTACTAAGGGAACAGAGTGTTTCAGGGCGAATTGGCGGTCCATAAAAACCCTGTCGGCCCCACTGTCCACAAAGGCCTCAGTCTTGACAGTTTGACCGAGGATCTTCAAGGAATTTTCTTGGGAAATTCTGACTTCTGGCCTGACAGGATATTTCCCATCACCCTCAGGCCCTGAAGTTTTCCGGCTTTTCTGGGCATGATACTACCACATGACCTTTATTCCCACAGTACAAACACAACCCCTGCTGTCTCCTCCGCGTCTTCTCACGCGAGGAGAGGCGGGTAGCCCCAATCTGCATAGGCTCCTCGGAAAATTCCTCAGAGTCTGAGGTTCCCTTGGGAAAGAAGGAAACCTCGGTCTCCCTTTCAAGCCTACGCTCTCTCAGCCGTCTATCTACCCGGATGGATAACTGCATGAGCTGTTCCAAGCTATCAGGCAAGGGATATTGTACCAGTTGGTCTTTTATCTGGTTAGAAAGACCTCTTCGGTACTGGTGTCTCAGAGCTGGGTCATTCCACTGGGTATCATGGGCCAACCTCCGAAACTCCGTACAGTAAACCTCAACTGGCCTTCGCCCTTGCTTAAGGATCGAAATCTGAGCCTCGGCTGAGGCCGTCTTGTCAGGGTCATCATACAACATGCCCAGTGCCATAAAAAAAGCATCAACACTTTTAAGCGACGGACAGTCAGGCTGCAACCTATATGCCCAGACCTGTGGGTTTGCTTGTAGCAAGGAAATCACTATGCCCACCCGCTGAATCTCTGACCCAGAAGACTGAGGCCTAAGCTGGAAATATAGCTTGCAGCTCTCCTTGAAACAAAAGAACTGCGAGCGATCTCCAGAAAAACGATCCGGGAGATTTACTTTCGGCTCCTTAACCCCTGAAGGTGCTGCTGCTGCGGGAGCTCCGCCAGTGGCCTGGGAGGTGTGCATTTTAATGGACAAATCATTAAATTGTCGAGTCAAGACCTGCACCTGATCGACCACCTGTTGCAAAGTATTTTGAGGGGTATGCTCCATATTCCCACAAAATTTCAACAGGAGTATTGGCTGCTGAATATGTTATGCACACCAGTGCCTGCAGGAATGTACTGGTGTCTGAACGGAGAGGGATTCAAAACAAATGAACTCACAGACAGACTGGGGAATATGACATAACGTACACAGAAGGTGATAGGGTAACAAAATAAACACAAAGTGAACAGAGAAGCCCAGAGGCTAAGAAACTGGGTGTCTCCTTAGTATTAGGAGTGCTCAGATGGAAAGAAGCAAGATGTTGTGTTTTAATACGTAGAGAACCCGAAATGCTGTTGCTAAGGGCAACAGCAAAACCCTAAAGGGTTACCAACGGGTGTGGCAGTAAACTCCTTGGTCAGAGATGGAATAATAGACACAAGGAGAGTCTCCACAATCCTAGTCCTCACTTGCAGTGCACTGGTTCAGCTTACTGCCACTAAACTGACACCAGAACACCTTGAGAAGGGATTTTGGCAGGCAGGTCTGAGAATACAGCCGCAAACTTGCTAAGTTCACAGAGTAGCAAAAGAACCCCAGCAAGTTAAACGACTGACTCCAGTCTTACTGCTAGGTCTGGATTGGCAGAGTGTAGTACCAAATCCCAAGGCCTATTTGCAGTAAGCAACAAATACAAAGCTACACAGTACTGGCTAACTTTCAGGAACTGACTAACCAACAAAGATTCAGCAGCATCTGCTTAACCTGAGAAGAGGCCTTATATAGCAGGTGCTGTCCACGCCCCACTCAGACCTCACAGACTGTGAGCACAAAAACCAGCACCGGATCCCCTGCCGTGCACAAAGCCTGTAACCACTGCACAGCAAAAGACCCGAACCGGAGTATCAGCTGCGCTCAGGCCACTCTGCTAGCACTTGTCTCCCGGTTGCCATGACGACGTGGCAGCACAGGGCAGGAGACCCTAACACCTGTCAGGCCAGAAGTCAGAATTTCCCAAGAAGACTTTTATCATTCCGGTGACCTTGAAGATCCTCGGTCAAACTGTCAAGACTGAGGCCTTTGTGGACAGTGGGGCCGACGGGGTTTTTATGGACCGCCAATTCGCCCTGAAACACTCTGTTCCCTTAGTACCCTTGGCATCGGAAATTGAGATTTGTGGGTTAAACGGGGAACCATTATCCCAAGGTAAAATTACCTCTTGCACTAGCCAGATTTCTTTGTTTATTGGAGCCACACACTCTGAAAAATTGTCCTTTTATGTGACTGTCTGTACTTTTGCCCCTTTGGTGTTGGGGTTACCCTGGTTAAGGGCCCACAATCCTCAATTTGACTGGGTCTCTGGGGAGATTCTTAGTTGGGGTACTGATTGTTTCAGGAGTTGCTTGAGCCTTCCAGTCAGGCTCTCGCAGCTAAGTTTGCCAGGATTGCCAGGGTGTTATGCAGATTTTGCGGACGTGTTCTCCAAAAAAGTTGCAGAGGTACTACCTCCCCATCGCCCCTATGACTGTGCCATTGATTTGTTGCCAAATGCTAAGCTTCCCAAGAGCAGGTAGTACTCCCTGTCACGTCCTGAGACTCAGGCTATGGCAGAGTACATTCAGGAGAACTTGGCTAAGGGATTTATCAGACCTTCACAGTCTCCAGTTGGGTCGGGGTTCTTCTTCGTGGGTAAAAAGGACGGTTCGTTGCGACCCTGCATCGATTTCAGGGAATTGAACCGTATCACGATTAAAAACTCATACCCACTGCCTCTCATTTCGGTCTTGTTTGACCAGCTTCGTACTGCCACCATTTTTTCTAAGATTGACCTACGCGGTGCGTACAATCTAATCCGAATAAGAGAGGGGGATGAATGGAAGACTGCCTTTAATACCCACTCAGGGCATTATGAATATTTGGTGATGCCTTTTGGGCTCTGTAATGCCCCGGCAGTCTTCCAGGGTTTCATGAATGATGTACTCAGGGAATATTTGGATAGATTCTTAGTTGTATACTTAGATGACATCCTAATCTTCTCCCATTCCCTGGAGGAACATCGGAAGCATGTACGCTTAGTCCTCCAGAAACTCAGAGACCACCGGCTTGGGGCGAAGCTGGAGAAGTGCGAATTTGAAGTTCAGCAAATCGCATTTCTAGGATATATTATCTCCCCAGAAGGTTTCCAAATGGAGGGTTCCAAGGTACAGGCAGTCCTGGATTGGGTGCAGCCCACTAGTTTGAAGGCGCTTCAGCGTTTCCTGGGCTTCGCAAATTTTTATAGACGATTTATCGCTGGATTTTCGTCTATAGTGGCGCCCTTGGTGGCACTCACTAAGAAAGGGGCGGATGTTGCTCACTGGTCTTGTGAGGCTAAAGCGGCTTTTGCCCGTCTCAAAAGGGCATTTGTATCGGCCAAGGTGCTGCGACACCCAGATCCAGAGCGTCCTTTTGTGGTGGAGGTGGATGCCTCTGAGATGGGTATTGGGGCAGTGCTCTCTCAGATGGGAGTGTCTGATAATCGCCTTCATCCCTGTGCTTACTTTTCCCGTAAATTTTCGCCTGCCGAGATGAATTATGACGTGGGTAACCGGGAATTGTTGGCTATTAAGGATGCACTCGAGGAGTGGAGACACTGGCTTGAGGGGGCTAAGTTTGTGGTCTCAATTCTCACCGACCATAAGAATCTGGCATATTTACAGTCAGCGAAGCGTCTCAATGCCAGGCAGGCACGATGGGCTTTGTTTTTTGCTCGCTTTAATTTTTTGATAACATATCGCCCTGGGTCAAAAAACATCAAGGCTGATGCGCTCTCGCGGAGTTTTGCTCCAATCCAGGAGACCACCGAGGAGCTGTTGCCCATTGTGTCCCCATCATGTATTAAAGTGGGCATTACCCAGGACCTCTTATCATTAGTCCTTAGAGCACAGGAGCAGGCTCCTCCAGACCTTCCGGTAGGTCTTTTGTTTGTGCCTCCTAGGTTAAGACAGCGAGTGTTCCTGGAATTGCATGCCAAGAAGTCGGCAGGTCACCCGGGTATTGCCAGAACTCGGGAGTTGCTATCTAAGGCGGTGTGGTGGCCCTCAGTGGCTAAGGATGTGGATCAGTGGGTTCGGGCATGTGACATCTGTGCCCGAAATAAGACTCCTAGAGGGGTTCCTGTTGGCCCATTACATCCACTCTCTATCCCATCTAAGCCATGGACCCGCATTTCAATGGATTTTGTGGTGGACTTGCCCAAATCCTCGGGGATGACAGCCATCTGGGTTGTCGTTGACAGGTTTTCGAAGATGGCGCACTTCGTTCCACTGGTTGGGCTGCCATCGGCCAGACGCCTGTCTGAATTATTTATGCTGCATGTTGTGCGTCTCCACGGGTTGCCACTTGATGTGGTCTCTGACCGCGGATCCCAGTTTGTGGCCAAATTCTGGAGGGCATTTTGTTCCGATCTCCAGATTTCTGTCAGCTTGTCGTCAGGCTACCATCCGCAGTCTAATGGGCAGACTGAAAGGGTGAACCAGTCCTTGGAGCAGTTCCTCAGGTGTTATGTCTCCAAGTGTCAGACTGACTGGGTTGCTCATCTGTCCATGGCGGAGTTTGCCTATAACAACGCGGCTCACTCTGCTACAGGGATCTCTCCCTTCCTTTGTGTGTATGGGCATCATCCTAAGGCCAATTCTTTTGACCCCCTGGACTCCACGCCTGGTGGTTCCTCTGTGGTTTCGGTCCTTAGAGGTATTTGGAGGAAAGTGAAGAAAGCCCTTGTGTCTGTGTCATTAGTGACCAAAAGGGTTTTTGATAAGCGGAAAAGACCCTGCAGCTTCAAATTAGGAGACTTCGTCTGGTTGTCTACCAAGAATTTGAAGTTGAGACAGCCATCTCATAAGTTAGGCCCCCGGTTCATCGGCCCTTATAAGATCACCAGGGTTATCAATCCGGTGGCATTTCAGTTAGATCTGCCCCGTTCTTTGGGTATCAATAAAACATTTCATTGTTCCCTTTTAAAACGGGCGATTAGTAATCCTTCTTCCAGTGGAAGACCTTCCCCTCTTCTGATACGTGGCCAGAGGGAGTTTGTTGTTGAAAGGATTCTTGACTCCAAGATGGTTCGGGGTCGGCTGTAATTTTTGGTGCACTGGAAGGGGTATGGCCCGGAGGAGCGGTCGTGGGTGCGCAGTTGTGATCTTCATGCCCCCAGACTGAGACGCTCTTTCTTCTCGCAGTTCCCCGATAAACCCGGTGGTAGGGGTTCTTTGACCCCTCGTCAGAGGGGGGGTACTGTTAGGGTCTCCTGCCCTGTGCTGCCACGTCGTCAAGGCAACCGGGAGACAAGTGCTAGCAGAGTAACCTGAGCGCAGCTGATACTCCGGTTCGGGTCTTTTGCTGTGCAGTGGTTACAGGCTCTGTGCACGGCAGGGGATCCGGTGCTGGTTTTTGTGCTCACAGTCTGTGAGGTCTGAGTGGGGCGTGGACAGCACCTGCTATATAAGGCCTCTTCTCAGGTTAAGCAGATGCTGCTGAATCTTTGTTGGTTAGTCAGTTCCTGGAAGTTAGCCAGTACTGTGTAGCTTTGTATTTGTTGTTGCTTACTGCAAATAGGCCTTGGGATTTGGTACTACACTCTGCCAATCCAGACCTAGCAGTAAGACTGGAGTCAGTCGTTTAACTTGCTGGGGTTCTTTTGCTACTCTGTGAACTTAGCAAGTTTGCGGCTGTATTCTCAGATTTGCCTGCCTAAATCCTGTCTCACTGTGCAAGGGGTTCAGGTGTCAGTTTAGTGGCAGTAAGATGAACCTGTGCACTGCAAGTGAGGATTAGGATTGTGGAGACTCTCCTTGTGTCTATTATTCCATCTCTGACCAAGGAGTTTACTGCCACACCCGTTGGTAACCCTTTAGGGTTTTGCTGTTGCCCTTAGCAACAGCATTTCGGGTTCTCTACGTATTAAAACACAACATCTTGCTTTTTCCATCTGAGCATTACTAATACTAGGGGGACACCCAGTTTCTTAGCCTCTGGGCTTCTCTGTTCACTTTGTGTTTATTTTGTTACCCTATCACCTTCTGTGTACGTAATGTCATATTCCCCAGTCTGTCTGTGAGTTCATTTGTTTTGCATCCCTATCCGTTCAGACACCAGTACATTCCTGCAGGCACTGGTGTGCATAACAGTTCAAACACCAGTACATTCCTGCAGGCACTGGTGTGCATAACAGTTCAGACACCAGTACATTCCTGCAGGCACTGGTGTGCATAACAATGTGATACCGGTTCCAGCCTTGTTCCTAACATCATTGACCTAGTTCTTCAAGCTCCTCAGTGTCTTCAGCCCTCCTACTCCTTTGCTTCACTCTAGTGCCCACCTTCAGCATAGTTACCCATTGTTTCCTATTCACCTTCCATGTGCAGGAACTTCATAAGGCCACCCAGCTCCAACTCTGGACCTCAGTCCAGGAACGCAGATTAACCCAGCTCTGGCATCATCTTCCTGAGTCGCTAAAAGAATGACTTTGGCATGTTCTGTCACCCAACCTTACGTCCTGGCAGATTGGGCATGCTGGGAACTGTAGTTTTTGATACCCAAGGTCCCTACTACTGGTAATTCATCCTGTTCTGTTGGTCAACTTCTGGGATCTGCATCCCCCTCCCCCAGGTGAGCTCTGGTTCCGAGAGTTACATTGGGTTCTCATGTATGTTATAATGCCATGCTTCACTGTTATATCTCAGCTACTGTTATAAAGATAGGCAACTTGAGCTAACATTCCGAGACGTACCTAGGACGGTGATTTGGGGTCTATTTACTAAAGACTGCCTCTGAGGGTTAGATTTAAAAAAGCAATAATAATGCACACAAAATCAGGCTTGTTTTGTGAGTATTACTATTGTCTTTTGAAATCCAGCCCTCAGTGTTGCCAAAAACTGATCTTTAGTAAATACCCTTTGAGTGCTATCAAAATCGTGGCGGTCGTCCTACTAATCAGACAAGATGATCGGTTTCTCCAAGTGCTTGCCAAGCTATAGACGTCATAGGAGGTCTCTACGACCACTTTATTACTCCGTACCCGTCTTTTCACAGCTACGGGCCATAGGCCAGAGGTTCACAAACGCAGTCCTCAAGGCACCCCAACAGTCCAGGATTTAGGTATATCCATGGCTCATCACAGATGGTTAAATCAAACTGACTGAGGTGCTAATTAAGTCACCTGTGGCCAAGCATGGATACATTTAAAACCTGGACCGTCAGGGTGCTTTGAGGATCGCGTTTGGGTACCTCTGTCATAGGCCATCTTTTTTTACCTGATGCACTTTTCCATAGTCTTCATCTCCGCTGGTCCAGTCACACCTGTCCTCCTCCATCTGTGAGTTTTACCAGGACTTCAGAGAGAGAGAGTAATCCTCAAATAATCCATTACTGAACCACCATAATTGGGATGTGTCCTTTGGACTGAATATTGTCTTCCCAGAAGATCACCAGACGCTCTGTAGACATGGAGTACCATCCGTTGAATGTCCATGACATCACCGTGTATTAGGGTAGATCTGCCTGGTCCCCTTCCAATCACGGAAATCCTCTGTCACAGTTAGTGTCTCCTCACATGATCCTATCGTACACATCTAAGCGGTCAATGAGCAAACAATAGAACCAGGTTGCAGAATCATTTAGAGAAAAAAGGCCTGAACTAGAGGTAGACGCTAGTCCTGTTGTGGCCGCATATTTGGCATCACTGATCCGCTGCTTGTGTACAGCATCAGACACCCATTGCTTGCACCAGCAAACCCCTGACCAACCCTACGGCTGCTCAGAATGTCCGTCCGTCTAAGATGCTGGCGCAAGTGATACTGCGTCCAAAGACGCAGTCGCTGACTACAACACGCCCACAAAATGCCGGCAACACACACCTGTGTTTCTCAATCGTTTTGCAATCTTTGCTAAATTGTAGGGCAGGGGAAATACATAAAACTGGAAGGAATTACAGCTGTTCATATCTTCTTGTTCCCAATATGTAAGAGTTAGGATATATGGAATTGTTGTAATATTTGTCCAATGGTCTTATCTGTAAGATGTAGGGAACATGGTCACACATTGAGGTGCATAGTGTGCACCAAACCCAAACCTGTCTCCGTGACATGACGCTATCACGTACACGGCGACGAGTTGCGATAAATGTCAGCTGCCGATGCACCCTTCAGACGCAGAAATATGATCACACTATGCACATCAGTGTCCGACCATGTTCCCGCCAGCCCCGCCATCTTCCAGCTGATGCTGGGACAGTATGGCTGATAATAGGCGCAGTCTGATGACTGTGAGTGGAAGGAGCGGTCTACCTGCTCTGGCCTGGCGGGAAACAGAGAAAATTACAAACGTGAGAGGGGCATCTTAAGAGAGGAGGGGGCTCGTGTGCCCACTCCGGGTGGGCCCCCTCCTCTACACGGCGCTGTAGGCGCCGGCAATATGCTGGAGTCTACTGCTCATGCGCAGGTCTCCCAAAACATGGCACCCTCCGCGTTTCGGAGACAAAAGTCGAACTGCGCATGCGTGGCGGCCATTTTTGCAGTGTTTTTTTTGCCCCGACGGCTGCCGCTGCAGCGTCCAGCGGTGGACTTCGGAGAGATGAGTATGAAAATATGGGTGCAGTGTGTGCGGTGTGAGCCCCCCCCTGGACCCAGGGGCCACAAGGGCCCGTGTGCACCGCACACATTGCTCTCATGATAGAAATGCCAGTGGTGAGAGGTCCTGTTACCTCTATCAAATCTACTATCAATGAGTAATCTGACGTCAGTAGCATGAATCGGGTTGGCCAGTGGTTGCATCCAAACCCCTGAGTTCAGCTGCGGATGTGGTGGTGGAACGTATGCCAAGAACTGCTAATGATCACCCCCCTCACACACACACACACACACACACACACACACACACACACACACACACACACACACACACACACACACACACACGAGCCTTCGGTTTCAGGCGACATAGCTGCGGACATCCGCCCATATTTAGAGTAAGATGGAATTATGTTGCTGCTCTGCCCCTATACACCAACATGTTTGAGCGGCCTTCATCAGGAGTCAGGGCAGCACTGAGGGGCACTAGCCGTATTCTGTGTGCAGGAGATCTGTCTATAATTGATGGATCTTTGCGTGCACTCACCTCAGCTATTCAGCCCACACGCCAGAAACACGGCACCCGGTCTATAGATCTACACTAAAAAGGTCTACAGTCAATAGGTCAGTGACGTGCGGTGGGGTGAGGCAGAGCCTTTCCTGTCATACTAGCGTTTGTGCCAGAGTTTTTACTGTATAAAGTATATGAAAAATACAAAGAATATGTTTGAAATATCTTCTTTGCATTATTCTAAACATTTTTATAGACAAAACTGTGGAGTAAAAAGTCTATGGCAGGTGAGGCAGTGCCTCACCTGTGTATCTTTTCAGCACATCTCTAATCAAAACTCACCAAATTTCCAGGAGTTTATACTGCTGCACATGTGTATAATGCCCCCATGTACCCTTTGGCTCATATATTGTGTGTAAATCTGGCACTGGTGCTAGCCAGTGCCTCCTGAGCCATTTAGCTCACCGCACGTCCCTGCAATAGGTCTACCACTAATGGAAGACACGTGTTAGGTTGGCAGGGTCAGAAGGTTGACATGACAATGGTCGACACACACACACATGGCTGACACACTTTATTTTATTTTTTTATTTTTTTTAAACTTTTTCATACTTTGCCATCCACGTGGAGTACGACTGGGAATAGCAACCTTTCCCGAAGCGTGGCAAGCGAAACGAGCCGTGGTTCACTAATGGGGCTTGTTTGTGACAAAAAAAAAAACACCCAATTTTTTTTTTTGGGGGGGGAGGGGGTATACCTTTTTTATGTCGACCTTTTGAGCCTATTGACCTAATGCATGTCTACCATTAGTGGTAGACCTATTGACTGTAGACCTTTTTCAGTGTAGATCTAATCATCCACACCCCAGAAACACACCCGTTATAAGCTCATGCTAATTGTGAACAACATGTTACTGCTGCACCCATTTAGTCTCCATCCGGCGACTCTAAATAGCCCCACAAGATGCAGATGTTTGCCTTTTGGGATTCCCACAATGGCCCTAACTCATACCTCCCAACTGTCCCGATTTTCGCGGGACAGTCCCGTTTTTTTTTGGTCTGTCCCGCTGCCCCTCCCGCGGTGAGGGGGGGCAGTTGGGAGGCTCCTGATCACTCGCTGCTCTGCTCAGTTGAGAACAGAGCAGCGGTGAATAGATGCTGTGCGCATAGCTAGAGGGAGAGGGGGCATGCCAGCAGCTCACAGAGCGCTGGCCGTGCCCCCTCAGTGACGAAAACGGTGCGTGGCTCGCGATCATGGACCCTCCCGTGAAGCCACGCCCCCTTCTCCATAGGCCACTCCCCTTTCACGGGCGCAGGCGCACTACGCGCACAAAGATGTCCCTCGTTCCGGTCCTTTAATGTTGAGAGGTATGCTAACTGTGTGGAGTTTGTATGTTCTCCTCATGCTTGTGTGGATTTCCTCCCACACTCCTAAAATATACTGTTAGCACTGGTGCATCTATAATGGGTACAGTGTGTGGGGTGTACACACGCCCCCGGGGTCCAGCGGGCCCTCACTGCACACCCTGCACCCATTTTTTTATTTTATACTTACCATCTGGAGTCCTGCGTCCCAGTAAAACGGTGCGGTGCCATTTTCCTGGTGTGTCACTCATGCGCAGTAAGGAAATCACTAGGAAAATGGCCACCGCGCCATTTTCCCAGAGACCTGCGCCTTTGAGGTAAGCGCACCGTGGAGTGTCATCTGCATTTACAGAATGATCCCATTTGTCTTCTATGGCTAATCTGAAGTGTATGGTTTGGAAACAAGCATCTAATTAAACAATACCTTAAACTATAAACTGAAGCTATTAAGGAGTGGGCTAATTAGCGCCATCTGGCACAGTAGAGATGTAGTATAGAGATCACCGCTGTGATGTACAGTGCGCAGTGAGGTAAGCTTATTACTGTAATTAGTTGCTGAGAATATCTGTATTCTCTGACAGGAATGTACGTCGTGTCCTGACAGGAAAGTATATATAAGATAAAGGCTGTGCGCCGCTGGCAGTGACTGCTGTGCGTCGATCCCCCCGTTGGGTTACGCTGAGCACAGACACAGGGAGACCGACACACATTTGCGGCGTCCTGCAGCTGACACGTGACTGTTGCTGGTGTAAATATTGCACCTAGAGGTTTCCAGACACTGCGCAAGGTCACCAGTAATTAAATTCCCGCCCTACAGACGTGCAAGTCACATGGCCGATGTTTCCATAACATTCAGCCGCCATCACAGTACCCCGTGTGCGTAAATTACAAATGTAAAGGTGAATTAAAGCCAGTCAGTGATAAATTTCACGATGATAAAGTACCAGCCAATCAGCTACTAACGTTTTCAAACCCAGCCTGTGACATGACAGGAGCTGATTGGCTGGTACTTTATCTCTGTGAAATGTATCACTTTTCAAGACTTAGGGGGACATTTACTAAGCAGTGATAAGAGTGGAGAAGTGAGCCAGTGGAGAAGTTGCCCATGGCAACCAATCAGCACTGAAGTAACATCTATAATTTGCATACTATAGAATCATACAGAGCTGCTGATTGGTTGCCATGGGCAACTTCTCCACTGGCTCACTTCTCCGCTCTTATCACTCCTTAGTAAATGTCCCCCTTAGTACATATCCCCCACAGACATTTCGCTGACAATGGCTTCTTTTCACTTTTGAAAATGATTATTATTTATTACTAATATGTTTTTTGTTTTTGTTTTTTTGAGCTGAGGTAACACTGATGGTCATCTAAGGTGGAGATAAGCGACTGGCATATTCTAGCAGTTATGGAACTTTCTCCCGGCGTTGGCAGGGCGTGATGTTACTTGTAGTTCCCAAACAGCTAGCAAGCCTAATGATGATCTACAGACGTCAGTGCTACAGTGCCCTCTAGTGGGCAATATGTTGTATACAATGGAAGCGTGATTTCGCTTTAGAAAGCAGTAAACTGATGTGTACACAGGATTTATAACCTGTCAAAATTATCCGCCGTGCTGTGCAATGCGCAAAATCTGCACATTAAAGGGGTAATTCAGAGATGATTGCAGCAGAAAATTTGTTAGCAGTTGGGTAAAACCATGTGGGTCATTCTGAGTTGATCGCTCGCTAGCTACTTTTTGCAGCACTACGAACAAATAGCTGCCGCCTATAGGGGAGTGTATGTTTGCTGTGCAAGTGTGCGGACGCATGTGCAGCCGAGCGGTACAACAAAGTTTTGTGCAGTTTCTGAGTAGCCCAGGACTTACTCAGCCGCTGCGATCACTTCAGCCTGTTTTTGTTCGGAATTGACGTCAGACACCCGGCCTGCAAACGCTTGGACACACCTGCGTTTGACGAACCGTCAGTTGACACCCATAAACACCTTCTTCCTGTATTCTTCGTTAAATCCATCGCTCGGCAACGATCCGCTTTGTACCCGCACGACACGCCTGCGCATTGCGGTGCATACACATGCGCAATTGTGACCTGATCGCGGTGCAGTGAAAAATCCTAGCGTGCGATCAGGTCGGAATGACCCCCTATGTGCACTGCAGGTGGGGCAGATGTAACATGTGCAGAGAGAGTTAGATTTGGGTGGGTTATATTGTTTCTGTGCAGGGTAAATACTGGCTGCTTTATTTTTACACTGCAATTTAGATTTCAGTTTGAACACACCCCACCCAAATCTAACTCTCTCTGCACATGTTACATCTGCCCTACCTGCAGTACACATGGGGGGTCATTCCGTGTTGATCGCACGTAGCAACTTTTTGCAGCCCGTGCGATCAACTAGACGCCGCCTATGGGGGAGTGTATATCTGCATAGCAGGGCTGCGATCGCTTGTGCAGCCCTGCTATGCAAAAAAAGTTTCCTGTAAAAGAAGACCAGGATATGAGTTACTTACCCTGTGCGATCTATCCAGCGATGCAGGTACCGGAATTGACGTCAGACATCCGCCCTTCAAACGCCTGTGTTTGCCGAACCACTCCCGGAAAACGGTCAGTTGATGCCCCAGAACGCCTTCCTACTGTCAGTGTTCTTGCGGTCGTCACTGCGACCGCTTTCTTCATTTGCGGTGTCGCTGCCTGGCGACGGGCAATGACGCGCCTGCGCAATGCGGTCGCCGCGCATGCGCAGTTTCGACCTGATCGCACGGCTGCGAAGAAGTGCAGCGTGCGATCAGGTCGGAAAGCCCCCATGGTTTTGCCCAACTGCTAACAAATTTGCTGCTGCGATCAACTCTGAATTAGGCCCAAAGATCCTTAGCTGCTGAGTTAGTGAATGTAGACAGGTTATCTACAGGTTATTATCATGTGTTTATTGCTGATACTTTCTGGTGTGCTGGGGGAAAAACTTTTCTCTTTTTCTAGTTTAGAATATCCCCTCCATTTCATGCACCTGCTGAAAAGTATTACTGAATTGATGGAACAGCTGCCATTGTATATTGCTGTTCTGAAAGGCAGAGATGGGACAAGCATTTGGAGGGCATGCTGGTTCTTGTAGTGCCATTTGGAGGATCTGGGGGCGGCTCCAGGTAAGTTAGTTCTCAATGTAGATATATTTTTGCATGTCTGATTATCATGTAGCATGGCAAAAAGCATTTATTTGACCCAGAGCGGGTGCTATTAATGTAGCGTCAGGGACCACCAGTATCAGAGAAGCCTTGACGTGGTCTCGTGGGTGCATCAAGGCTTTTTTTATGTGCAGGAATGTGCAAACCCTGAGATGCCCTTTTTCTACGCCGCTGCAAGGAGTGGCCCCTCCGGTGGTTCTACACAATCCACCATTGGCGCACCATCATGT
Organism: Pseudophryne corroboree; assembly: GCF_028390025.1. Lineage (NCBI taxonomy): Eukaryota > Metazoa > Chordata > Amphibia > Anura > Myobatrachidae > Pseudophryne > Pseudophryne corroboree. The sequence goes on along the minus strand of NC_086448.1, from coordinate 828,895,138 downwards.
CTACCAGCATCTATCACAGGCAGTGTCTCCATCTGAACATGGCTTCTCTGGCAGCGACTTTCCAGCTGGGTACGCGCAATGTGGAATAAGACGTTATGAGCAGCGGGACCTCCTGCAACCCACAGGAGAGGGACTGCAGCTCCATTGCAGTCAGTGGGCTAACGCCAGCTGAGGAAGACTTTCTCCCACGCACGGAGGATCACTTCGCAGATTTTGTGACGTACTGTCCACATAGAAAACGATGGGAACGGCTGCTGCTGCGGCTGATGGACAGATATCTCTGATATCGCCTTCTTTATTGTTTAAGAGATGATTAATTCTGCCCATAAACATACAGAAACCTCAGGTTCCGCATATTTTAAGGGCAGAATTGATTCATACATTGGCCCTAAGTATCAGGCACGCTACATTTATATCAGGCTGGAATTTATACGTGTCTATATCTTCATTGTCCCATTGAGCAGCAGCAGTTGGATGCATCATCATGTCACCAGATTGGCCACCTCACTAGGGAAGTGGCCAGGATCCGGGAGCCTGATCCCCTGCCCCAAATCCAGCAGTCTCCCCAGGACATCCTGCAAGCGTGGGCAGGTATGGAGTGACACTCATCTGCCCCAGCGTTACTGCCCCGGACCGGTAAGATACACTGTACAATGTAGCAGAGGAGGCATATGGTGCACTAGATGGTAGTGAGCAGGGGTTATAAATCTGTGTACACGTCTGCCGGCTTACCGTGTAACCGCACATGCAAAGTGACCATGGCAGACTCATGGGGAAGGGAAGATGTAAGATACAGGAGCGCGGCGGGAGGTGAGCCGATTATGACGTAGCTGCCCCTCCCTCAGACACGAAATACTGCGTTACTCTCCACTGTGTAACTCATAGTGTGGGACGAGGGGGCCCCCTTGTGGTTGGGCTCCATTGCTAACACACATGTAGCAACAGCAGCTTTTCCACTATTCCCAAAGGGTGTCCGGATGATAGATCTACAGCGTCTACAGACAGTCAATAGGTCAACAGCATTAGGTCAAAAGGTACAACAGGTCGACAGTGCTTAAGGTCGACAGGTTGATAATGACAATGGTCGACACACATATGGTTGACTCATTTTCGGAGGGGGGTTTTCACGTGGACACTTTTTGGGAATGGTAACCTTGTCCGAAGTGTGGCGAGCGAAGCGACCCCGCGAGGGTCTACGTTTATATTGACACTGGTCACAAATAACCCTAAAACATGTGTTGAGCATTTTTGGGTCAACCATTTACATGTTGACCCTTTGCACCTGCTGTCCATATGTTGTTGACCTACCTAGACGTAGTAGATCTGTTATACCCTCCCAAAGCAATGTCTGAGTCCTGTTATAGGGGGTCATTCCGAGTTGATCATTCACGCTGACATGCAGGGGGGACGCCCAGCACAGGGCTAGTCCGCACCGCATGTCAGTGCCGCCCCCCCCCCCCCCCCACAGAAGTGCAGAGGCATCACACAGCGGCGATGCCTTTGCACTTCAAGAGTAGCTCCCGACCAGCGCAGCTTTAGCGTGCTGGCCGGGAGCTTCTCATCGCTCCCCGGCCCTCAGCGGCTGCGTGTGACGTCATGCAACCGCTGCGGCCCGCCCCCCATTCGGTCCGGCCACGCCTGCGTTGGCCGGACCGCGCCCATGAAATGGCGGCCAAACGCCACCGTTCCGCCCCCCCCCCCCGCAACCGCCTCTGCCTGTCAATCAGTCATAGGCGATCGAGCGCCCGACGGCCTTTGGCCGCCTGGCATGCGCCGGCGCACTGCGGCATCAGCGCATGCGCAGTTCTGACCCGATCGCACCGCTGCAATAAACTGCAGCGTGCCATCGGGTCAGAATGACCCCCCATTGTACAAGTCCCTGTAGCGGTAGGATCAGAAAAAAATCACCAATTTTTTAACATTTTTTCACACCGACGCTGCCAAAATGCTCAATACAAAAGCCCACTAATGTGGGCGCAGCCACTGCTGGCGTCTGCCGCAAGCCCCGGTTACTCTTACGGTTTTTTCTCAGATCGTGTTAGCTGCTACAACCCTATGGGGAGATCAAACCTGGAGCGTGATCTCTCTCCCTTCTTCCTCCACCCATTACATGCACACGCATGAACATATCGCCACGTATGCGCACATTCATAGTAGCATTACAGTGACCGTGGCGGGCATTACTTTACTGCTAAGCTCTGCGCCAGGACATGAAACAAATGAAGCTGCCACCCCTCAGCTTATTTCTGCAATATAACAAATATATATGTCTGGGGTCCATGATTACCACCAATGATACATTTACCCCTCTAGATGTAGCTCTATTTATTTATTTATTTATTTAGTAACAGTTTCTTATATAGCGCAGCAAATTCCGTTGCGCTTTACAATTGGAAATAACAATGGTATAACAAAACTGGGTGATAACAGACAGACACAGAGGTAGGAGGGCCCTGCTCGCAACCTTACACTCTATAGGGCTAGCATACATATACACTAGACCAGTAAATTGCCACACAAAAAAAACAAGTTTCATTCTGCAAATATCCATATAGCCAAGAACGACGGATAACTGTAGTGATAGAAGATAACGTTATCCTCGTCCTACCATCTCACAAGGGATTGGCAGTTCCACTTAATTGAAAGGGCGATGGTTATATTGTTATTACCATTTATTGTTATTTATAGTATCAACATATTCACTTTAAGGGGGGTACTCACGGAGCGATCGCTGCTTAAAATCTAAACAATCTGACTAGATTGCTTAGATATTAAGCATGATCACTCCGTGTGTACCCCCCCCCCCACAGCGATAGCGATGCGCAGCACCGCGCATCGCTGGTGCTAGACTGGCCTGCATGCAGGTCAATCTAGCGGGTCGCTCACTTCACCCAGCGCCCCCCGCTGCCCCCGCACGCTCAGCACACATCTCTCCCACATCTGCCAGTGAGTACTGGCCTTTACACTTTACAACTGTTTCCAGTAGTAAAACGAGACTGTGGAATAACAGACAGGCAGAGGTAAGAGGGCTCAGCTCGCAGGCTTACTCTCTATACAGAAATAGGATACATGAGTATAAGTGCTACATATATTATATCTGTTTAGCAATAATCTACTCAGAGAGGTATGGGGACATATAGGGGCTGATTCTGAGTGGGACACGGCGTGGCTGCATTTGTGTGATGCTGCGGAAGCCGGATTTACTACGTTATGCTAATGCCAGTTTCCACGTGTGCTGTGTGCTAACACTAGCTGTGTCCGGGGCAAGGGAACCATGTGACTTACAGTAGCATCAGCCCCATAGGCGCCTCTCACCTCAGTTCACCTCACGCTCCGCCCCGTCCTGCTCCAATCACAAAACCAACACTAATAACCTATCTCAAATACCCTAACCCCAACCCCTAAACTAACTCTAATACCCTAACCCAAATCTCCTATCCCAATCCCCTAAACTAACTCTAATACCCTAACCCTAATGCCCTAACCCAATCCCCTAAACTAACTCTAATACCCTATCCCTAATATTCTAACCCCTAACTCTAATACCCTATCCCAAATCTCCTAACCCAATCCCCTAAACTAACTCTAATACCCTATCCCTAATATTCTAACCCCTAAATCTAATACCGTATCCCTAATATTCTGTTATGAGCCACGGCTGTGGCTCATTACTGTTTTGCATGTCAGTTATGTATTTTATGTTTATAAGTTGTCTTGCAGGCCAGGATTTCCCGTTGCTCTGTTTTAGAATACTCTTGGTTGCTGCCGCTGGTGAGTCTGTGTAATTGCAGCTTGTTCCCATGTGTTCAGCCTCACCTGGCTGCTAATTGCATCTTGTCAGTTTGGAGTCATGCAACAGGGCAGCTGCACGAGATTATTAATTAGCCCTCTCTGTTATATTCTGGCTCAGTGCAGTTCGCAGATGGTGGTGATATTTCTAAGTTTCCAGTCTGCTTGAGTTCTGAGCTTGTTCATGCCAGTTCCTGAATTCCTGTGTCAGTCCCTGTTTCGATTCCTGTGTCTGATCCCGTGTCCTGCCGTTAAGTGTTCCTGCCAGTTCCTGAATTCCTGTGTCAGTCCCTGTGTCGATTCCTGTGTCTGATCCCGTGTCCTACCGTTAAGTGTTCCTGTCCGTTTGCCAGTAATCGTACCAGTTCCGTGAGTAGCGGCTCTGCTGCGTCCATCGGCCTAGGCCGCTGTATTCTGTTATTACTCCTGTCACTGGTGTTTTGCAGAGGGTTCTGCTTATGCTGTCACCGCCGGTACACAAAAGTTTGGTGTCGGCGTGTGGTCAGCATTTCCTTTGTTGTTCTTTTCCTTTGGCGGCAAGCCGCACATACATTTAGTTTTAGGCTAGTTAGTAGCCCCTGGCTTTGGTTGTTTCAGTTAGAGGGCCCCTTGTTATCACCCTGTCTCGGTACACTCTTTGTCTCTCATTAAGACCTGAGGGGTTGGGCAGACGTAATCCGCCATTCAAACGCGGCTGCCATGGGCTCAAGCAACCATAGTCTCGCAAGAGTGTACTGACAGCACGGGCGAGACAACGGAGATAGGGCGCCAGGGGCTATTCACTTTCCATTCCCCTTTCCCAGCATTACGTCCTGGTGCTCTGGACTCACTTCATAACATCTCCCTTGTTCTGAGCACCAGGAACCTAACAGTATCACCAGCCATACCACAAAAAAGAAATAAAACTTTTTTTTCTTTTTTGGCCCAGTCCAGTGTCTAGTCTAGAAATCCAGTCCGGTGTTTAGAGATCCAGTCCGGTGTTTACAGATCCAGTCCGGTGTTTAAAAAAAACAAAAAAAAAACAGTCTTGTCTTGCCTTGTCTTGTCTTGCCTTGTCTAGTCTTGCCTTGTCTAGTCTTGCCTTGTCTAGTCTTGCCTTGTCTTGTCTAGTTTAAAATCCTCCTATGTCTACTATGCAAGCCCTGCAGGCATCTCTCTCAGCCCTGAACTCTGCTTTCAGTGCTTTGAGACCAGAGCGACTAGAAGTTTTGCAGCAATCCCTAAAGCAACTGCAAAACCTTCTGACTAAAATCTTGCTCATCTTGCCAGAAGTCGTTGAGAGAGTACATCTATCTCTAAAGAGACTCTTGTTCACAGTATGGTAACAAGAGAATCCTCTGGTTTAATTGAAGAGAAAAGGTTTAAAAGTTTTCTGCGGCCCAGGCTCTCAGAAGAGGAGCGTCTGCGTCGCAGAAACTTAAACTTATGCCTATATTGTGGGGGTTTAGGCCACTATCTGCAGACCTGTGAGTTGCGCAAGCCAAAGTGTGGTGATGAGTTTTGCCCTCTGGCCAAGTTGAGTCAGGATACAAGACCTACTCCTGTCTACACTGTGGCAGAGGTACTTGTCACACAACCCACACTAAAAAGCTCTCTGTCCTATAATTGGGGTCCTTGGACAAGGGAGCCCCATTATAGATTCAGGAATCAAAAGAGAATGTTTCTCTCCTCTCTTGAGGTTCCTGTTGAAGCAGAGTTGCAAGCCCCTGGAGTGGTGCCCGATGCCCAGGTTCCTGGAGTGGTGCCCGATGCCTAGGTTCCTGGAGTGGTGCCCGATGCCCAGGTTCCTGGAGTGGTGCCCGATGCCCAGGTTCCTGGAGTGGTGCCCGATGCCCAGGTTCCTGGAGTGGTGCCCGATGCCCAGGTTCCTGGAGTGGTGCCCGATGCCCAGGGTCCTGGAGTGGTGTCCGATGCCCAGGGTCCTGGAGTGGTGCCCGATGCCCAGGGTCCTGGAGTGGTGCCCGTAGCCCAGGGTCCTGGAGAGGTGCCCGGTGCCCAGAGTGTTGGAGCGGTACCCGGTGCCCAGAGTGCTGGAGCGGTACCCGGTGCCCATAGTGCTGGAGCAGTACCCGGTGCCCAGAGTGTTGGAGCGGTACCCGATGCCCAGAGTGCTGGAGCGGTACCCGATGCCCAAGCTTATAGAGGGACATCAAATATTGTAGCTCAGGTGTCCATACCAGAAGGGGTCTCAGAAGCTGTTACCCCAGGTAGGGACTTGAAAAGCGCAACCCCAGAAAGGGTATCTAAAACCATAGTTCTAAAAGGGAACTCGAGAAGCAAAACCCCAGAAGGGATATTTGAAGTAATATCCCCAAGTGGGGTCTCGAGAGACGCAGCCTCTAAGAAGGGTCTAGAGGTCGCTTCCCTAGGAAAGAACTTAAGAGGTGTAGCATTAGTGGAGGTGCTGAAGGTTATAGCTTCAGCAAAAGTCCCGGAAGTCATAGTCCCGGGAGAAGTTTCGATAATTATCGACTCAGAGAGGGAGGCCGATGGCTCAATCCCAGTGGGGGAGACCGACGGCTCAGTCCCAGTAAAAGAATCCGAGGTGCTGACCCCAGCGGGGTTCCCGGAGGCCACTGCCCCAGCAGGGTTCCCGGAGGCCACTGCCCCAGCGGGGTTCCCGGAGGCTACTGCCCCGGGTGGGGTTCAGAAAGTCACTGTCCCGTGTGGGGTTCAGAAAGTCACTGCCCCGGGTGGGGTTCAGAAAGTCACTGCCCCGGGTGGGGTTCAGAAAGTCACTGCTCCGGGTGGGGTTCAGAGAGTCTCAGCCTCGAGTAAGGTCAATAGTGACCAGGTACTAGCAAAGCACTTCAGTCAGTCAGATGGGAAGGAAACAGATCCTGACTCTGATATCTCAACATCCATAATCTTTGATGGGGACTTAGCCCAATTTCTGGCGCTTTACAAACACTATTACATTATTATGTTGTCTAGACCATTTCTGGGCATCACTTCAGAGAACCTTGTGCTCTATCTGATTTATTCTTTTAGAGGAGAGCCTTTTGAGTGGGCGACCGGCCTAATGAAAGCTGAAGATCCCATTCTTCAGGATCTCCCAGCATTCAGTGATGCAATTATTAAAAGATATGGTCCCAAAGAAATTGGTTCAGGTTCCTCTAAGTCACCCGTCTTGTCTGTTGAGAGTCCACCAAATACTGTAAACTTGGCACAAGAGTCCCAGCCCGTTGTTTTGACTGCAGGATGTGCTTTTCTGACTTCTTCTTCTTCTTCTAATAATAGTACTTTGCCAGAAAGTTCTGCTCCCAAGGGTAAGAAACCTGTCTCTGATTTGAACGCAGCCTTGTTGGGTGGTACCATCAGTTCAGACAATGTTTGGGGAATTACCTTGGTCAGACCTAAAGAGCTTTGTAAAAAGAAGAAGAAGAAAAAAAAGAAATAATTTTTGACTCTTGCCTTGATAAAACAAAAAAAATAAAATAAAAAATAAAAAGATTTTTTTTTCCCTTGTCTTGTGTCCAGTGGCCACCGTCAGGGGGAGGGAACTGTTACAAGCTGTGATTGCAGTTTGTTTCTGTTTTCGTGTCTGTTAGACCAGTGTGTCAGGTTTTTTTTTTTTTGTATCCCTTGTTTTGGATAGTCTGCATTTTGGGGTCCTTTGACCCCTCCTCAAGGGGGGGCGGGTACTGTTATGAGCCACGGCTGTGGCTCCTTCCTGTTTTGCATGTCAGTTATGTATTTTATGTTTATAAGTTGTCTTGCAGGCCAGGATTTCCCGTTGCTCTGTTTTAGAATACTCTTGGTTGCTGCCGCTGGTGAGTCTGTGTAATTGCAGCTTGTTCCCATGTGTTCAGCCTCACCTGGCTGCTAATTGCATCTTGTCAGTTTGGAGTCATGCAACAGGGCAGCTGCATGAGATTATTAATTAGACCTCTCTGTTATATGCTGGCTGAGTGCAGTTCGCAGATGCTGGTGATATTTCTAAGTTTCCAGTCTGCTTGAGTTCTGAGCTTGTTCATGCCAGTTCCTGAATTCCTGTGTCAGTCCCTGTTTCGATTCCTGTGTCTGATCCCGTGTCCTGCCGTTAAGTGTTCCTGCCAGTTCCTGAATTCCTGTGTCAGTCCCTGTGTCGATTCCTGTGTCTGATCCCGTGTCTTGCCGTTAAGTGTTCCTGTCCGTTTGCCAGTATTCGTACCGGTTGTGTGAGTAGCGGCTCTGCCGCCTCCATCGGCCTAGGCCGCTGTATTCTGTTATTATTCCTGTCACTGGTGTTTTGCAGAGGGTTCTGCTTATGCTGTCACCGCCGGTACACAAAAGTATTGTGTCGGCGTGTGGTCAGCATTTCCTTTGTTGTTCTTTTCCTTTGGCGGCAAGCCGCACATACATTTAGTTTTAGGCTAGTTAGTAGCCCCTGGCTTTGGTTGTTTCAGTTAGAGGGCCCCTTGTTATCACCCTGTCTCGGTACACTCTTTGTCTCTCATTGAGACCTGAGGGGGCATCGAAGTTGGGCAGACGTAATCCGCCCTTCAAACGCGGCTGCCATGGGCTCAAGCAACCATAGTCTCGCAAGAGTGTACTGACAGCACGGGCGAGACAACGGAGATAGGGCGCCAGGGGCTATTCACTTTCCATTCCCCTTTCCCAGCATTACGTCCTGGTGCTCTGGACTCACTTCATAACATCTCCCTTGTTCTGAGCACCAGGAACCTAACATATTCTAACCCCTAACTCTAATACCCTATCCCAAATCTCCTAACCCAATCCCCTAAACTAACTCTAATACCCTAACACTAATATTCGAACCCATAACCCTAATACCCTATCCCAAATACCCAGTCCTCTAAACTAACTCTAATACCCTAACCCTAATATTCTAACCCTAATACCCTATCTCAAATGCCCTAACCCAATCCCCTAAACTAACTATAATACCCTTACCCTAATATTCTAACCCCTAACCCTAATACCCCATCCCAAATATCCTAACCCCAACCCCTAAACTACCCCTAATATCCTTACCCTAATATTCTATCCCCTAACCCTAAAATTCTAACCCTAATAACCTATCCCAAATACCCTAACCACAACCCCTAAACTAACCCTAATACCCTATCCCAAATAGCCTAACCCAATCCCCTAAACTAACTATAATACCCTTACCCTAATATTCTAACCCCTAACCCTAATACCCCATCCCAAATACCCTAACCCCAACCCCTAAACTACCCCGAATACCCTTACCCTAATATTCTAACCCCTAACCCTAATACCCCATCCCAAATACCCTAACCCCAACCCCTAAACTACCCCTAATACCCTTACCCTAATATTCTAACCCCTAACCCTAATACCCCATCCCAAATACCCTAACCCTAACCCCTAAACTACCCCTAATACCCTTACCCTAATATTCTAACCCCTAACCCTAATACACTGACATTTTAACCCTAATACCCTATCCCAAATACCCTAACCCCAACCCCTAAACTACCCCTAATACCCTTACCCTAATATTCTAACCCCTAACCCTAATACCCCATCCCAAATACCCTAACCCCAACCCCTAAACTAACCCTAATACCCTAACCCTAATATTCTAACCCTAATACCCTATCCCAAATACCCAATCCTCTAAACTAACTCTAATACCCTTACCCTAATATTCTAACCCCTAACCCTAATACCCTAACCCTAAAGTGCAGACTGAATGGGTGATACGGGTCTTAGCTGGCATCAGTTTCTATGTTTCTATGTAACCCTCTCCTCCCCACTCTGTCCTCGCTTAATACCTACTCCATTCCTCGCACCCGCAGAGTGCTCCTTCGTCCTCCAAATGACTGTCCCATCGCTATAGTGGGAACTATTGGTTCTTGAGGCACACATCCCAGTTCCCACTGTGGGATATGAGACAGACTTTAGGGGATTATTATACAAAATCATTTATAACCAACAAACAGTTGTATAAATATTTGTCACATACTGTGTGATAATTTAAAGCACAACAGAATATTCTGGCACTATATAAAAACTGTTTATAGTACTGTACTATTAGGGAGATGTACCAAGCAGTGAAAAGTGTAGAGAAGTGAGCCAGTGGAGAAGTTGCCCATGGCAACCAATCAGCATTTAAGTAACATTTATAATTTGCATACTATAACATTATACAGAGCAGCTGATTGGTTGCCATGGGCAACTTCTCCACCGGCTCACTTCTCCACACTTTTTACTGCATAGTACATCTCCCAATATATGATAATTGTTATGAAAATTAAAGATGTGCGATCCGGTTCCCCAGCAATCCAAATCCATACAAATTTTGTGAATTCGCACTGAACCAAAACCCCGGTCCAGATCTCCTGAGAGCCAATCCAAAACGGGTCCTGGTTCGGACCTTCCTGTGGTTCGAAATTCAGATTTTAACTCAGGCTTTTATGTTTTGGATTGTCGTAATTACTGATTTTACCTGTTTTTATAAATTTTTATCAATGATTAGCGATTTTTTTAATAAATTTTAAACCGAACCAAAATCAGAATCTGAGGGTGGTTGCACAAAACCAAAACACGAGTATGAAATTAAAACCAAAACCAAATCACGGGGTTCACGCACTTATTGTATACATCACCTGCTGAAGAGCTTGCAATCTAATTATATACAGTTCTTTTGCAGCAGACTATCAGTTTGTGCTCCTGAGACTACGGTTGGCACAGGAGGTCGAGGTGCAGGTGTCTAACAAGCGTTTCTGGAGCCCGTCACCTGCTTCCCAGAGTGCGCCGCACACACAATACTGACATTCAGGCAGACGGGGGCCTGCGGAGAACCTTCAGTCATCCCACTTCAGCCATTTCAGGTTATCTTACAGACATTTTATTTTTATGAAGTTAATTTAGTCTCCAGACAGCTGCTGTTATCATAAGCTGAAAACTCATGTTTGACCTCTGCGTCATGTAAAATTTCCTCTGTGAAATGATATCGCCCAGCTAGGTACAGACAATGGTCTCACAGTATTCCTGTTGTTAGGGCTTTCCCACCAGGCACTTGGGCAGCCTCAGGTGTTGTAGGCACCCACCTGGATGCAGGTAAGCCAGAAACAGTGGTAGAATGTTGTTCTCCACTTTGTGAAACTGTGGGAAAGAAATAAATGTGGTGCCAAGTTCTTTTTCTTCAGCTTTACAGAACGTAAAGGGGAACAGGGCCGTCTTTTCGTATGGGCTCAATAGGCTCTTGCCCAGGGGCCCCATAGTATAAGGGCCCTAGGATGATAGCTGAGGGTCCCCTCTTTCCAGGGGTACCAGATTTTTGAAAATCGGACCTGGGGATCCGGAGATATCCGACTTGAAAGCAGTGGTCCCCATCCAAGCCTGTTAATTGCTCTTCCCAGCCTGATATCTCGAGTACTGTCTGACTTAGAGTTTTTCAGAGGGTATACTCCAAAAGATGTGACTCTCCCCTTTTGGTGGACACTGCCAGCTTGTCTCTACTATGCCCAGAACCAGAGATATCAGCCTTCCAGCAGCTGCTCCCTGCTCCAGCTCCACACGCCTAATATGCAGTTTTAGATTTTTGTTGGTGAATTGCTCTGGCTCCTGAACTCTGATCCCCAAGTCCCCAGTATCTCCTGAAAGGTGTCCCCAGAGCCATCTGAAAGGTGTCCCCAGTACCTCCTGACAGGTGTCCCCAGTATCTCCTGAAAGGTGTCCCCAGAACCATCTGAAAGGTGTCCCCAGTACCTCCTGACAGGTGTCCCCAGTATCTCCTGAAAGGTGTCCCCAGAACCATCTGAAAGGTGGGACTCTCTAGATTTTTTTATCCCATTCAAAGCTAAGAAATATATTTTCAGAAACTTGAGATATCTGCAGTCAAGCAAGCTGCTCTCCCACTGGAAAATTATAAATATTGAGCCCACTCCACTATCCAGCCCTCCTCTACGTATTAAACACCCCCTACCACCCTTGAAGTCATGCACCAGGGCTTCTTCATTCAGCCCAATGCCCCCTTCTACAATTTAGTCCCATCTGTGCAGTGAAGGAGTAATTAGCAGAAATGAATGCTCCAGGTCCTACATGCTGAGCGGAAGATAGAACACCCCCTACCGCCCGCGGGACATCAAAGTTGTCGCTCATAGCACCCCCCACCTGGGACGTGCAGTCAGGGGAGGCAGTGCCTCCCCTGTGATTAATTATTAAAATAATATAAAGAAGATACTTATGACACATATTCTGTGTCATAAGTATGTTCTTTATTTAATTCTAATAATTTTCTGTGCTTATATGTGTTTGGGAGGCACTGATAGCAGTGCCTCCCAAACACAATGCAGACGGAACAAAGCGGGGGGCGGGGCCAAGCACTGGGCTTTAAAAGCCCATTCAAAAAAAGCGTAAAAGCGGCACTGAAAAAAGTGCCTCGCTGACAGGGACACCACCCCCATGTCAGCGAGGCACCTGTGATTGGACAGTGGATCCAGTGCTGGATCCGCTTGTCCAATCACCCAGACGCGGCGGGTCCCAGTGGTGAGTGTGTGCGGCTCTCCACGTCCTCCTCCCGCTGACAGCAGCGGTGTGCGGCTCTCCCCCCGTCCCTCCTCGGCTGGCTCCGTCCGGCCCATCTCTCCCTTCGCCCTCCTCCGTCCTCTACCGCCCTCCCGCTGTCAGCGCGGTTTGCGGCTCTCACCCGACCTCCTCCCGCTGACAGCAGCGGTGTACGCTTCTCCCCCCGTCCTTCTCCATTGGCTCTGGCTGGCTCCATCCTCCCCCCGTCTCTTTCTTTGTCCTCCTCCGCCCTCCCGCTGTCAGCAGCGGTTTGCGGCTCACCCCCGACCTCCTCCCACTCACAGCCAGCAGCAGGTTAGTCAGAGAGTCTCTCTCTCTTCTCTCTTCTCTCTCTCTCTCTCTCTCTCTCTCCTCTTTCCCCCCCTCCTGTGGATTGATGTTTAATGTTAATTTTTTTACAGGTATCGGCCTTATTGGATTCTACTGGACAAGTGGACGTGACCGGCGTGGGATGTAGGTAAGTAATCTGTCTCTCATTTTTACAGGTATCGGCCCTATTGGATTCTACTGGACAAGTGGACGTGACCGGCGTGGGATGTAGGTAAGTAATCTGTCTCTCATTTTTACAGGTATCGGCCCTATTGGATTCTACTGGACAAGTGGACGTGACCGGCGTGGGATGTAGGTAAGTAATCTGTCTCTCATTTTTACAGGTATCGGCCCTATTGGATTCTACTGGACAAGTGGACGTGACCGGCGTGGGATGTAGGTAAGTAATCGGTCTCTCATTTTTACAGATATCGGCCCTATTGGATTCTACTGGACAAGTGGACGTGACCGGCGAGGGATGTAGGTAAGTAATCTGTCTCTCATTTTTACAGGTATCGGCCCTATTGGATTCTACTGGACAAGTGGACGTGACCGGCGTGGGATGTAGGTAAGTAATCTGTCTCTCATTTTTACAAGTATCGGCCCTATTGGATTCTACTGGACAAGTGGACGTGACCGGCGTGGGATGTAGGTAAGTAATCTGTCTCTCATTTTTACAGGTATCGGCCCTATTGGATTCTACTGGACAAGTGGACGTGACCGGCGTGGGATGTAGGTAAGTAATCTGTCTCTCATTTTTACAAGTATCGGCCCTATTGGATTCTACTGGACAAGTGGACGTGACCGGCGTGGGATGTAGGTAAGTAATCTGTCTCTCATTTTTACAGGTATCGGCCCTATTGGATTCTACTGGACAAGTGGACGTGACCGGCGTGGGATGTAGGTAAGTAATCTGTCTCTTATTTTTACAGGTATCGGCCCTATTGGATTCTACTGGACAAGTGGACGTGACCGGCGTGGGATGTAGGTAAGTAATCTGTCTCTCATTTTTACAGGTATCGGCCCTATTGGATTCTACTGGACAAGTGGACGTGACCGGCGTGGGATGTAGGTAAGTAATCTGTCTCTCATTTTTACAGGTATCGGCCCTATTGGATTCTACTGGACAAGTGGACGTGACCGGCGTGGGATGTAGGTAAGTAATCTGTCTCTCATTTTTACAGGTATCGGCCCTATTGGATTCTACTGGACAAGTGGACGTGACCGGCGTGGGATGTAGGTAAGTAATCTGTCTCTCATTTTTACAGGTATCGGCCCTATTGGATTCTACTGGACAAGTGGACGTGACCGGCGTGGGATGTAGGTAAGTAATCTGTCTCTCATTTTTACAGGTATCGGCCCTATTGGATTCTACTGGACAAGTGGACTGACCGGCGTGGGATGTAGGTAAGTAATCTGTCTCTCATTTTTACAGGTATCGGCCCTATTGGATTCTACTGGACAAGTGGACGTGACCGGCGTGGGATGTAGGTAAGTAATCTGTCTCTCATTTTTACAGGTATCGGCCCTATTGGATTCTACTGGACAAGTGGACGTGACCGGCGTGGGATGTAGGTAAGTAATCTGTCTCTCATTTTTACAGGTATCGGCCCTATTGGATTCTACTGGACAAGTGGACGTGACCGGCGTGGGATGTAGGTAAGTAATCGGTCTCTCATTTTTACAGGTATCGGCCCTATTGGATTCTACTGGACAAGTGGACGTGACCGGCGTGGGATGTAGGTAAGCAATCTGTCTCTCATTTTTACAGGTATCGTCCCTATTGGATTCTACTGGACAAGTGGACGTGACCGGCGTGGGATGTAGGTAAGCAATCTGTCTCTCATTTTTACAGGTATCGGCCCTATTGGATTCTACTGGACAAGTGGACGTGACCGGCGTGGGATGTAGGTAAGTAATCTGTCTCTCATTTTTACAGGTATCGGCCCTATTGGATTCTACTGGACAAGTGGACGTGACCGGCGTGGGATGTAGGTAAGTAATCGTTCTCTCATTTTTACAGGTATCGGCCCTATTGGATTCTACTGGACAAGTGGACGTGACCGGCGTGGGATGTAGGTAAGTAATCGGTCTCTCATTTTTACAGGTATCGGCCCTATTGGATTCTACTGGACAAGTGGACGTGACCGGCGTGGGATGTAGGTAAGTAATCTGTCTCTCATTTTTACAGGTATCGGCCCTATTGGATTCTACTGGACAAGTGGACGTGACCGGCGTGGGATGTAGGTACCGTAAGTAATCTGTTTCTCATTTTTACAGGTATCGGCCCTATTGGATTCTACTGGACAAGTGGACGTGACCGGCGTGGGATGTAGGTAAGTATGTGTGAGTGTGTAAGTGTGATGTAATAAATTTTTACTGTCACGGTGTGTGTGTTGTGTTTTTATTTGGGTATTTTTTGTTGTTGTAGAACTACAGGTACCAGCGGGCCCATTATTTCCCTGCATGCTGGTACTTGAGGTTCTCCAAGTACCAGCAAGCAGGGGAGGCTTGCTGGGCCTTGTAGTTCCACAACAAAAAACAATATTTTTTTTAACACTCTTATGGCTATCAGCCTCCCATCCACCGCTCACGGATGGGGGGGACAGCCTCGGGCTTCACCCCTGGCCCTTGGGTGTTTGGAGGGGGGGACCCCTTCATCTAAGGGGTCCCCACTCCTCCAGGGAACCCCGGCCAGGGGTGACTAGTTGGGGGGGTAATGCCACGGCCGCAGGGACCTACATAAATGTGTCCCCCGGCTGTGGCGTTATGTCCCTGACTAGTGGAGCCCGGTGCTGGTTTTAAAAATACGGGGGACCCCTACGTCTTTTGTCCCCCGTATTTTTGGAACCAGGACCGGACTAAGAGCCCGGTGCTGGTTGTCTAAATACGGGGAACCCCTGTCCAATTTTTTTCCCAGTATTTAAACAACCAGGACTGGCTCAAAGAGCCAGAGGCTGGTTATACTTAGGAGGGGGGACCCCACACAATTTTTTTTTTAATTTTTTTAACCCATTCAGCCCCTTCTCCATTAAGTTAATGGAAGCCCTGGACAACAAAATTGCATTTATGTTCTCCTCCCACTCCCTTCCCAAACACAAAAAAATTTTTCTATAAAAATGTACAATATATCTCAAGTATGATGAGCAGGCAGGCAGCGGGCATTGGCGGCATCAGACTGAGATGCAAATTAGTGGCGGAGGGCTGGGTCAGTTGATTGTGGGCAAGTTTATAAGCCATTGGCGGTGGCAGCGGGCATCGGCTCAGGAGCAGTAGCGGGCATTGGCTCGGTGGCGGTAGGGGTCATCGGCAGGATTCGGCGGGCATTATAGCTGTAGTGCCTCACCAGCCACTAACCTCACCGCACGCCACTGCCCCCCACCCCTACCGCTGGAGGATGGGTAGAGGGCCCAGTGCATTGCTGTGCCCAGGGGCCTACACTGCTGTTAAGACGGCCCTGAAGGGGAATAGAGAAAAGCTTTTTCCAAACCACCTCAAATTGCCTCCAAATGTCTTTAGAGCATTTTGCTGGCAGTATGGCTATACGGCCTTGTTATATAAACCACCTACCGTAAGTCTATGTAACCCAGGCACATATACTGCCGTTATCTGCACATATATTACCACTCTCTCCTGGAGTAACCCAAGCACATATACTACTGCTCTCTCCTGGTGTAACCCAGGCACATATACTACTGCTCTCTCCTGGTGTAACCCAGGCACATATACTACTGCTCTCTCCTGGTGTAATCCAGGCACATATACTACTGCTCTCTCCTGGTGTAACCCAGGCACATATACTACTGCTCTCTCCTGGTGTAACCCAGGCACATATACTACTGCTCTCTCCTGGTGTAGCCCAGGCACATATACTACTGCTCTCTCCTGGTGTAAGCCAGGCGCATATACTACTGTTCTCTCCCGGGGTAATCCAGGCGCATATACTACTGTTCTCTCCTTATGTAATCCAGGTGCATATACTACTGCTCGCTCCCGGTGTAACCCAGGCACATATACTACTGCTCTCTCCTGGTGTAACCCAGACACATATACTACTGCTCGCTCCTGGTGTAACCCAGGCACATATACTACTGTTCTCTCCTGGTGTAACCCAGGCACATATACTACTGTTCTCTCCTTATGTAACCCAGGCACATATACTACTGTTCTCTCCTGGTATACCCAGGCACATATACTACTGTTCTCTCCTTATGTAACCCAGGCACATATACTACTGTTCTCTCCTTATGTAACACAGGCACATATACTACTGTTCTCTCCTGGTGTAACCCAGGGACATATACTACTGTTCTCTCCTGGTGTACCCAGGCACATACACTACTGATCTCTCCCGGTGTAACCCAGGCACATATACTACTGTTCTCTCCTGGTGTAACCCAGGCACATATACTACTGTTCTCTCCTGGTGTAATCCAGGCACATATACTACTGTTCTCTCCTGGTGTAACCCAGGTACATATACTACTGTTCTCTCCTGGTGTAACCCAGGCACATATACTACTGTTCTCTCCTGGTGTAACCCAGGCACATATACTACCGCTCTCTCCTACTGTAACCCAGGCACATATACTACTGCTCTCTCCTACTGTAACCCAGACACATATACTACTGTTCTCTCCTGGTGTAACCCAGGCACATATACTACTGCTCTCTCCTGGTGTAACCCAGGCACATATACTACTGTTCTCTCCTTATGTAACACAGGCACATATACTACTGTTCTCTCCTGGTGTAACCCAGGCACATATACTACTGTTCTCTCCTTATGTAACCCAGGCACATATACTACTGTTCTCTCCTTATGTAACCCAGGCACATATACTACTGTTCTCTCCTGGTGTACCCAGGCACATATACTACTGTTCTCTCCTTATGTAACCCAGGCACATATACTACTGTTCTCTCCTTATGTAACACAGGCACATATACTACTGTTCTCTCCTGGTGTAACCCAGGGACATATACTACTGTTCTCTCCTGGTGTACCCAGGCACATATACTACTGATCTCTCCCGGTGTAACCCAGGCACATATACTACTGTTCTCTCCTGGTGTAACCCAGGCACATATACTACTGTTCTCTCCTGGTGTAATCCAGGCACATATACTACTGTTCTCTCCTGGTGTAACCCAGGTACATATACTACTGTTCTCTCCTGGTGTAACCCAGGCACATATACTACTGTTCTCTCCTGGTGTAACCCAGGCACATATACTACTGCTCTCTCCTACTGTAACCCAGGCACATATACTACTGCTCTCTCCTACTGTAACCCAGGCACATATACTACTGCTCTCTCCTACTGTAACCCAGGCACATATACTACTGTTCTCTCCTGGTGTAACCCAGGCACATATACTACTGCTCTCTCCTGGTGTAACCCAGGCACATATACTACTGCTCTCTCCTACTGTAACCCAGGCACATATACTACTGCTATCTCCTACTGTAACCCAGGCACATATACTACTGCTCTCTCCTACTGTAACCCAGGCACATATACTACTGCTCTCTTCTACTGTAACCCAGGCACATATACTACTGTTCTCTCCTGGTGTAACCCAGGCACATATACTACTGTTCTCTCCTGGTGTAACCCAGGCACATATACTACTGCTCTCTCCTACTGTGACCCAGGCACATATACTACTGCTCTCTCCTACTGTAACCCAGGCACATATACTACTGCTCTCTCCTACTGTAACCCAGGCACATATACTACTGTTCTCTCCTGGTGTAACCCAGGCACATATACTACTGCTCTCTCCTGGTGTAATCCAGGCACATATACTACTGTTCTCTCCTGGTGTAACCCAGGTACATATACTACTGTTCTCTCCTGGTGTAACCCAGGCACATATACTACTGTTCTCTCCTGGTGTAACCCAGGCACATATACTACTGCTCTCTCCTACTGTAACCCAGGCACATATACTACTGCTCTCTCCTACTGTAACCCAGGCACATATACTACTGCTCTCTCCTACTGTAACCCAGGCACATATACTACTGTTCTCTCCTGGTGTAACCCAGGCACATATACTACTGTTCTCTCCTGGTGTAACCCAGGCACATATACTACTGCTCTCTCCTACTGTAACCCAGGCACATATACTACTGCTCTCTCCTACTGTAACCCAGGCACATATACTACTGCTCTCTCCTACTGTAACCCAGGCACATATATTACTGTTCTCTCCTGGTGTAACCCAGGCACATATACTACTGCTCTCTCCTGGTGTAACCCAGGCACATATACTACTGTTCTCTCCTGGTGTAACCCAGGCACATATACTACTGTTCTCTCCCGGTGTAACCCAGGCACATATACTACTGTTCTCTCCTGGTGTAACCCAGGCACATATACTACTGCTCTCTCCTGGTGTAACCCAGGCACATATACTACTGCTCTCCTACTGTAACCCAGGCACATATACTACTGCTCTCTCCTACTCTACCTATCTCGTTATGTATTACAAATATCTTGTATGTAAATAGTTTAAATTGTTAAAAACATTGTTTTCGGGGTCATGTCTTGAACTGAACTTTTAACTTTCTGCTTTTGTAATACATATAAATGTCCTGAGCAGGTCTTTGCTGATGGAAAGCTGTCACCCACTAATTTCCCTGTGGCTCCTGCCGATCTGTCACGTGCATCAGATTTGGGAGATGCATGAACAATGCTATTAATCAGACACTACAGCTGGAGAATCATTATGACAATGATCAAAGTGTTCAGTAACCTGACTAGGAAGCCCCGAGCTGTGTTCACACTTGATTAATAATCCATCTGGAATAAACAGATTTTTATCATTGATAGAAAAAGTTTCAGATTATGGGAAGAATCCGGTAATCTTCCGGTGCACATTGGCAAGTAAATATATGCAGAGAGTTATAGATAAACCAAGTGGTGACAACTTTTCGTGGAAATGCCATTTCCCAGACGCCCGATGGGTCGCACTGCCCGGAGCCCCGCCTCCTCCTCTAGAGATCAGGTTCCACATTGTGAATTTGAATTATACATTATACATATGTTACCTTCAGGACCGGTGCTGGGGTGTTCGGCGCCCCCCTGCAAACGATAAATTTGCGCCTTCCCATATTTTACAAAGGGACATCATGCAGTAAAAAGGGGTGTTGTCTCACAAGGAAGGGGCGTGACCACACAATAGTACCCCCATTTCAAATTATGCCACACAATAGCACAATCTTATTCACATTACCCTACGCATAGTAGTACTGTTTATGTCCCCAGTAGTGGCGCCGGTTATACACATAATAGCCCCTGTAGTAGTGCCAGTTATACACATAATAGCCCCTGTAGTAGCACCGGTTATACACATAATAGCCCCTGTGGTAGCACCGGTTATGCACATAATAGCCCCTGTGGTAGTGCTGGTTATACACATAATAGCCCCTGTGGTAGCGCCGATTATACACATAATAGCCCCTGTGGTAGCGCCGGTTATACACATAATAGCCCCTGTGGTAGCGCCGGTTATACACATAATAGCCCCTGTGGTAGTGCCGGTTATAGACATAATAGCCCCTGTGGTAGCGCCGGTTATACACATAATAGCCCCTGTGGTAGCGCCGGTTATACACATAATAGCCCCTGTGGTAGCGCCGGTTATACACATAATAGCCCCTGTGGTAGCGCTGGTTATACACATAATAGCCCCTGTGGTAGCGCCAGTTATACACATAATAGCCCCTGTGGTAGTGCCAGTTATACACATAATAGCCCCTGTAGTAGCGCCAGTTATACACATAATAGCCCCTGTGTTAGCGCCGGTTATGCACATAATAGCCCCTGTGGTAGCGCCGGTTATAGACATAATAGCCCCTGTGGTAGCGCCGGTTATAGACATAATAGCCCCTGTGGTAGCACCGGTTATACACATAATAGCCCCTGTGGTAGCGCCGGTTATACACATAATAGCCCCTGTGGTAGTTCCGGGTATACACATAATAGCCCCTGTGGTAGCGCCGGTTATACACATAATAGCCCCTGTGGTAGTGCCGGTTATAGACATAATAGCCCCTGTGGTAGCGCCGGTTATACACATAATAGCCCCAGTGGTAGTTCCGGGTGTACACATAATAGCCCCTGTGGTAGCGCCGGTTATACACATAATAGCCCCTGTGGTAGTGCCAGTTATACACATAATAGCCCCTGTAGTAGCGCCAGTTATACACATAATAGCCCCTGTGGTAGCACCGGTTATACACATAATAGCCCCTATAGCAGCACCAGTTATAGACATAAAAGCCTCTGTAGTAGCGCCGGTTATATATAATGCCCTCAGAAGTGTCGTTTATACAAATTATGCCCCCCCTCCCACCAGTGGTGCAAGTAGAAAAAATGTCTTAGTGGTACTAAGGCGCGCGTGCCCAAAAATGGGTGTGGCCAAATGCCACATGGGGCATGGCCAATGAAAATGGGGCGTGATACACATATGGGGGGCCAGATACACATATGACCCCAATAGTGCCAGATACACATATGCCCCCACCGTGCCAGATATGCTTCTACAGTGCCTGATATGCCCCCTCAGTGCCAGATACACGAATGCCCCACAGTGCCAGATACACAAATGCCCCACAGTGTCAGATACACAAATGCCCCACAGTGCCAGATACACAAATGCCCCACAGTGTCAGATACACAAATGCCTCACAGTGGCAGATACACAAATGCCCCCAGCAGTGCCATATATGCCCCCACAGTGCCAGATATGCCCCCACTTTGCCAGATACACATATGCCCCCACAGTGCCAGATATGCCCCTCAGTGCCAGATACACAGTGCTTGATACACAGTGCCCCACAGTGCCAGATACACAGTGCCCCACAGTGCCAGATACACATTGCCCCACAGTGCCATATACACTGCCTTCCACACACACACACACACACACACATAGATACACACACACACACACACACACACACACACACACACACACACACTGTAGATACACATACACATAGATACACACACACACACACACACACACACACACACACACACACACACACACACACACACAGATACTGTAGATACACATAGATAGATACACACACACACACACACACACACACACACACACACACACACACAGATACACACTTTCTCACTCTCCTTCAACATACCATCTGGCTGACTGGATTTGTAGCAGTTTCTGTCCTCTTTAGCCAGGTCCCATGTAGCTCCGCCTCTTGGTGCCCCGTAGCTCCGCCACCTTTTTGCCAGAGCCCAGGACACGGAGGGACACTGCAGGGGGTAGGAGGAAGCTTGTCAAACGGTGACAGGCACAGCAGCCAGCAGCGACAGCAGGGGGCCCAGGCGCAGCACAGGGATGTAGAGCAGGGAGAGCGCCTCTTCACCCTGGCGCCTACCTGCACTGCATCCCTTTGCAGAGCGGGTAGTGCCAGGCCTGGTTACCTTATACTGGACTATGGTGTATGTTCTACAGTGCATTGCTGTTATTAATCTGGTACATTATCATGCATGCACTAGCAGTATTTACTATATATATTTATCAATGAGCCCAGACCATGCACTCCCTAATAGTTAGCCAAACTTCTGTGGTTGCTGGCCACACCTCCTCTGGAGAGTGACCACACCCCTAAACATGGGCCCTTACCATTGCATCCCCCCGCTGGGCCCTTTATGCCCAGGTCCGACACTGACTACAGCTGTGATGATCAGGGTTACTGTAGCCTAATACATTTGTAATATGATATTTTTATGCCATGTACGTCTACATAATAAGAGCAAGTTGGTATTATTATCATGTAACATACGACCACCAAATCAGAGACACCTCAGCGTGGCTGGAGGCTTCCCATGTGTTTACATATATAGGTAACCGAGATCTCTGCATTACTATTATCATGTACCAGGTACTGATCTCTGCATTACTATTATCACGTACCAGGTACTGATCACTGCATTACTATTATCATGTACCAGGTACTGATCTCTGCATTACTATTATCATGTACCAGGTACTGATCTCTGCATTACTATTATCACGTACCAGGTACTGATCTCTGCATTACTATTATCACGTACCAGGTACTGATCTCTGCATTACTATTATTACGTACCAGGTACTGATCTCTGCATTACTATTATCATGTACCAGGTACTGATCTCTGCATTACTATTATCACGTACCAGGTACTGATCTCTGCATTACTATTATTACGTACCAGGTACTGATCTCTGCATTACTATTATCATGTACCAGGTACTGATCTCTGCATTACTATTATCATGTACCAGGTACTGATCTCTGCATTACTATTATCATGTACCAGGTACTGATCTCTGCATTACTATTATCATGTACCAGGTACTGATCTCTGCATTACTATTATCATGTACCAGGTACTAATCTCTGCGTTACTATTATCATGTACCAGGTACTGATCTCTGCATTACTATTATCATGTACCAGGTACTAATCTCTGCGTTACTATTATCACGTACCAGGTACTGATCTCTGCATTACTATTATCATGTACCAGATACTGATCTCTGCATTACTATTATCATGTACCAGGTACTGATCTCTGCATTACTATTATCATGTACCAGGTACTGATCTCTGCGTTACTATTATCACGTACCAGATACTGATCTCTGCATTACTATTATCATGTACCAGGTACTGATCTCTGCGTTACTATTATCATGTACCAGGTACTGATCTCTGCGTTACTATTATCACGTACCAGGTACTGATCTCTGCATTACTATTATCATGTACCAGATACTGATCTCTGCATTACTATTATCATGTACCAGGTACTGATCTCTGCATTACTATTATCATGTACCAGGTACTGATCTCTGCATTACTATTATCACGTACCAGGTACCGATCTCTGCATTACTATTATCATGTACCAGGTACTGATCTCTGCATTACTATTATCATGTACCAGGTACTGATCTCTGCATTACTATTATCATGAACCAGGTACTGATCTCTGCATTACTATTATCATGTACCAGATACTGATCTCTGCATTACTATTATCACGTACCAGGTACTGATCTCTGCATTACTATTATCATGTACCAGGCACTGATCTCTGCATTACTATTATCATGTACCAGATACTGATCTCTGCATTACTATTATCATGTACCAGGTACTGATCTCTGCATTACTATTATCATGTACCAGGTACTGATCTCTGCATTACTATTATCATGTACCAGATACTGATCTCTGCATTACTATTATCATGTACCAGGTACTGATCTCTGCATTACTATTATCATGTACCAGGTACTGATCTCTGCATTACTATTATCATGTACCAGGTACTGATCTCTGCATTACTATTATCATGTACCAGGTACTGATCTCTGCATTACTATTATCATGTACCAGGTACTGATCTCTGCGTTACTATTATCATGTACCAGGTACTGATCTCTGCATTACTATTATCATGTACCAGGTACTGATCTCTGCATTACTATTATCATGTACCAGGTACTGATCTCTGCATTACTATTATCATGTACCAGGTACTGATCTCTGCATTACTATTATCACGTACCAGGTACTGATCTCTGCATTACTATTATCATGTACCAGGTACTATTATCATGTACCAGGTACCGCACAGCAGTTTAGAACAGCCATAGACGCTAGAGGTCATAATTGACCTCTAGTGTCTGTACGATCCTGTGGATCCGAGGAGCGGCGCCGGCGGCAGGAGACAGAGGGCAGCAGTGGTCGGGAAACAGGTGCGGGGCTGGTGAGTATTCTTTCTTTTTTTACTAGGGGCAGAGCTACTGGTGGGCACAGTAATGGGGGCACAGCTACTGGGGGCATAACTAATGGGGGCACAACTACTGAGGGCGCAGTACTGGGGCAAAAGCTACTGGGGGCACAACAGCTACTGGGGGCACGACAGCTACTGGGGGCACAACTGTACAGGGGGCAAAACTACAGGGAGCAAAAGTGTGACCACGCCCCTTCCCTATGAACCACGCCCTATTTTTGCCACTCGCCTGAGGCACGCACTAACCCTATTTCACCTGTCAAGGGGGGGGGGAGGGGGGAAGTCAAAGGAAACTTTTGCCCTGGGCACCACAAGGTCTAGAACCAGCCCTGGATCACGGTCACTCTACGGAGAAAATGCTATAACGTCAAATACACCAAGCGCCGTAATTCTTTGTAGCTAATAGCATCTTCAGATGGCGTTAGCCAATGTAACCTATGGCTACATTCAGAAACATTTATACCTCTTTAACACCGCTAGCTTTAAACTAGTGATGTGCACCGGACATTTTTCGGGTTTTGTGTTTTGGTTTTGGATTCGGTTCCGCGGCCGTGTTTTGGATTCGGACGCGTTTTGGCAAAACCTCACCGAAAAGTTTTTGTCGGATTTTTACAAAAAACCCTAAAAAACAGCTTAAATCATAGAATTTGGGGGTCATTTTGATCCCATAGTTTTATTAACCTCAATAACCATAATTTCCACTCATTTCCAGTCTATTCTGAACACCTCACACCTCACAATATTATTTTTAGTCCTAAAATTTGCACGAGGTCGCTGGATGGCTAAGTTAAGCGACACAAGTGGCCGACACAAACACCTGGCCCATCTAGGAGTGGCACTGCAGTGTCAGGCAGGATGGCACTTCAAAAAAATAGTCCCCAAACAGCACATGATGCAAAGAAAAAAAGAGGCGCACCAAGGTCGCTGTGTGACTAAGCTAAGCGACACAAGTGGCCGACACAAACACCTGGCCCATCTAGGAGTGGCACTGCAGTGTCAGGCAGGATGGCACTTCGAAAAAAATTGTCCCCAAACAGCACATGATGCAAAGAAAAAAAGAGGCGCACCAAGGTCGCTGTGTGACTAAGCTAAGCGACACAAGTGGCCGACACAAACACCTGGCCCATCTAGGAGTGGCACTGCAGTGTCAGGCATGATGGCACTTCAAAAAAATAGTCCCCAAACAGCACATGATGCAAAGAAAAATTAAAGAAAAAAGAGGTGCAAGATGGAATTGTCCTTGGGCCCTCCCACCCACCCTTATGTTGTATAAACAGGACATGCACACTTTAACGAACCCATCAATTCAGCGACAGGGTCTGCCACACGACTGTGACTGAAATGACTGGTTGGTTTGGGCCCCCACTAAAAAAAGAAGCAATCAATCTCTCCTTGCACAAACTGGCTCTACAGAGGCAAGATATCCACCTCATCATCATCCTCCGATTCCTCACCCCTTTCACTGTGTACATCCCCCTCCTCACAGAATATTAATTCGTCCCTGTGTACTTTGTGGAGGCAATTGCTGCTGGTGAATGTCTCCACGGAGGAATTGATTATAATTCATTTTGATGAACATCATCTTCTCCACATTTTCTGGAAGTAACCTCGTACGCCGATTGCTGACAAGGTGAGCGGCTGCACTAAACACTCTTTCGGAGTACACACTGGAGGGAGGGCAACTTAGGTAGAATAAAGCCAGTTTGTGCAAGGGCCTCCAAATTGCCTCTTTTTCCTGCCAGTATATGTACGGACTGTCTGACGTGCCTACTTGGATGCGGTCACTCATATAATCCTCCACCATTCTTTCAATGGTGAGAGAATCATATGAAGTGACAGTAGACGACATGTCAGTAATCGTTGGCAGGTCCTTCAGTCCGGACCAGATGTCAGCACTCGCTCCAGACTGCCCTGCATCACCGCCAGCGGGTGGGCTCGGAATTCTTAGCCTTTTCCTTGCACCCCCAGTTGTGGGAGAATGTGAAGGAGGAGATGTTGACGGGTCACGTTCCGCTTGACTTGACAATTTTCTCACCAGCAGGTCTTTGAACCTCTGCAGACTTGTGTCTGCCGGAAAGAGAGATACAACGTAGGTTTTAAATCTAGGATCGAGCACGGTGGCCAAAATGTAGTGCTCTGATTTCAACAGATTGACCACCCGTGAATCCTGGTTAAGCGAATTATGGGCTCCATCCACAAGTCCCACATGCCTAGCGGAATCGCTCTGTTTTAGCTCCTCCTTCAATGTCTCCAGCTACTTCTGCAAAAGCCTGATGAGGGGAATGACCTGACTCAGGCTGGCAGTGTCTGAACTGACTTCACGTGTGGCAAGTTCAAAGGGTTGCAGAACCTTGCACAACGTTGAAATCATTCTCCACTGCGCTTGAGTCAGGTGCATTCCCCCTCCTTTGCCTATATCGTGGGCAGATGTATAGGCTTGAATGGCCTTTTGCTGCTCCTCCATCCTCTGAAGCATATAGAGCAGGGGTGTCAAAGACAAGGCCCGCGGGCCAAATCCGGCCCGCCAGACCTCGTCTGATGGCCCGCGGTGCCGCCGCCATGAAACCCCCTTCTCCCGAGTGCCCAGCTCGGGGGGGGGGGGCGGGGTTTCGCGGAATGACGCGATTGCGTCGTGACGTCACGGCGCAAACGCGTCATTCAACAAAACCCCGTCGGAGGAGGGAGAAGAGAGCCGCGCAGACGAGGAGGGAGAGGCGGCTGAAGAGCGGCGAGAACCGCTTCAAATGTAAGTCAGCCCCTCTCCCTTCCTCTCTTTCTCTCTCTCTCCCTCCTTCCACCACCTGCCACAATGTGTAAAATGGGGACCTGTACCTGCCGCTATGTGTAAAATGGGGACCTGTACCTGCCGCTATGTGTAAAATGGGGACCTGTGCCTGCCACAATGTGTAAAATGGGGACCTGTGCCTGCCACAATGTGTAAAATGGGGACCTGTGCCTGCCACAATGTGTAAAATGGGGACCTGTACCTGCCGCTATGTGTAAAATGGGGACCTGTGCCTGCCACAATGTGTAAAATGGGGACCTGTGCCTGCCGCAATGTGTAAAATGGGGACCTGTGCCTGCCACAATGTGTAAAATGGGGACCTGTGCCTGCCGCAATGTGTAAAATGGGGACCTGTGCCTGCCGCAATGTGTAAAATGGGGACCTGTGCCTGCCGCAATGTGTAAAATGGGGACCTGTGCCTGCCACAATGTGTAAAATGGGGACCTGTGCCTGCCGCAATGTGTAAAATGGGGACCTGTGCCTGCCACAATGTGTAAAATGGGGACCTGTGCCTGCCACAATGTGTAAAATGGGGACCTGTGCCTGCCGCAATGTGTAAAATGGGGACCTGTGCCTGCCGCAATGTGTAAAATGGGGACCTGTGCCTGCCGCAATGTGTAAAATGGGGACCTGTGCCTGCCACAATGTGTAAAATGGGGACCTGTGCCTGCCACAATGTGTAAAATGGGGACCTGTACCTGCCGCTATGTGTAAAATGGGGACCTGTGCCTGCCGCAATGTGTAAAATGGGGACCTGTGCCTGCCGCAATGTGTAAAATGGGGACCTGTGCCTGCCACAATGTGTAAAATGGGGACCTGTGCCTGCCGCTATGTGTAAAATGGGGACCTGTACCTGCCGCTATGTGTAAAATGGGGACCTGTGCCTGCCACAATGTGTAAAATGGGGACCTGTGCCTGCCACAATGTGTAAAATGGGGACCTGTACCTGCCGCTATGTGTAAAATGGGGACCTGTGCCTGCCACAATGTGTAAAATGGGGACCTGTGCCTGCCACAATGTGTAAAATGGGGACCTGTACCTGCCGCTATGTGTAAAATGGGGACCTGTGCCTGCCACAATGTGTAAAATGGGGACCTGTGCCTGCCACAATGTGTAAAATGGGGACCTGTACCTGCCGCTATGTGTAAAATGGGGACCTGTGCCTGCCGCAATGTGTAAAATGGGGACCTGTGCCTGCCGCAATGTGTAAAATGGGGACCTGTGCACTATAAAAGGGGGCACATGGCTGGGCACTATAAAAGGGGGCACATGGCTGGGCACTTTAAAAGGGGGCAGATGGCTGGGCACATATAAGGCAGGTGGAGCGGTAAATTTTGGATAGACCTACAGATACAACCGGCCCTTTGATGGGGACCAAACTGCTGATGCGGCCCCCGATGAATTTGAGTTTGACACCCCTGATATAGAGGGTTGAATTCCACCTCGTTACCACCTCCTGCTTCAGATGATGGCAGGGCAGGTTCAGGAATGTTTGGTGGTGCTCCAGTCTTCTGTACGCGGTGGCTGAATGCCGAAAGTGGCCCGCAATTCTTCGGGCCACCGACAGTATCTCTTGCACGCCCCTGTCGTTTTTTAAATAATTCTGCACCACCAAATTCAATGTATGTGCAAAACATGGGACGTGCTGGAATTTGCCCAGATGTAATGCACGCACAATATTGCTGGCGTTGTCCGATGTCACAAATCCCCAGGAGAGTCCAATTGGGGTAAGCCATTCTGCGATGATGTTCCTCAGTTTCCGTAAGAGGTTGTCCGCTGTGTGCCTCTTCTGGAAAGCGGTGATACAAAGCGTAGCCTGCCTAGGAACGAGTTGGCGTATGCGAGATGCTGCTACTGGTGCCGCCGCTGCTGTTCTTGCTGCGGGAGGCAATACATCTACCCAGTGGGCTGTCACAGTCATATAGTCCTGAGTCTGCCCTGCTCCACTTGTCCACATGTCCGTGGTTAAGTGGACATTGGGTACAACTGCATTTTTTAGGACACTGGTGAGTCTTTTTCTGAGGTCTGTGTACATTTTCGGTATCGCCTGCCTAGAGAAATGGAACCTAGATGGTATTTGGTACCGGGGACACAGTACCTCAATCAAGTCTCTAGTTGGCTCTGAATTAACGGTGGATACCGGAACCACGTTTCTCACCGCCCAGGCTGCCAAGGCCTGAGTTATCTGCTTTGCAGCAGGATGACTGCTGTGATATTTCATCTTCCTCGCAAAGGACTGTTGGACAGTCAATTGCTTACTGGAAGTAGTACAAGTGGTCTTCCGACTTCCCCTCTGGGATGACGATCGACTCCCAGTAGCTACAACAGCAGCGCCAGCAGCAGTAGGCGTTACACTCAAGGATGCATCGGAGGAATCCCAGGCAGGAGAGGACTCGGCAGACTTGATAGTGACATGGCCTGCAGGATTATTGGCTTTCCTGGGTAAGGAGGAAATTGACACTGAGGGAGTTGGTGGTGTGGTTTGTAGGAGCTTGGTTACAAGAGGAAGGGATTTAGTGGTCAGTGGACTGCTTCCGCTGTCACCCAAAGTTTTTGAACTTGTCACTGACTTATGATGAATGCGCTGCAGGTGATGTATAAGGGAGGATGTTCCGAGGTGGTTAACGTCCCTACCCCTACTTATTACAGCTTGACACCTGTTGTCCGCATTTGTGTTGAAATAATTCCACACCGAAGAGCTGATTTTTTTTGTATTTTGACCAGTCATGTTAATGGCCATATTCGTCCCACGGACAACAGGTGTCTCCCCGGGTGCCTGACTTAAACAAACCACCTCACCATCAGAATCCTCCTTGTCAATTTCCTCCCCAGCGCCAGCAACACCCATATCCTCATCCTGGTGTACTTCAACAGTGACATCTTCAATTTGACTATCAGGAACTGGACTGCGGGTGCTCCTTCCAGCACTTGCAGGGGGCGTGCAAATGGTGGAAGGCGCAAGCTCTTCCCGTCCAGTGTTGGGAAGGTCAGGCATCGCAACCGACACAATTGGACTCTCCTTGGGGATTTGTGATTTAGAAGAACGCACAGTTCTTTGCTGTGCTTTTGCCAGCTTAAGTCTTTTCATTTTTCTAGCGAGAGGATGAGTGCTTCCATCCTCATGTGAAGCTGAACCACTAGCCATGAACATAGGCCAGGGCCTCAGCCGTTCCTTGCCACTCCGTGTCGTAAATGGCATATTGGCAAGTTTACGCTTCTCCTCAGACGCTTTTAATTTTGATTTTTGGGTCATTTTACTGAACTTTTGTTTTTTGGATTTTACATGCTCTCTACTATGACATTGGGCATCGGCCTTGGCAGACGACGTTGATGGCATTTCATCGTCTCGGCCATGACTAGTGGCAGCAGCTTCAGCACGAGGTGGAAGTGGATCTTGATCTTTCCCTATTTTAACCTCCACATTTTTGTTCTCCATTTTTTAATGTGTGGAATTATATGCTAGTAACTATCAATAGCAATGGCCTACTACTATATATACTGCGCACAACTGAAATGCACCACAGGTATGGATGGATAGTATACTTGACGACACAGAGGTAGAGCAGTGGCTTTCCGTACCGTACTGCTATATATACTGGTGGTCACTGTCAGCAATCTGCAAAACTAAAATGCACCACAGGTATAGAATGTAGATGGATAGTATACTTAATGACGACACAGAGGTAGGTACAGCAGTGGCCTTCCGTACCGTACTGCTATATATAGTATACTGGTGGTCACTGTGTCAGCAAACTGCAAAACTAAAATGCACCACAGGTATAGAATGTAGATGGATAGTATACTTAATGACGACACAGAGGTAGGTACAGCAGTGGCCTTCCGTACTGCTATATATACTATACTGGTGGTCACTGTGTCAGCAAACTGCAAAACTAAAATGCACCACAGGTATAGAATGTAGATGGATAGTATACTTAATGACGACACAGAGGTAGGTACAGCAGTGGCCTTCCGTACCGTACTGCTATATATAGTATACTGGTGGTCACTGTGTCAGCAAACTGCAAAACTAAAATGCACCACAGGTATAGAATGTAGATGGATAGTATACTTAATGACGACACAGAGGTAGGTACAGCAGTGGCCTTCCGTACTGCTATATATAGTATACTGGTGGTCACTGGTCAGCAAAACTCTGCACTGTACTCCTCCTATATAATATTATACTGGTGGTCCCCAGTCCCCACAATAAAGCAGCACACTGAGCACAGATATGGAGTGTTTTTCAGGCAGACAACGTATACTGGTGGTCACTGTCAGCAAAACTCTGCACTGTACTCCTGCTATATATTACAGCTGCTCCCCAGTCCCCACAATTAAGCAGTGTGAGCACAGATATATGCAGCACACTGAGCACAGATATGGAGCGTTTTTTTCAGGCAGAGAACGGATAACTGGTGGTCACTGATCAGCAAAACTCTGCACTGTACTCCTCCTATATTATACAGCTGCTCCCCAGCCCTCCCCACAATTAAGCAATAGTGCACAATCAAGTTCAACAATAATGGAGAGGACGCCAGCCACGTCCTTTCCCTAACATTTCTAATGCACGAGTGAAAATGGCGTCGACGCGCGGCTGCTTATATAGAATCCGAATCTCGCGAGAATCCGACAGCGGGATGATGACGTTCGGGCGCGCTCGGGTTAACCGAGCCATACGGGAGAATCCGAGTATGCCTCGGACCCGTGTAAAATGGGTGAAGTTCGGGGGGGTTCGGTTTCCGAGAAACCGAACCCGCTCATCACTTTAAACACGGGTTATTGCACATGAGAGCGCACAACCTGTGTTACTGTGCGGTCTAAAAGAGCCCAGTTGGAATCCGGGTCAAGACGGTATTCAAACTCAGGTAGTGAGCAGGGTTGAACACGTGTTCTACCCGGCTCGCTGTTCTGGGAAGCCGAGTCGAATCAACCCATTTCCTGTTCACTCTGTGTGGACGGGCGGCGCTTGGAGATCATATGATCTCTAAGCGCTGCCCCCGCTGTGTCACCGCTGACGTCCCCAACCCAGCAATATACTGGGTTGGAGACAGCGGCTGCGAGGGGCCTGAGATAGGTCGCACCGTGTCAGGCTCCCGAGTGCAATCCACCTCAGGCGGTCTAAAAGAAGTATTATCGGGACCTCCCTGGAAATGACGGTCACACATGCAAGGTCAGTATCACAACCATGAGGTAAAGTGATCTCACACAGATCTACCCATCACAGGGAAGTCTCTCTGCAAGTATATTTTTAATATAATTTGGCCATACTTTTTTTTTCCGGCGATAAATGATAATTTCTGAGGGCAGACATACAGCCGCCCACAGAGACTCTCCATAACTGGGCTCGGTACATTTTCCTGAGGTGTCTTCCGACTTCTCGTCATCCTACAGGAGGATTACCGTCAGCTGGGATACTATAATATTCTGCTTAACCTTCCGTGCAGATATAATTAGTGTATGTGTGGTTTTATGACCCCTGTCACACTGACCCCAGATCCTATCTGACACAACCAGTATTCAGCAGAAGGTTAATAGCCGCAGAGAGCCTGGAGACCTTCCCACAGCAGAAATGTGTAATATAACTAAATGACTCCTAATTACCACCTTCCTGATTGCAGGGCAGCACCAATAGGAAATTGCCACATAAGTGCCCTTATTAATGTCAAATAAAAGCCCCGCAGCTACAGGCAGATACTTTGCTCCCAAACTCATGGAGCCTCCATCTGTGTTTTGTAGGCCGGTGGCGGCAATAGGTGTTTTACAGAAAATGTAAATGCATTGAAGTAGCGAGAATGTGCTTGTAAATAATATGTATTCCATTCTATCCGCAGCAATCGCCGGGCCGCGCACCTGCTAGAGGTTCTGGTGCAGTCATTTCCACAATGTTTCACTTCCTCTCCAGAACCTGAGGCTCCCGGGAACACGAGAAGTCTTAGAACCCGTAGTCATTTCCATCCAGTTTTCCCCATGGCATTGCACACTGCGTCCTGATTCAGAGGGGGGAGCACGCAGTTGGCCGATATTTTTTTACTATCGCGTATGCGTCACGCTTGGCTGTGCACGGAGACACAGGGGGTCATTCCGAGTTGATCGCTAGCTGCCGTTGTTCGCTGCGTAGTGATCATTTAAAAAAAAGCCAAAACTGTGCCTGCGTATGCATCGCAATGCACACGCGCGGCGTACGGGTGCAAAGAGCATTGCTGCTGTACACTGGTTCTAGCGAAGAATACATTCGCACGAGCGATCGCAAGGATACATTTGTGGGTGTCAACTGACCGTTTTCTGGGAGTGGTTGGAAAAACGCAGGCGTGTCAACTCGGAATGACGGCCATTGTACAGAATCAGATGCAGGGTTTGGGAATTATAGTTGCCATTTCTGGGAAGTAACAGGCGTGTCGCTGAAAGCAGCTGCGTCCAGAGACACAGAACCGTTGACATAGGAAGCCATACTCAGACGGAGAAACTGCAGCTGCCATAGGACGGGTGCAAGTTTCCATGGTGCGAGCGATGGTGGCGTCTAATTACGCACTGGATGAAAATGCCGTTTGTCTCAGTCCGTCCACAATCGGATGCGGTATTTGCATAAATACACATTTAGGCGTGCGCACAGGCACACCCTAATGTAGAGATCCCCCAGTGGTGTCAGTATACGTCCGGGTACGCTCGAGTTTGGAGTATCCTTCAGAATTTGGCAGCGGGTACAGTGTACTGCACACTTTGCACGGAGGCGGGGAGCACGATGCTGACATTATATCACGCTCCCTTGTTGTCTGGCACGTCCACGGCTGTCACAGACATACAGGTGAGAGTGGCTGCCAGTGACCAGGAGGGGTGGGGGACTGAGAGACACAGAGTGAGTGGGGGGGAGACAGATTGAGAGACAGTGAAGGGTATGACACTGAGAGACACAGAATGAAGGGGAGTAGGCTGAGAGACACAGAGTGATGGGTGGGGGGGAGGCTGAGAGACAGTGATGGGGAGTAGGCTGAGAGACAAAGAGTGAGGGGTGGGGGGGGGCTGAGAGACAGTGAAGGGTAGCAGGCTGAGAGACACAGAGTGAGGGGTGGGGGGGAGGCTGAGAGACAGTGAAGGGGAGCAGGCTGAGAGACACAGAGTGAGGGGTGGGGGGGAGGCTGAGAGACAGTGAAGGGGAGCAGGCTGAGAGACACAGAGTGAGGGATGGGGGGGAGGCAGAGAGACACAGAGTGAGGGGTGGGGGGGAGGCAGAGAGACACAGAGTGACTGGTGGGGGGGAGGCAGAGAGGCACAGAGTGAGGGGTGAGGGGGGAGGCAGGCTGAGAGACGGTGAAGAGCATGAGGCTGAGAGACACAGAATGAAGGGGCTCAGGCTGAGAGACACAGAGTGATGGGTGAAGGGTGTGAGGCTGAGAGACACAGAATGAGAGACAGGGGAGGCAGGCTGAGAGAATGGGAAGGGTATGAGCATACTTGTCTACCCTCCCGGAATGGACGGGAGGCTCCCGAAAACTGGGTGACCCTCCCTGCCCCCTGGAAAGGTAGGCAAGTCTCCTGTTATCCCTGTCAGGCCATCCGCACATCCCCCCCCTTCCCCCCCCCCCCCCGGCCGCCCACAGCAGAGAACGAGTGGCCAGTCCGAGGGGATCCAATGACGCGATTCGTGCTGAATCGAGTCATCGTAGCTCCGCCCCCCGCTATACAGTGCCTATTTTCTCGGCACTGTATAGCGGGAGGCGGAGCCACAATGGCGCAATCGTGATGCCACGCACACCGGACTGCCAACTTCCCCATCGCCACACCCCCAGACAGCCCAAATTTACCCTGACCATGCCCCTGGACAGCCCATCATGCCGTCGCCCATGCCCCCATGCGCCTACAACGCTGCCTCCTCCCGGAGGAGGGGGCAGCAAAGTAGGCAAGTTTCAGAAAGAAGCTGTAAGACACAGAGTGAAGACTGAGAAAATAGGATTTTAATTACCTACCGGTAAATCCTTTTCTCGTAGTCTGAAGAGGATGCTGGGGTCCAATTTAGTACCATGGGGTATAGACGGGTCCACTAGGAGCCATGGGCACTTTAAGAGTTTAATAGTGTGTGCTGGCTCCTCCCTCTATGCCCCTCCTACCAGACTCAGTCTAGAAACTGTGCCAGAGGAGACGGACATACTTCGAGAGAAGGAACTATACAGATAGTGGGGAGATTCACACCAGCTCACACACAACAAAAGGAAAGCCAAGCTAACCAGCTTGAAACAATCCAGCAACGGCTGAACCACCAAACTTAACCAAGTAACAATGCAGGAATACGAAGCACTGGGCGGGCGCCCAGCATCCTCTATGGACTAAGAGAAAAGGATTTACCGGTAGGTAATTAAAATCCTATTTTCTGTTACGTCCTAGAGGATGCTGGGGTTCCATTTAGTACCATGGGGATGTACCAAAGCTGATTGACCAAACTTTAGGTCCTCAGAGGCCAAAGTATCGAACTTGTGGAACTTAGCAAATGTGTTCGACCCTGACCAAGTAGCTGCCCGGCAAAGCTGTAAAGCCGAGACACCCCAGGCAGCCGCCCAGGAAGAACCCACTTTACGAATAGAGTGGGCCCTAACAGATTTTGGAATGGCAAGCCTGCCGTAGAATAAGCATGCTGGATAGTAAACCTGATCCAGCGAGAAATTGTCTGCTTAGAAGCAGCCCACCCAACCTTGTTGGGATCATAAAGGACAAACAGAGCGTCCGACTTCCTGTGACAAGAAGTTCTCTTCACATATATTTTCAAAGCCCTCACATCCAAGGACTTTGAGGTAATGGAGGAGTCAGTAGCCACTGGCACCACAATAGGTTGATTGACATGAAAAGCTGACACAACCTTTGGAAGAAACTGCTGACGCTAAGATCTGGCGTTCAACCTCCATGCCGTCAAACATAGCCGCGGTAAGTCTTGATAGGCGAACAGCCCCTGTTGAAGAAGGTCCTCGCGAAGAGGAAGAGGCATTGGATCCTCCAGCAGTAATTCCAGAAGATCCGCATACCAAGCACTTCGTGGCCAGTCCGGAGCAATGAGGATCGCCTGAACTCTTGTTCTTTTTATTAGCTTGAGAATCCTTGGGATGAGTGGAAGTGGAGGGAACACATACACTGACTGGAACACCCACGGAGTTACCAGGGCATCCACCGCCACTGCTTGTGGGTCTCATGACCCGGAACAGTACTTCCGAAGCTTCTTGTTGAGGTGAGAGGCCATCATGTCTATCTGAGGGACACCCCATTGGCTTGTCACGTCTGCGAACACCTCCGGGTGGAGGCCCCATTCTCCCGGATGGAGATCGTGTCTGCTGAGGAAGTCCGCTTCCCAGTTGTCCACTCCCGGAATGAAGATCGCTGACAATGCCACCACGTGCTTTTCTGCCCAGAGGAGGATTCTTGATACCTCTGACATTGCCGCTCTGCTCTTCGTTCCGCCCTGGCGGTTTATGTAGGACACTGCCGTTACACTGTCCGACTGAACCTGAATGGCCTGATCTTGGAGAAGATGTGCCGCTTGTAGAAGGCCATTGTATACGGCCCTTAGTTCCAGAATGTTTATCGGAAGGACGGATTCCAGACTTGACCACTTTTCTTGGAAGTTTTCCCCTTGGGTGACTGCTCCGAAACCTCTGAGACTTGCATCCGTGGTTAGAAGGATCCAATTCTGAATCCCGAACCTGCGGCCCTCGAGAAGGTGAGAAGTTTGTAGCCACCAGAGGAGTGAAATTCTGGCTTTCGGCGACAGATGTGTCTGCTGGTACATGTGAAGATGTGATCCCGACCATTTGTCCAGGAGATCCAGTTGGAAGGACCGTGCAAGGAATCTTCCATACTGTAGAACCTCGTAGGAGGCTACCATCTTCCCCAGAAGGCAAATGCACTGAATAACCGATACCTGGGCTGGCTTCAGGACATCCCGGACCATTGATTGGGTCACCAACGCTTTCTCCACCGGTAGAAACATCCTCTGCACTTCCGTGTTGAGTATCATCCCCAGGAAGGGCAGTCTCCTTGACGGCTCCAAATGTGATTTTGGAAGGTTCAGGATCCACCCGTGATCCTGGAGTAGTCGAGTTGAGAGAGCAATGTTCTGTAACAGCTTCTCCCTGGAAGATGCTTTTATCAGCAGATCGTCCAGATATGGAATTATGTTCACTCCCCGCCTGCGGAGGAGTAGCATCATCTCTGCCATGACCTTGGTGAACACCCTCGATGCCGTGGAGAGCCAAATGGCAGTGCTTGGAACTGATAGTGACAGTCCAGCAGCGCATATCTGGTGAGGCGGCCAGATCGGAACGTGAGAGTATGCATCCTTGATATCCAGGGATACCAGGAATTTCCCCTCCTCCAGACCTGAGATCACCGCTCTCAGAGACTCCATCTTGAATTTAAATTCCCTCAAGTAGGGGTTCAATGACTTTAGGTTTAATATTGGCCTTACCGAACCGTCCGGTATTGGTACCACAAACAGGATTGAGTAATAACCCTTGTGTTTTAGGTGAGGTGGAACAGGAACAATGACATTTGTTTGGACCAATTTTTGAATGGCTTCCTGTAGGATAGCGTTTTCTGTCAGCGAAGCTGGTAAGCCTAATTTGAAAAATCTGTGAGGTGGGAGTTCTTGAAACTCCAGTCTGTACCCCTGGGTAACAATATCTGTTACCCAGGGGTCTAGGCATGATGATGCCCAGATGTGATTGAAATCTTTTAATCTCGCTCCCACCTACCTGATCTCCAGGCTGGGAGGTCCACCGTCATGCAGAAGATTTTGAGGAAGCAGAACTTGGTTTCTGTTCCTGAGATCCTGTTGGTGCAGGTTTTCTGGATCTTCCCCGACCTCCCCTAAAGAAGGTGGAGGGGGGTTTGGATTTTTTAAATTTTGCAGTCCGAAAGGACTGCAGTGTAGACGTAGGATAAGATTTCCTAGTCGATGGTGCTGCTGAGGGAAGAAAAGTCGACTTACCCGCAGTTGCCACGGAAATCCACGCATCCAGGCCCTCATTCCGAGTTGTTCGCTCGTTATTTTTTTTCGCATCGCTGCGATTTTCCACAAACTGCGCATGCGCAATGTTCGCACCGCGGCTGCGCCAAGTAAATTTGCTACGAAGTTTGGTATTTTACTCACGGCTTAACAAAGAAATTTATTCGTTCTGGTGATCGGAGTGTGATTGACAGGAAGTGGGTGTTTCTGGGCGGAAACTGGCCGTTTTATGGGCGTGTGCGAAAAAACGCTGCCGTTTCTGGAAAAAACGCGGGAGTGTCTGGAGAAACGGGGGAGTGTCTGGGCGAACGCTGGGTGTGTTTGTGACGTCAAACCAGGAACGAAAAGGACTGAACTGATCGCACTGGCAGAGTAAGTATCGAGCTACTCGGAAATTGCAAAGAAATTTCTAATCGCTATTCTATTCGCAATTTTGCGAATCTTTCGTTCGCTATTCTGCAAAGCTAAGATTCACTCCCAGTAGGCTGCGGCTTAGTGTGTGCAAAGCTGCTAAAAGCAGCTAGCGAGCGAACAACTCGGAATGAGGGCCCCAATGCGTCTCCACACTTTTCTTGGATTCTGTATCCGCAGTCCATTGGCGTAGCTAAAGTCCTCTGCGTGCCGAGACCGCCATGGACATAGCCCGTGCATTCAGCATGCCAATGTCCTTCATGGCCTCCACCATGAAACCTGCAGAATCCTGTATGTGACGCAAAAACAATTCAATGTCACACTTATCCATAGTATCTAAGTCCTCAAGTAATGTGCCTGACCACTTTACTATGGCTTTAGAGATCCACGCACAAGCAATGGTGGGCCTTAAAGCTTCGCCATTAGCTGTGTATAGTGATTTGAGCGTAGTCTCAATCTTGCGGTTAGCTGCCTCTTTCAAAGCAGTTGAACCAGGGACAGGTAAAACTACCTTTTTTGACAACCTAGATACAGAAGCGTCTACTATAGGGGGGTTTTCCCACTTTTTTCTGTCCTCTTCAGGGAAAGGAAAAGCAATAAGAACCCATTTTGGGATCTGGAATTTTTTCTCTGGGCTTTCCCAGGATTTTTCAAACAAAGAGTTTAACTCCTTAGAAGCCGGGAAGGTAAGCGAGGATTTCTTACTGTCAGTAAAATAAGATTCCTCTTCCTGCTCAGGTACTTTCTCAGAAATATGTAAAATATCCCTAATGGCTTCAATCATTAGTTGCAATGCACCCCCTTAGTAAGTGATGCATCCAGGGCCGGCTCTACCATTAGGCAACTTTAGGCGGCTGCCTAGGGGCGCCGGCCACTGGAGGGCGCCACAAAATGGAGGATGGGGGTTCAGTAATGAACTTACAGATGGGATGATGGAACACAATAAGGAACATACAAATATAAGTATGTCTGTGTAAATATGTACAGTATGTGTACACATACAATTAAAGGGATGTAGTTGGCATCTCAGCAGATGGGATGCCGGCAATCAGAATGCCAATGCCGGAATCCTGAGAGTCGGCATCTAGAATGTTAGTATGCCGGGATGGTTAGGGTTGGGCTTCGGGGTGGGAGGTTTAGGGGAAGTGAAAGGGGTAAGGTTAATTAATTTAACTCAAAGTGTTGGTATTAAGGTGATCGGGATGACACTGTCAGTATTCTGACGACATCCCGTACCCAACCCTAATTAAATATATATTGTACAATATACTTTATAACTTTAAGAGTCCTTGAGTGTTGTCCCTTTTCTCTGTATATGTATAATGATGAAAATCACCCCAGCCCACCTAGTGACCACCTGCATCTCCCCTCCGAGAGGTGGTGGTAGTGGGGGGTTTGCTGGAAAGCGGGCGCTAGGCTGAAGCTTTGCCTAGGTTGCAGAGGGACCTTGCACCGGCCC
The DNA here is from genome assembly GCF_028390025.1 of Pseudophryne corroboree. NCBI lineage: Eukaryota > Metazoa > Chordata > Amphibia > Anura > Myobatrachidae > Pseudophryne > Pseudophryne corroboree. The sequence goes on along the minus strand of NC_086448.1, from coordinate 828,855,057 downwards.
TGGATGCATCCCCCCCCCTGCATATTCCCATCACCGTCTCCTGTATCAGAGTCGGTATCAGTGTCAACTTGCATTATCTGGGCAAGTGTACGTTTTTGTGGGTATGTAGGGGGGTGGGGGTGGGGACTGAGTATGTCTAACCCTACACAGATTTTCTCAAAACCTGCGTCTCTTTTTCATTGTGTGACATCCTAGTTGAAATCTGGGATATCATTCCCCTTAAAGAATCCACCCACGGGGGTTCGGATTCAGAAGGCTGAGTAAGCATATTGCAGTCTTGAGTATATGGAAGAGACTCTTCAGGAGAAGATAAACACTCTGCAGAACAGGACACAGTCCTTAGACATGGAAATGTGGATATATACACTCACACACCCACACAGGAAAACACACTCTGCAGCACAGGACACAGAGCCCTTAGACATGGTAATGTGGATATATACACTCACACACCCACACAGGAAAACACACTCTGCAGCACAGGACACAGAGCCCTTAGACATGGTAATGTGGATATATACACTCACACACCCACACAGGAAAACACACTCTGCAGCACAGGCTACAGAGCCCTTAGACATGGTAATGTGGATACATACACTCACACACCCACACAGGAAAACACACTCTGCAGCACAGGCTACAGAGCCCTTAGACATGGTAATGTGGATATATACACTCACACACCCACACAGGAAAACACACTCTGCAGCACAGGCTACAGAGCCTTTAGACATGGTAATGTGGATATATACACTCACACACCCACACAGAGGAAAACACACTCTGCAGCACAGGCTACAGAGCCTTTAGACATGGTAATGTGGATATATACACTCACACACCCACACAGGAAAACACACTCTGCAGCACAGGCTACAGAGCCCTTAGACATGGTAATGTGGATATATACACTCACACACCCACACAGGAAAACACACTCTGCAGCACAGGCTACAGAGCCCTTAGACATGGTAATATGGATATATACACTCACACACCCACACAGGAAAACACACTCTGCAGCACAGGCTACAGAGCCCTTAGACATGGTAATGTGGATATAAACACTCACACACCCACACAGGAAAACACACTCTGCAGCACAGGCTACAGAGCCTTTAGACATGGTAATGTGGATATATACACTCACACACCCACACAGGAAAACACACTCTGCAGCACAGGCTACAGAGCCCTTAGACATGGTAATGTGGATATATACACTCACACACCCACACAGGAAAATGTCAGACACAGTTTCCCCCCAGAGTACCTTCAGAGTGCCACAGAGTATAAGGAGCCAGCCACACAGCACCCCTGTGGACAGTTATTATGATAAAAGTCCGACGCTGACTAACCAAACTTAATAGATCAATTAGCACTGCCAACACACTCACCCCATCTATAACACCCTGGTACCGCAGAGGATAGCTGGGGCTATGTGGAGGGCAGCGCTCCCTGTCATTGTTCTGTTCCTCAGATCTGCAGGGAGAAAATGGCGCTGGTGAGTGCTGGATCCGCTCTGAGGAGAAGCCCCGGCCCCTGTAATGGCGCGCGGCTTCCCGCACAAATTGTATTATACTGGTCTGAAGATTTCGTTGCTAACAGCTGGGATTAGCCCCTGTTAGCTGACTGACCAGCGTAGGGTATCAGTGCTGGCTCAGGACGCCCCTCAAGCGCTCACAGCATGTGTTGCTGAGCCTACATTGGAGCACAGACGGTCAGAGCTGCGCTCCCACCCTTGTGGTGCCATTCCTGCCGGCGACCCGCTAACTCGGCCGCCGGCGCTGTAATCATCACTCTTCTTTCTTCTGGCTCTGTTAGGGGGTGGCGGCCGTGCTGCGGGAGTTTGCGGTCGCCTCTTGGGCTTGCGATCAGCACCCTCAGGAGCTCAGTGTCCTGTCAGCGGAGACAGAGAACCATTAACTTCAACAGTTGGTTCCTACTCCCCCCCTAAGTCCCACGAAGCAGGGAGGCTGTTGCCAGCAGCCTGCCTGTACATAACACTCTTAGAAAAATAATAAAACTAGAAAAACTCCTAGGAGCTCCCCTAGCTGTGACCGACTCTACCAGGCACATTTTCTAAACTGAGTCTGGTAGGAGGGGCATAGAGGGAGGAGCCAGCCCACACTCTCAAACTCTTTATGTGCCCATGGCTCCTAGTGGACCCGTCTATACCCCATGGTACTAAATTGGACCCCAGCATCCTCTAGGACGTAAGAGAAACACAGAGTGAGGGGGATGGTGATAGATGCAGCCGGGAGATTTATGGCGTGGCAGAGAGACAAAGCAGAGAGCAGATGATGGTGTGGCAGAGAGACAAAGCAGGGAGCAGATGATGGCGTGGCAGAGAGACAAAGCAGGGAGTAGATGATGGCGTGGCAGAGAGACAAAGCAGGGAGTAGATGATGGCGTGGCAGAGAGACAAAGCAGGGAGTAGATGATGGCGTGGCAGAGAGACAAAGCAGGGAGTAGATGATGGCGTGGCAGAGAGACAAAGCAGGGAGTAGATGATGGTGTGGCTGAGAGATGTTTTATATTGCAGTGAGTGCCAATACGTAGTGCCGACGGTGCACCCCCTAATAAAATGTGCTGCGCACGCCTGTGAATACACAGATGCAATTGCTGCAAAAGACGTATCCGCAGTCTTGTCTGCACCCGCCTCTGTATCAGGTATCGCATCTCCTTTGACAACAATAACAATGATATATGACATAGGGACTTACTTAGGTTTATCAGCAAACCAAACAAGCACACTAATGGGCAGAACCATGCTGCACTGCAGGTGGGGCAGATGTAACATGTGCAGAGAGAGTTAGATTTGGGTGGGGTGTGTTCAAACTGAAATCTAAATTGCAGTGTAAAAATAAAGCAGCCAGTATTTACCCTGCACAGAAACAATATAACCCACCCAAATCTAACTCTCTCTGCACATGTTACATCTGCGCAGTCGTTTGATACGATTTCGCACAACAGCGATCAGGTCTGGATTAGGCCCCCCGGCTCAGTACAGAACGTGCCATCGCATCTCTGTGTACTGTATGTCCAGGGCTTCCAGATGTCTCTGGGGTAGAATAACTCGTTGGTCAGATCATTTTATTAGTCATAGCGTTACATGCGGAATACAGTATATAGATATAATGGGGGGAATTCAAATGTTTGAAAAGTCGGTTGTGTGTCTGTCTATTAGATAGGAAAAAACAGACACCCAACTGACTTTTCAAACAACCGAATACCCCCCATTATGTTCACAATCTAAAGTGACCCTGACCCCATGTATACACAGACTCAGTGGGGTATATAGAAACCCTTCACCCGCAGGTAACACCCGGGGCGAGCTGTCTCTTGTCTCTGATCCTCTGGCTGTGAATAGTCTGCGATCAGTTTATAGGACTTTCAACCCTCTGCGCCCCCAGCGTCGCCTCCTCCTCTCATGTACGATGAATAAATCGCGCTCTGTTTTGGATTTCAGTTGAGTGTTTGACACATGTAGAAAAATCCCTAACAGAGAGCGGTAATTATGTTTTGAGAGATTAGCTCACAAATGTCAGTCTCGGCGGGACAGAATCCGGGTTATCCTGTGCCACGGCAGCGAGTCTTCATATACAGGGGGTTATTCAGGTTTGTTAGCAATTGGGCAACACCATGCTGCACTGCAGGGGGGGGGGGGGGGGGGGGGGGCAGAAGAAACGTGCAGGGGGTGTTAGATTTGGGTGGGGTGTGTTTAAACTGAAATCTAAATTGCAGTGTAAAAATAAAGCAGCCAGTATATACCCTGCACAGAAACAATATAACCCACCCAAATCTAACTCTCTCTGCACATGTTACATCTGCCCCACCTGCAGTGCACATGGTTTTGCCCATTAGTGTATTTTTTTTTTAACATACCTGAATAACTCCCACAGTAGAGAAGTGATATCACTAGACCCTAAGATAACACAGATATAAGTCAGTAAGAGACAGAGAGAAAATCTGTTCATTATAAAACATAACTGGCACACGTCCCAACATTATATTGGGGATAAGATCAGGACACAATTGGCACCTCCCACTTTTGATGATACCTTATCCCAAAGAGCTAAGCTAGTGGTTCCCAAACTGTGCGCCTCGGCACCCTGAGAACACCACGAGACTACTGGAGGGGTGCCTTGGGCTGGTGGTCCAAGACCAAATCAAATTATTTATGGTAAAAATGAAAGGGCCGAAGCGTGGCGAGAGCAGTGAGGCCACGAGGGGACTCGCTGTTCTTGCCGCTAGGATTACAGCTGTCGGGATTCCGGCGTCGGTCGCCTGACCGCTGGGATCTCGACCGCCAGTATTACATACCGGACCCGTTCAGGGCCGGATCTAGGGGGGGCGAAGGGGGCGACCGCCCCCCTTAACAGTCATAGCCACGCCCACTTTTGAGCAGAAGAGAGCTCTCCGGGGAGAACCTGAGTCAGAACGATGTGCTGCAACTTATACCACAGTAGCACAGAGGAGCCAGGAGAGAAAGGGTTACAGAGCATTTGCCCCTCACTTGCTGGTGTGTGGGTACTAGGGTTAATAAATACAATTACCCCATAGCACAGTCACATGTACATAGAACAATCACAAAGCTTTATCTCAGTCTCACTCAAAAAGTTCAGTCAGAATTGAGTGAGGAGGAGTTAGGATTGCAGATGGGAGGAGTTGGGACTGTAGAGGGAGGAGTCAAGATTAAACAGTAAACCGCCCCCCCCTAAAGAAAAATCTAGATCCGTCCCTGGACCCGTTACAGACACCCATGAGTAGACTCTCTTGTGTAACCAGAAAAGATTCATCTACCTTTCTTTGGGGCAGTGAATCACTTCGAGGAGATCTCGCTGACAAAAAAAAAAGCAAAATTCATATGAAATTGGTTTTGTTTAAATTACGTTTTGACCGACAAATCGATCATATTTGCAGCATAAACAACTTTTTATACCGTTTTCTGCTTTAGAAAATAAGTAGATCAATTCGAGGAAAATAGGGACTGTCAACTTAGGGGGTCATTCTGACCCGATCGCACACTGCGCTTCTTCGCAGCCGAGCAATCGGGTCAGCACTGCGCCAGGCAGCGACGCCGCGAGCGAAGAAAGGGGTCGCAGCGGCGACCGCAAGAAGATTGACAGGAGGAAGGCGGGTCCAGGCGGCAATTCACCGTTTTTGGGGAGTGGTGAGCCCAACGCAGGCGTGTCCAGGTGTTTGGAGGGCGGATGTCTGACATCAATTCCGGGACCTGCATCACTGGAACGATCGCACAGGGTAAGTAACTCTCACCCTGGTCTTCTTTTACAGGAAACTTTTTTTTGCATAGCAGGGCTGCACAAGCGATCGCAGCCCTGCTATGCAGAAATACACTCCACCATAGGCGGCGTCTAGTTGATCGCACGGGCTGCAAAAAGTTGCTACGTGCGATCAACTCGGAATGACCCCCATAGTATTGCAAAACATTCAGGGGGTAATTCAGAGTTGATCGCAGCAGCAAATTTGTTAGCTAATGGGCAAAACCATGGCCCTCATTCCGAGTTGATCGGTCGCAAGGCGAATTTAGCAGAGTTACACACGCTAAGCCTACGCCTACTGGGAGTGTATCTTAGCTTCTTAAAATTGCGACCGATGTATTCGCAATATTGCGATTACAAACTACTTAGCAGTTTCAGAGTAGCTTCAGACTTACTCTGCCTGTGCGATCAGTTCAGTGCTTGTCGTTCCTGGTTTGACGTCACAAACACACCCAGCGTTCGCCCAGACACTCCTCCGTTTCTCCAGCCACTCCTGCGTTTTTTCCGGAAACGGTAGCGTTTTCATCCACACGCCCATAAAACGCTGTGTTTCCGCCCAGTAACACCCATTTCCTGTCAATCACATTACGATCGCCGGAGCGAAGAAAAAGCCGTGAGTAAAAATACTATCTTCATTGTTAAATTACTTGGCGCAGTCGCAGTGCGAATATTGCGCATGCGTACTAAGTGGATTTTCATTGCGATGCGATGAAAAATACCGACCGATCAACTCGGAATGAGGGCCCATGTGCAGTGCAGGTGGGGCAGATGTAACATGTGCAGAGAGAGTTAGATTTGGGTGGGTTTTGTTGTTTCTGTGCAGGGTAAATACTGGCTGCTTTATTTTTACACTGCAATTTAGATTTCAGTTTGAACACACTCCACCCAAATCTAACTCTCTCTGCACATGTTACATCTGCCCCCCCTGCAGTGCACATGGTTTTGCTCAACTGCTAACAAATTTGCTGCTGCGGTCGACTCTGAATTACCCCCTCAGTGCCTTCCGTCAAAGAAGATTTATCACCTCGATCATGTAACTACAAAGAAGTGGTCAGCAGTGTGGCACAGTGGCTAGCATTGCTGCCTCACAACAGTGAGGTCATGGTTTTGATGACAACCAATGAACGGGCCAAATCTGCATGTAGCTGTATGTGCCCCCCATATGTGCGTGCGTGGTGCCCCGGTTTCCTCTCACAATCCAAAAACATACTGGAAAGATAACTGGCTCCTGGCAAAAGAAATTAACCCTGTGTGAATGTATATCCACGTGATAGGGAATATAGAGTGCCAGCTCCAGTGGTGCAGGAACTGATGTGAGTGACTCAGGTATTCTCTATAAAGCGCTGCGTAATATGTTATATAAATAACTGGAAACAAATGAATAAATGTCCGTCCTATGACGAGCCGCTGTGCACTTCTGTACATTGCAGATGCTGTTAGAATTTGGCACGAGGAGGAGGGAAGCCACACACCATTTATTGTTTGGCAGCTGGAGACCTGGCGGTTTTGTTCCTACATGATTAATTAGGGTTGTACACTGAATAAACAGGTAACAACAGATCTGCCTCCTCTTCCAAACCTCTTGTGCAACTTCCCAATGATTTTATCTTACAGGTTTTTGATAAGTAATTCTGGCTAGATGTGCGAGATGACATTAACCCCCAGGCAGTCATTGCCATACACTGTCAGATAATAGGTCTGTCTGATGGTGAGTATATCCACTGTCAGATCCAGGGGAGGATTCTGGTGGGGGCGATCAGGGCGATCACCCTCCACATAACAATTCTCCGCTCCCCATTACTGCTGGCCGCTGTATAGCGTTGTGGCGGCACGTTGGGCAGGGAGAGAGCAGCAGCAGTCTCTGCCACTGGTTCCGAGCATGAATTACGGCACGCTGATTTCTCATGCCCGACAGATAATTGGTGCTTGGCTGCGGCCACACTCTGTAGAATTATCAGAAGATAATTGGCTGATTGGGCCTATAGTTGCACAGTTGTACTGAGAGGTGGGGCAGGAATAAATTAGATTGATTTTAGCGGGTTTCTAGCAACATCATCTAAAGTCGCATTCTACGCACATACTATACAGTGTCTTGAAACTTACCAGAATTATGTGCGATTTGTAAAATTGCGGCTATATTACATTCTCCCTCAGTGTCTACTTTTTCTGTGTGCAAGAGCAATGAGCCTTAATAACGCAGCTTAATAACGCAGTCCGGATAACGAGCACATGGTGGAAATCACAGACGGAAATCGTAGAGAGAAAAAGCCACTTACTTCGTAAAAGTTGCACGAGGGCAGCTGCTAACCAGAGACTTAAAGTCATCTGAAGATGCAAAACAGTGTATGGAGCAAGGCTAATATCTCCGGCACACGGGTCCTGGAAAGTTATTTATTTCATTATTATTATTTTATTTTTTTTAATAATTTTTTCACATTTTTCTCTACAAACTTGTTTGTATGCTGAAGCGTTAATGTGATTTATGGCTCAGATCAGTCGTCAGCCCCATCTCTTCTCAGACGTCTCATAAATAGGTTTGACACTTATTTAGGATCCAGCAGAATGTTTAGGCTGTGATTTGCACATACCTGTCCCCCCCAGCCCCAGGGCCGCAGGTATTCAGCCTGCGCTTGTAACAAGACTCCAGGAATAACAGCAGCATCTTCTGTCATCCCCCGTCTTCCATTTCAGTAGTGGGAGTTACACCTGAGTGAGTGGGGTAAGGCCACACACCCACTCTCACAGTCCGGGGGTCCCACCTCGCTCTCCTCTTCTGCACCCAATACAGGTCTCTCTTATCGGTGTGCATTCAAAACACAGCTAAGAAACCTGCAGCTCTCCAGGTACTGTGGTACTAAAAGCCCCAGCATGCCTCTGTTACACATATTGAAGCTGATGTGCAGTTGCACTTTTTTTTTTGTTGTTGCAGAAAATACACGTCATGCACCCAAAAAAATACTGCGCTTCAGTGTTTAGATGTGACCATATTGTGTGCGTTTTGGGTGTGATCCTGGGAGTGTCTTTCGTCTGCAACTTTATGTTAATACTGCTGCAAATCCTTTCCTGGTGGCAGCCGTGCGTCTGAGTGTGCGAGGGCCGAGGCGCCCACTGTCTGCGCCATTCAACACTGTCATATGACTTGGAACAGCCCCATGCTACTGTAGGTGCAGATTATCCGTCAGACTACGGCCTCCAATGTGACTGATTAAGTGCCTCAGGGCCTGATTCAGACCATTACATACTAATCTGATGTTTGTGGGTCTGCGCAGGTGCAGAACGGGTCTTGCGTGATCGCTCGCAGTCCTTCCTTAGGCGCGGCATGATTCGGGGGGATGCAGACTTTCTGGAACATGGCATTATTGATGTAGACCAGCGATGTACTGCGCCTTGGCAAAAGAGCGCTATGTAAATAAGTATTAATGTTTAACCATTCATTGACCATCTCTTTTTTCCTCGAATGCGTCCTTACTGTATTCAGCCAATGCTGGCACACACTCTTCCTATCTCATTCCCTCTTTATAATGGTAGGGAGAGGTAAGAGCACAAGAGGGCTTATTCACACAATATGCTGATATTCACACTCCACTAAAGATAGAGTCTTTATAACTGTTGGCGGACACTAAAAGTGGGCATCTGAGCATTTGTACAGTCCATTGCACGCTGGTTGAAGGCTGGCAGCCTTCATCGTAGCGACTATCCGAAAATATGCTAATGTCTTAGCTTTCAGGATTTGTAGTGAGACGCCCACAGGCAAAAGAGTCAATCAGAAGCTCACTTCTTCCTTAACATCCAACCAGCAACCTACCTCTTCCCTAACATCCAACCAGAAACCTACCTCTTCCCAAACTTCCAACCAGAAACCTACCTCTTCACAAACATCCAACCAGAAACCTACCTCTTCCCTAACATCCAACCAGAAACCTACCTCTTTCCAAACATCCAACCAGAAACCTACCTCTTCCCTAACATCCAACCAGAAACCTACCTCTTCCCAAACATCCAACCAGAAACCTACATCTTCCCTAACATCCAACTAGAAACCTACCTCTTCCCAAACATCCAACTAGACACCCACCTCTTCCCAAACATCCAACCAGAAACCTACATCTTCCCTAACATCCAACCAGAAACCTACCTCTTCCCAAACATCCAACCAGACACCCACCTCTTCCTTAACATCCAACCAGAAGCCTACCTCTTCCCTAACATCCAACCAGAAACCCACCTCTTCCCTAACATCCAACCAGAAACCCACCTCTACCCTAACATCCAACCAGAAACCTACCTCTTCCCTGACATCCAACCATAAACCTACTTCTTCCCTAACATCCGAACAAGAGGCCTACCTCTTCCCTAACATCCGAACAAGAGGCCTACCTCTTCCCTAACATCAAATCAGAAGCCTACCTCTTCCTTACCATGCAATCAGATACCCACCTCTTCCCTAACATCCAACCAAAAACCTACCTCTTACCAAACATCCAATCAGAAGCCTGCCTCTTCCCTACCATGCAATCAGAAACCCACCTCTACCCTAACATCCAATGAGAATCCCACCTCTTCCAATCTAATTCAATCATAACAAATTTAAAACAATGTAACTGCCACTAGACTATGACAGTGGTCTACTTTCATTTGCTACACTCTGTCGTAGTTCTTCCCCCAATCCTCCCTGTTATCTTTCTCTACCTCTTCCAGCACCCTTCCCATTCTCTTGCTCTCTCTTCTCCACCACCGTTATTGCTCTCACCCTTCCCCCACCCTGTTCTCTATTTCTCCCTCATTCTCTTGTTTTTTTTTCTTCCCCCAGCCCACTTCTCTCTCTTCCACCACCCTCATTCTTTATCAGCTCCCCCTGCTGAGGCCAGGAGAACACTACTGAGTAGTCTCCATGTTGGCTCCTTTAGGAAGGCTTCATTCCCTAACCAAGATGGCTACCTTCTGTGGTACTGCTTGCACCCTGCACCAATACCAACATATAGTCACCGGCTGGTGTCTGTATGCTCCACTCATGCTCTGCTCCATGCTGAGAGCCTGATACATACATAACTGTGAGTACACCTGTGCATCCACATTACTTCTGAATAAACCACATATTCCAGCATCCCCCCTCCACGCACCTCGTTCTCCCCCCCCCCGTCACGCTCTTTCTCTTCAACCCTCCCATTCTCTCTCTCCCTTTCTCTTTCCCCACTTCAATTCTCTCTATCCCCCAACCCTTCCACCCCCTTCTTTCACCGCCCCCACATTACAGTATATATGAAGATATACACACAGGTGAATGTATAGAATTTTCTTGTGCCCCGTCATTACCATTTTTCACCCTTTTCTGTACCCACCCTTTCCATTTTTGGCCCCTCTTCCCCATCTCTCTGTTTTTCTCCTCCTGTCCTGCCCCTTATCTGTCTCTCCTCATCCCCTCCATATATATCTGTTTCCCCCTATTGCCCTATTTCTCTCTCTTCTCCCACCATATGCCTCTCCCACTCTTTTCTCTCTTCCCTGCAGTCCATTTTCTGCTGTAACCTGATTATATTGTGTCCTCCACCGATGTATCAGATATGCCCACTATGAAAGTATTGTCAATATATACAATTGATGCTGCCAATATAAAGGGATTTGCGCCAAGAAGGGGGCTTTCTGTCAGGAGTCACTGTCAGACAGACTAAGGAGGGTGTGAGTGAGGGGTGGCGGCGGATGCCATTTAGCTGAGGGAGAAGCTGTGGTGACCAGGCAGCTGCAGTGAGAGCTGTGAGGGCAGGGAGGCGGCAGATGCCATTTAGCTGAGGGAGAGGCTGTGATGTACAGGCAGCTGCCAGTGAGAGCTGTGAGGGGAGGGAGGCGACAGATGCCATTTAGCTGAGGGAGAGGCTGTGATGTACAGGCAGCTGCCAGTGAGAGCTGTGAGGGGAGGGAGGCGGCAGATGCCATTTAGCTGAGGGAGAAGCTGTGGTGACCAGGCAGCTGCAGTGAGAGCTGTGAGGGGAGGGAGGCGGCAGATGCCATTTAGCTGAGGGAGAGGCTGTGGCATCCGGTCAGCTGCCAGTGAGAGCTGTGAGGGGAGGGAGACGGCAGATGCCATTTAGCTGAGGGAGAAGCTGTGGTGTACAGGCAGCTGCCAGTGAGAGCTGTGAGGGGAGAGAGACGGCAGATGCCATTTAGCTGAGGGAGAAGCTGTGGTGTCCAGGCAGCTGCCAGTGACAGCTGTGAGGGGAGGGAGGCGGCAGATGCCATTTAGCTGAGGGAGAAGCTGTGGTGTCCAGGCAGCTGCCAGTGAGAGCTGTGAGGAGAGGGAGGTGGCAGATGCCATTTAGCTGAGGGAGAGGCTGTAGCGTCCAGGCAGCTGCCAGTGAGAGCTGTGAGGGGAGGGAGACGGCAGATGCCATTTAGTTGAGGGAGAAGCTGTGGCATCCAGGCAGCTGCCAGTGAGAGCTGTGAGGGGAGGGAGGCGGCGAATGCCATTTAGCTGAGGGAGAGGCTGTGGCGTCCAGGCAGCTGCCAATGAGAGCTGTGAGGGGAGGGAGGGGGCGGATGCCATTTAGCTGAGGGAGAGGCTGTGGCATCCAGGCAGCTGCCAATGAGAGCTGTGAGGGGAGGGAGGGGGCGGATGCCATTTAGCTGAGGGAGAGGCTGTTGCGTCCAGGCAGCTGCCAATGAGAGCTGTGAGGGGAGGGAGGGGGCAGATGCCATTTAGCTGAGGGAGAGGCTGTGGCATCCAGGCAGCTGCCAATGAGAGCTGTGAGGGGAGGGAGAGGGCGGATGCCATTTAGATGAGGGAAAGGCTGTGGCATCTGGTCAGCTGCCAGTGAGAGCTGTGAAGGGAGAGAGGGGGCGGATGCCATTTAGCAGAGGGAGAGGCTGTGGCATCTGGGCAGCTGCCAGTGACAGCTGTGAGGGGAGGGAGGGCAGTGGCGTAACTACTGCCCCCGCAGTCCTCGCGGTGGCTTGGGGGCGAGGGGCTGTGGGGGCGCCACTGATTTAGAACAGATTGACATGCGGACGAGCGTCCGCATGTCAATCTGCGGTCTCCTCTCCCTCCCTGCTGTGTTGGAGGGACACGGAACGCACATCGCGCGTCTCTCCTGTGTCCCTCCCTGGATCTCCCCCGGCCGGTCTAAGGAAGTGCCGTTCGTGAGCTCTGATTGGCTCACGAACCGGCACTTCCTTTATTAGACCAGCCGGGGGGAGAGCCAGGGAGGGACACAGGAGAGACGCGCGATGCGCTCCGTGTCCCTCCAACACATGGGGGGGAGCAGGCACTTGGGGCATATACCTGGCACTGCGGGCATATACCTGGCACTGGGGGCATATACCTGGCACTGGGGGGGGAAGATCTGGCACTTGGGGCATATACCTGGCACTGTGGGGGGCAGATCTGGCACTGGGGGCATATACCTGACACTGTGGGGGGAAGATCTGGCACTGGGGGCATATACCTGGCACTGTGGGGGGCAGATCTGGCACTGGGGGCATATACCTGGCACTGTCGGGGGCAGATCTGGCACTGGGGGCATATACCTGGCACTGTGGGGGGGAAGATCTGGCACTGGGGGCATATACCTGGCACTGTGGGGGCAGATCTGGCACTGGGGGCATATACCTGGCACTGTGGGGGGAAGATCTGGCACTGGGGGCATATACCTGGCACTGTGGGGGCAGATCTGGCACTGGGGGCATATACCTGGCACTGTGGGGGCAGATCTGGCACTGGGGGCATATACCTGGCATTGTGGGGGCAGATCTGGCACTGGGGGCATATACCTGGCACTGTGGGGGGAAGATCTGGCACTGGGGGCAGATCTGGCACTGGGGGCATATACCTGGCACTGTGGGGGGAAGATCTGGCACTGGAGGCATATACCTGGCACTGTGGGGGCAGATCTGGCACTGGGGGCATATACCTGGCACTGTGGGGGCAGATCTGGCACTGGAGGCATATACCTGGCACTGTGGGGGCAGATCTGGCACTGGGGTCATATACCTGGCACTGTGGGGGGAAGATCTGGCACTGGAGGCATATACCTGGCACTGTGGGGGAATATCTGGCACTGGGGGCATATACCTGGCACTGTGGGGGAATATTTGGCACTGGGGGGAGCAGGCACTGAGGGGGCATATGTGGCACTGTGGGGGAATATTTGGCACTGGGGGAAGCAGGCACTGAGGGGGCATATGTGGCACTGGGGGGGTATATGTGGCACTGGGGGCATGTACCTGGCACTGTGGGGGAATATCTGGCACTAGGGGCATATACCTGGCACTGTGGGGGAATATCTGGCACTGGGGGCATATGTGGCACTGGGAGCATGGCCCTAGCAACAAGCACTACCCCCTAGCAACGAGCATGACACCCAGTGCATGAAACCCCTGGCAACGAGCATGACACCCTGAGCATGAAAACCCCTGGCACCGTGCATGGAACCAAGAGCATGAAACCCCTGGCAACGAGCAGGTAATTTAAAAGTAATTAGAAGCCTTACTGTAGAACTTAATGTGTAATGGGCATTACGGTGTGTGTCATAATGTATCAGGCATTACGGTGTGTTGTATACTATATCACGGGCATTGTGGTATGTGGTATAATGTCTCAGGATCATTGTGGTGTGTGTCATACTGTGTCACAGACATTGTATGTGCTATAATGTATCAGGGGCATTGCAGTGTGTAGCATAATGTATAACGGGCATTGCGATTCCTGTCATAATGTGTCACAGGCATTACGGTGTGTGGCATAATGTGTCTGGGGCATTACAGTGTGTGCATATTGTGTCATGTGCATTATTGTGTGTGGAATAATGTCTAAGGGCCATTGCAGTATGTGGAATAGTATACTGGGCATTACTATAAGGAGGAAAAATGACAAATAATGTAAGGGGCATGAAATGAATCAGGATTATTTTTCTTTCCTGTGGTGGCCAACGTCTGGGCGTGCAGGTTGCAAAACTGGGGTATAAGGTAGTCTTTTCCTGCAATGCCACGCCCTCCACGCAAAGCCACGCCCATTTTGACAAAGCCACACCCCCTTTTTGCTGCGGCGCGCGCGCATTTTTCTACCTTTGCTAGTGCCAATTACGGGGGGTATGAAGGGGGGGGGGGGGGGGGCCGAAGGATTTTTTGGCTTGGGGGAGAAAAATTTCTAGTTACGCCACTGAGGGAGGGGGTATATGCCATTTAGCTGAGGGAGAGGCTGTGACGTCCAGGCAGCTGCCAGTGGGAGCTGTGATGGGAGGGAGGGGGCGGAGCCTCCGTGCAGCTTTCCACTACACAGCTGTTAGTCACATGACCAACAGCTTTATATAATCAATACTTTATCTCCCTCTATTGTTTGATACACATCCTCTAAGGTGTGAAAATGGGAACCAATAGTTTTGAAGCTATAACTCATCTCACAGGGTGTCACACAGTAAAATAAGGTACCTTTTGCCTCTTGTGTGTGTGCGGTTTAACAAGCCATAAAAAAGCTCACAGACAATTTGCACACAATTTGCCTAGAAACAGCACGTGTGCCGTCCGGGGCCACGCGTGTGTCTGTGGCTTTAAGATAATATGAGATTTATGAGGAATTAGCATTCTATGGTTACTTCTCCCCCTTGATGTGGTTACTAAGCGGATTCTCTTAACACTTCCAGGTCTCCGAAGCCAAACTAAACAAGTGACCTCATCGCCGCGTTCAAACTTCTGAATCTTTACTTAAGTCAGAAAAGTAAATACGAAATATATCACTGAGGCAAAGCCTTAAAGTCTCAGCAAGTTTACATCAGTTTAATCCATGCACTCCATAACCTTATTTCAGGGATGTGTGT
Source organism: Pseudophryne corroboree (assembly GCF_028390025.1). Taxonomy (NCBI): domain Eukaryota; kingdom Metazoa; phylum Chordata; class Amphibia; order Anura; family Myobatrachidae; genus Pseudophryne; species Pseudophryne corroboree. Next base: position 828,839,966 of record NC_086448.1, on the reverse strand, counting down.
AGTACGGTTACAGCCAAGCCCTCTCGCAGGAGGGGAATTAATGTAATCCGCAGGAACAAAGGGGAACTTTTCCACGTATCCTGAGGTGAAAGAGATTCAGGTAACGGCAGAAGGTTTTCATTCACCACGGGCTTTCCTCTACCTATTGGCATATGAAAGAAGTTGGCACATGAAGCTGGCACGGAGTAAAGTATTCGCCCCATAAAATGTTTTAAGGGCAAATCTGTCCTAATTATCATTAGCGCTTTTTTCACCTTCATCTGCAAACCGTAAAACATTTTCTTTTTAGCACTTCCCGTAAAACATTTTCTTTTTAGCACTTCATGAACAGAATATTTTTAATCTGTTCATATTTAAATAAAATAAATAAATTGAGGATATGAGGGTTTTTTCTTGGCGCCCCCAAGGTTTTAGGTCATGAATAACTAATACTGTGACCAGAAAAAAATGTTTGGGATGATATAGCATATCTCTAATATAAAGGTGTACAGTACAGTCCTAGTTAGGACGGTTAATGCTTCGGCCACGGGACCTGGTCAAGCGTGTCCCTTGGCTGTGGCATTACCCCCATGCTAGTGGAGCTTGGTGCTGGCACTAAAAATACTGGGGAACCCTTTGTCATTCCCCCTCCCATATTTTTAGAACCAGGGTTGGCTCCAAGAGCGTGGTGCTGGTTTAATAAATACAGGGGAAGCCTACTCAATTTTTTCCCCTGTAATTGGTTGAACCAGGACCGGTTCAAAGAACTCAGGTTGGTTATGCTTTTGGGGGATGGTGAACCCTATGCTGTATTTTTTCAGTTTTTTTTAACACTTTTAAACACACTCTGCACACACAGAAGCTTGGATGGATCTCACTGATCTGTGCTTTATATTTTGGAGTGTTTGGCTGCCGGCACACACAGCAATCATGGCTGCCAAACATGAATATATACACCAGAAAACACAATCCACTAAGACACGGGAGCATAGTAAATTCCCATATTTCATTTTTAAAAACAAATCCGTGTCTGATTGATCACACTCGTGTTTAGTCTCAGCCACATACAACTCATACACTATTCTTAGAAAATGTAGCCTTAAGTGTGTCCACGCGTGCTATGTGTGAGCCTGACCTTTCTGATACTGTACCTGTAGAAGAGCCTCCTTCCATTATTTCTGCACCCTCTGAAAATGTGGAGATGAGCAGCAGAAGTATAGCTGATGACATAGAAATTGAGGATGCCTCCGTGGAAGTGCAAGAGTATAAGGGGGATATTTGTGTAGCTGATACCAGCGCTAATGAGGATGTTGATGATGAGGATGTTGTTTGTGTAACTCAGGCACCAGTGGAAGCAGTTCTTGCCTGTGATAAGAAGGCCATTGTTATGCCTAGGCATAAGACCAAAAAATCCACCTCTTATGTGTGGAATTATTTTTACCCAAATCCTGACAATTGTCAAGCCATCTGTAACATTTGTAAAGCCACAGTAAGTAGAGGTAGGAACATTAACCATCTAGAAATCTCCTCCCTGTTACATTATTTGAAGCAAGTTCTTGGAAAGTTTTTGTCAACATCAGAAACTTCTGCTACAAAAATAAAAGCATGCAGTCCAGCATCAGCTAGCATCCTTCTCTCAGCAAGATCCCAGCACCTGCAATCTCCACCTCCAACACCTTCATCATCAATATCGTCACTAATGATTAGAGGTAGTCCTGCATCAAATCTCTCCTATCTAGGATTCCTTAGAAATATCCCTGAGCGCTAGCGGATCACTGACGCCATCATGGCTATGCTAGTATTAGATCTGCATCCAATATCCGCCATTAATGCAGACGGTTTTACACAGTGAATTGAGGTCCTGTGTCCCCGCTACCAAATTCAATCTTGATTCCATTTTACTAGAATAGTAATGCCTCACCTGTACCAGGACAGAACTTAATTATTGGCCTACAAAATGCCATTGTACATGTAGACAAGTGGAACTGGACAAACTAAAGACTACATGACTGTGACAACCCATTAGGTAGGTGTATTGCTTTCAGCAGCACAAACAGCAGCAGCATCTCACAAAGGCCAGCTCATTCCTAGGCAGGCTACGCTGTACATCACCGGTTTCCGTAAGAGACACACCGCTGACAACCTCTTAGAAAAACTCTTGGAAATTATTGCAACATGGCTTACCCCACTTGGATATCTGACAACGCCACCAATATTGTGAGAGCATTACAGCTGGGTGAGACATGACAGGTGCGTGCAGGAGATGCTGTCTGTGGCCCAAAAAATTTCGGGACATTTTTGACATTCAGCATGTAGGAGATTGCAGTGGCAGCAAGAACAGTTAAATTTGCCCTGTGACCAACTGAAACAAGTGGTGGTAACAAGGTGGATCCTTTATATGCTTCAGCAAGCCATCCAAAGCTATAAAAAAACATGACATTGGGAAAGGAGGGGGAATGTACCTTAGCGCAGCGCAGTGGAAAATACATTCCGTATTGTGCAAGGTGCTGAATCCTACGAAGTAGTCACCTGTGAAGTTCAGACACTGCCAGCTTGAGTCAGGTGATTGCCCTTATTAGACTTTTGAAGCTCGAAAAACTGAGGGAGGAGATGAAACAAAGCGATTCCACTAAGTATGTCAGACTTGTAGATCAAGTCCTTTATTCACTTTGCCAGGATCAAAAGGGTTGTAAACATCTTGAAATTGGATCACTACATAGGTTGTGTCTTTCTTCACAAATGACCCAGATCTTAAGAGATGCAAAAAGCTCCAGGTCAGCACGTTGTCAGCTCAAGTGGTACATGTCACGATGACGTCTCCTTCAGTTTTTCTGGAAACTGCTGCCAGGAAATAACTGAGTTTCCCCAAGAGACCCAGTGGTGATGCAGATGAGTCAACACAACATTTTGATATCTGGTTTTGTCTAAAAGAATTGCCCCCCAAAAAATGACTCCTGTACTGTAACTTGATCTGATACAGTCAACATCCAAAGTATAGTGGAGAATTATTTTAATGACAGCATGCAAATAGGCATGTCACAAAGTTCCTTTAACTACTGGAAGGAAAAAAGGCAATTTGGAGCCCTTGTACAAACTCGACTTTGCATTACTTCAGCTGCCACCCTTCAGTGTGCAATCGGAGAGAATTTTCAGTACAGACGGAAACCTTATCAGCGATCGGTGTAGGCTATTTCCTCAAAATGTGGAACTGACGATATTCATCTAAATGAACTACATATTCCACGAGGAAGAACTTTACCGGCAATTACATCAAAGTTCAGAGACTTCTGTAATGGTGGATTCCAGCGGGGATTAATTAATACTGTGTGGAGATAATGTAAACACTGATGATGGTGGGGAAGACAATGACAATGACATCTTGGCACTGAAGAAATCATTGACAGCACTGTTAGCTTGGCTGCCTTTAGCCCATTGGTAGCTTGTTTTGTGGGGGCCCAAACAAACCAAGCACTTCAGCCACAAAAGGTTTGTTAAACTGTGCATGTCCTTTTTAATATCCAACATAAGGGTTGGTGGTAGGGCCCAAGTACAATTCCATCTTGCACCACTTTTCATTTGTCACTGCTGTATAGCAATGTTTCATAGATGTGCTATAAATTGCTGTGTGTTTGTGCTCTGTCGCTTGGAAACCAGTCAGCTCTTTGCAGCCTTTGGTCTACACTGATGAAAACAATATTGTGAGCTGTGAGGAGGTCAAAATTGACTGGAAATGAATGTTACTGAGGTTACTAATACTGCAGAAACAAAACAAGTTATGTGATTTTAGCTGGTTTTAGCAATTAAAAAAAAAAAATATACAAATCCAAAACCAAAACACATGAGGGTGGTTCTGGCAAAACCAAAACACTAAGAGGCTAATTCAGACCTGAGGGGTCATTCCGAGTTGATCGCACGTAGCAACTTTTTGCTGCCCATGCGATCAACTAGACGCCGCCTATGGGGGAGGGCTTTTTTGCATAGCAAGGCTGAGAAAGCTTGTGCAGCCCTGCTATGCAAAAATAGTTTTGTGTAGAAGTAGACCAGGGTAAGAGTTATTTACCCTGTGCGATCGATCCAGCGATGCAGGTCCCAGGAACTGACATCAGACGGGTGTGGTTCATCAAATCGACAGTGTCTAGGTCGACAATGTAAAGGTCGACCACTATAGGTCGACATGGATGGAAGGTCGACAGGATTTCTAGGTCAACATGTGCTAGGTCGACAGGTCTAAAGGTCGACATGAGGATTTTTTTTTTGTGTCGTTTTCTTCGTAGAGTGACCGGGATCCCAAATTAGTGCACCGCGTCCCCTCGCATGGCTCACTTCGCTCGCCATGCTTCGGGCATGGTGCCTTCGCTCCGCTACCGCTTCGCTCGGCACACTTTACCGTTCCAATCGTAGTCCACGTTGATCGTTAAGTATGAAAAAATCCAAAACAAATTTTTTAAAAAAAAAAACTCATGTCGACCTTTAGACCTGTCGACCTAGCACATGTCGACCTAGAAACCCTGTCGACCTTCCATCCATGTCGACCTAGTGACTGTCGACCTATAGTGGTCGACCTAAACATTGTCGACTTAGACACTGTCGATCTTCAGACCGGATCCTCATCAGACATCCCCCCTCCAAATGCCTGGACACGTCTGCGTTCGCCGCACCACTCTCAGAAAACGGTCAGTTGACGCCCCGGAAAGCCTTCCTCCTGTCAATCTTCTTGTGGTCGCCGCTGCGACTGCTTCCTGTGTTGGCGGTGTTGCTGCCGATGCGCCTGCACAATGCGGCTGCAGCGCATGCGTATTTCCGACTGGATCACACGGCTGCGAAGAAGTGCAGCGTGCGATCGGGTCGGAATGACCCCCTTGATCGCTAGGCTATAGGTCTAAGCACAGAATGTATTTATGTTTCATATACACCTTATACACACAGCCTGAAGGTCATTTTAGCCAATATTTTTAATAACTTTGTGTATTAAACAAAGTTTGTGCACATTGAGCCATCAGAAAACAAAAGTTTCCATAAGTCACTCTCACTCCAAAAATTCTGTATTTCGGAATATTCCGTATTTCGGAATATTTGGATATGGGATACTCAACCTGTACCGATCAGGTCTGAATTTGCCCCTAAGTTAATAAGGATCCAAAACAAAAACACAAGGGTCAGTGCACATCTCTAATTATTACTTAAAGTTTATTATTATTAATATAATATAATATAAATATAGAATTAGTACACTGAGCTTCACTAGATTTTAGCTGGCAGAATGAAAGTAAAAGGTTTCCAGCCCTTGTTGTATGAATATTTGTGGTCTTGCATGAGCAAATGGCACACTGCCCACTGGGATATGTTTCTGGTAACACGTGGAAGCAGGATTGGAAATCGATGGTCGATGTTTAACATCCATTGATGGCTAGGACCAGATGGCAAGTGTTTTTGTCATCGCTGGTGTGAAGCCATCAGCAATTGCTTAATGCCAATTTTGTTTTCTAATATAACTGCAGTGGCAGTGCTCTCTTGCACATGGGCTAACCACCTCTCCCCTTTGCCCTTTGCTCCGGCACACATACCTGCCATCGGTGGTTTGAACCACCAATGGTTTTCTGCCAATGGAGAGAAATGACAGATGAGTGTTTCTGGGAATGAGTGGGTCTGTGTGTGTCCCTGTATGGGTGTGTCTGGGAATGGGTGGGTCTGGGTGTGTCTTTGTATGTGTGTGTATGGGAATGGGCGGGTCTGGGTGTGTCCTTTTATGAGTGAGTATGGAAATGGGTAGCTCTTTGAATGGGCATGTCTGAGAATGGACAGATGTGTATAGGCATGTTTGGATGGGACTAGTTTATCTGAGTGGCTCAGGATGTGAACGGGTATGCGTATGAGTGGGTCAAGGAATAAGTGGCTCAGGATGTGAACGGGTCTGTGTATTAGTGGGTCTAGGAATGGGTGGCTCAGGATATGAACAGGTCTGTGTATGAGTGGGTCTAGGAATGAGTGGCTCAGGATATGAACAGGTCTGTGTATGAGTGGGTCTAGGAATGAGTGGCTCAGGATATGAACGGGTATGCGACTATGAGTGGGTCTAGGAATGAGTGGCTCAGGATATGAACGGGTCTGTGTATGAGTGGGTCTAGGAATGAGTGGCTCAGGATATGAACAGGTCTGTGTATGAGTGGGTCTAGGAATAGGTGGCTCAGGTAGGAATGAATCTGTGTATGAGTGGGTATAGGAATGAGTGGCTCAGGATATGAACGGGTCTGCGTATGAGTGGGTCTAGGAATGAGTGGCTCAGGATATGAACGGGTCTGTGTATGAGTGGGTCTAGGAATGAGTGGCTCAGGATATGAACGGGTCTGTGTATGAGTGGGTCTAGGAATGAGTGGCTCAGGATATGAACGGGTATGCGTATGAGTGGGTCTAGGAATGAGTGGCTCAGGATATGAACAGGTCGGTGTATGAGTGGGTCTAGGAATAGGTGGCTCAGGATATGAACAGGTCTGTGTATGAGTGGGTCTAGGAATAGGTGGCTCAGGTAGGAATGAATCTGTGTATGAGTGGGTATAGGAATGAGTGGCTCAGGATATGAACGGGTCTGCGTATGAGTGGGTCTAGGAATGAGTGGCTCAGGATATGAACGGGTCTGTGTATGAGTGGGTCTAGGAATGAGTGACTCAGGATATGAACAGGTCTGTGTATGAGTGGGTCTAGGAATGAGTGGCTCAGGATATGAACAGGTCTGTGTATGAGTGGGTCTAGGAATGAGTGGCTCAGGATATGAACGGGTCTGTGTATGAGTGGGTCTAGGAATGAGTGGCTCAGGATATGAACAGGTCTGTGTATGAGTGGGTCAAGGAATAGGTGGCTCAGGTAGGAATGAATCTGTGTATGAGTGGGTATAGGAATGAGTGGCTCAGGATATGAACGGGTCTGCGTATGAGTGGGTCTAGGAATGAGTGGCTCAGGATATGAACGGGTCTGTGTATGAGTGGGTCTAGGAATGAGTGGCTCAGGATATGAACGGGTCTGTGTATGAGTGGGTCTAGGAATGAGTGGCTCAGGATATGAACAGGTCGGTGTATGAGTGGGTCTAGGAATAGGTGGCTCAGGATATGAACAGGTCTGTGTATGAGTGGGTCTAGGAATGAGTGGCTCAGGTAGGAATGAATCTGTGTATGAGTGGGTATAGGAATGAGTGGCTCAGGATATGAACGGGTCTGCGTATGAGTGGGTCTAGGAATGAGTGGCTCAGGATATGAACGGGTCTGTGTATGAGTGGGTCTAGGAATGAGTGGCTCAGGATATGAACGGGTCTGTGTATGAGTGGGTCTAGGAATGAGTGGCTCAGGATATGAACAGGTCGGTGTATGAGTGGGTCTAGGAATAGGTGGCTCAGGATATGAACAGGTCTATGTATGAGTGGGTCTAGGAATGAGTGGCTCAGGATATGAACGGGTCTGTGTATGAGTGGGTCTAGGAATAGGTGGCTCAGGTTGGAATGAATCTGTGTATGAGTGGGTATAGGAATGAGTGGCTCAGGATGTGAACGGGTCTGCATATGAGTGGGTCTAGGAATGAGTGGCTCAGGATATGAACGGGTCTGCGTATGAGTGGGTCTAGGAATGGGTGGCTCAGGATATGAACAGGTCTGTGTATGAGTGGGTCTAGGAATGGGTGGCTCAGGATGTGAACGGGTCTGTGTATGAGTGGGTCTAGGAATGAGTGGCTCAGGATGTGAACGGGTATGCGTATGAGTGGGTCTAGGAATGGGTGGCTCAGGATATGAACGGGTCTGTGTATGAGTGGGTCTAGGAATGAGTGGCTCAGGTTATGAACGGGTCTGTGTATGAGTGGGTCTAGGAATGAGTGGCTCAGGATATGAACGGGTCTGTGTATGAGTGGGTCTAGGAATAGGTGGCTCAGGTAGGAATGAATCTGTGTATGACTGGGTATAGGAATGAGTGGCTCAGGATGTGAACGGGTCTGCGTATGAGTTGGTCTAGGAATGGGTGGCTCAGGATATGAATGGGTCTGTGTATGAGTGGGTCTAGGAATGAGTGGCTCAGGTAGGAATGAATCTGTGTATGAGTGGGTATAGGAATGGGTGGCTCAGGATATGAACGGGTCTGCGTATGAGTGGGTCTAGGAATGGGTGGCTCAGGTAGGAATGAATCTGTGTATGAGTGGGTATAGGAATGAGTGGCTCAGGATATGAACGGGTCTGTGTATGAGTGGGTCTAGGAATGAGTGGCTCAGGATATGAACGGGTCTGTGTATGAGTGGGTCTAGGAATGAGTGGCTCAGGATATGAACGGGTCTGTGTATGAGTGGGTCTAGGAATGAGTGGCTCAGGATGTGAACGGGTCTGTGTATGAGTGGGTCTAGGAATAGGTGGCTCAGGATACGAACGGGTCTGTGTATGAGTGGGTCTAGAAATGGGTGGCTCAGGATATGAACAGGTCTGCATATGAGTGGGTCTAGAAATGGGTGGCTCAGGATATGAACGGGTCTGCATATGAGTGGGTCTAGAAATGGATGGCTCAGGATATGAACGGGTCTGCGTATGAGTGGGTCTAGGAATGAGTGGCTCAGGATGTGAACGGGTCTGTGTATGAGTATGTCTAGGAATGAGTGGCTCAGGATATGAACGGGTCTGCGTATGAGTGGGTCTAGGAATGGGTGGCTCAGGTAGGAATGAATCTGTGTATGAGTGGGTATAGGAATGAGTGGCTCAGGATATGAACGGGTCTGTGTATGAGTGGGTCTAGGAATGAGTGGCTCAGGATATGAACAGGTTTGTGTATGAGTGGGTCTAGGAATGAGTGGCTCAGGATATGAACGGGTCTGTGTAATAGTGGGTCTAGGAATGAGTGGCTCAGGATGTGAACGGGTCTGTGTATGAGTGGGTCTAGGAATAGGTGGCTCAGGATACGAACGGGTCTGTGTATGAGTGGGTCTAGAAATGGGTGGCTCAGGATATGAACAGGTCTGCATATGAGTGGGTCTAGAAATGGGTGGCTCAGGATATGAACGGGTCTGCATATGAGTGGGTCTAGAAATGGGTGGCTCAGGATATGAACAGGTCTGTGTATGAGTGGGTCTAGGAATGGGTGACTCAGGTAGGGATGGGTCTGTGTATGAGTGGGTCTAGGAATGAGTGACTCAGGTAGGGATGGGTCTGTGTATGAGTGGGTCTAGGAATGAGTGACTCAAGTAGGGATGGGTCTGTGTATGAGTGGGTCTAGGAATGAGTGGGTACGTGGAATAAACAGGTCTTGGTGTAGCCAGTGTTGGATACGCAATGATGTTCTGCAGGGAATATTACAGTGATGGAATGTCCCAGGATTGTAGTTTTCCCCAACACATTGGACAGTTCTTGCCTTTGTAGATAAATGGCTTTATAGCCCTGAAGAATACATAAAAGACCTGTTCCATGTGGTGCTGATTGTAGCTCTCCCCATGGAGTATGGAGTTCTGATTACTTCATCTTCTGCTGGATGAGGAGGAACCAGGTGTCTTTGATGTCTTGGCCTGGTTTTCCCAGATTTACTTAAGAAATATTGGCAGCTGCTCACATGTGATTTATGAAGGGGACCCAGGATACACATGGATTTGTCTCATTGTATTCAGGCCGCAAACTTAGTGACTCCCAGGGGACGTCTGTGTGATGACATCACAATTTGAAACACATAAATAACTCCTAATTGGGCTGTGCTGTCACACAGTATGTGACCGACTGTCACATGACCTCCTCCACCATCCCGCCGGCTCAGTATCCCGATGGTCGGCATGCCGACCAACAGGGACTATTTCCACTCGTGGGTGTCCACGACACCTATAGAGTGGGAATAGAACCCGTGGCGACCGCAGGTCGCCACCGAGCCCGCAAGGGGCTTGCTGCACTCGCCCCTCCCCGCCGGGATCCCGGCGTCAGTATGCTGCCGGGATCCCGGCGTCGGTAAGCTGACCGGCGGTCAGGAGACCGCCGGTCAGCCATACTACACCCTACTAAACCACTGACTGTTCTGCATCTCTTGTTGGCAGTGGATTCACCAGAGGTCAGCTCAGGGAAACTCCTATGGCCTATGATGGAGGTGTGATAAACCTTCTTCCTAACCCTTCCCAATAAACAAGACATGAAATACAAAGAATAGAAAAAAATAACCCAAATGAAGTAAGTTATTATAGGGATAGAATATAAAAGGTATGGACAGCAAAGCAAAATTAAGTAAATTGAGACTTGTACTTTAATGTCACGCAATATAAAGACTGTTTCACCAGTAACATGTTACTTGCACCTAAATCTAAACAGCTCGCATTACTGGATCTTCACAGTTTAACTTGATTCACAGATAATGCAGCTATTTTGGCCCTAAGAATATTTTATGGACAAAATATACCAAGGCATCCTAATATAACAGAAGCCTTATCTATAAAACTTTACATTCACCAAAATATTATTAAACCCAATTCCCTTTATATAACCCTGAACCACTCACGAATCCTTAATCTTCCACCTTTTATACCCTTTAAACTCTATATTCAATCCACAATGCACACACTCACAAACTGTGCAAGACTACTTAACATAAAATTTAAATACAATCAAGTCCACATTAGTTTTAACACTTTATGCCCAACATTTTGTTGGTACACTTGTGGAAACTGTTGGACCCAGGTCTTACTTCCTCTTTCTGTACTGTCTCTTGGCTCTAAGTAACTGGTACCACACTTTTCTACTGACATCAGCTGAGTTTGTGCAACAAATAGTAGAACACGTCTCAGTCCTGTATATATGTATATATATATATATATACAGTGCACTTTGACTATGGCTGCATGGGACAGTCGGTGCCTCACAAACAATTTACTATAACAATTTCTGAATGGGATAGTACCACACTAAGAGGTCTATTCATGAAGCAGTGAAAAGAATGGAGAAATGAGCCTGTGGAGAAGCTGCCCATGGCAACCAATCAGCTGCTCCGTACAACTGTAGTATGTAAATTATAAATGTTACTTCAATGCTGATTGGTTGCCATGGTTCACTTCTCCACACTTTTCACTGCTTTGTGAATAGACCCCTAAATATCTTTAGTTTCTCTATGGGTTGGCAAATGCTTTAGAGTAACTGCTAATGTCACTGTACTGTTTAAAGTGCCTGATTCTGATTTAAGAATAAAGTAAGAAACAGCAAGTACCTGACAATGGGCTTCTTATCGCAATGTGTACTGAGAGGGATCCCTCCCAGTGTCCCCTACAGCTTGTGCATCTTCCGACGCTTGCGCAGAAGGACATAAACCCGGAAGTCCTATCATACAAAGCTTATAGGAGATCTGTCCTTTGTGATTTATTTTCAAGCATATGGCATTACTAAATGCCGCTATGTTTGCGATGTGTGGCGGGATGCTTCAATCCCCATGGAGAGGGACTGACAAGGTCCACTCCTTCCATGAGGTATCAGATATGCCTCAGTGGTCTGGGGTGGACCTCCATTTTTTACTCCTTCGCACTGGAAGCATGAGCCATTTATACTGTTGTCTTTTGCAGGCTCTGCCTCCCAGCCTAGTGAGATTTTAAAGATCTGAACCTGGCTGCAGGCCGGACATTACATGACATGCTTGTAGGGATGGCCATTGGTGGGTTATCCATCTATGGTCACCATCGATGGTACCATTGATGGATAACTTCGATGGTGTAAAACCATCTGGAAGGGATCCATCGATGGTCATCCCTGCATTGCTGTATAATGAAATGCAGGCCAATCAGAGCCCAGTGCGTGGCTTCGCGGGTGTCAGGGGCAGGGGCTAAGTTCTGTGCCCTTTCACTTTGAGAAAAAAAACCCAAAACAAACAATTCAGTAGTACTGAACCATCAATGGCGGGAAATCATCTGGTTCTCCCTCATCGTTGGTAAAAGTATTCGACATTTGCCATAGACCATCGATGATTTCAAATCCTCGATGGTTGATGGCCAGCCCTACCTGCTTGGCAGCCTAGAGGCAGGCAGAGAGCATCGATGTGGCCGGGTTTCTCAGACGCAATGTGTTACTGAATTGTTACTGGCAGTGACGTATGTATAATGGGTACAGGCAGGGCTGAAGTGGCTATATGGCACTTCGGACAAATGCCAGTCTGTACCGAAAGCCTGGCTGAGCAACTCCACCTCCCGCGCACTGCTTGGCTAGCATGCAAAGAGACGAGGCCACACCCTGTGACACGCGATACGCCCCCTGTGGGGCATGGACACGCTCCTGTGAGGTGTGGCTCCTGTGAGGTGTGCTCCATGCAGTCCGTACAGGGTGTGAAGTGCATATGGGTCCTGGGGGGGCCACAATGAACACCTTGCACCCATTCAATAAAGTTACCTTCTGTGCTGACTGTCTCCAAAGAAAATCTCTGGGAAAATGGCGCCTGTTCCATTTTCCAGGCGATATGCACATGTACAATAGAGAAATCACTGGGAAAATGGCAGTGGCCTCATTAGGGTTGGTGTCACCTAAAGCAGACACCTCACACACGTTGAAGGAGTGTACACAAAAGGGGGTGTAGCCTTGTGCCTGCGATGCTGTATGACACTTTGGGGTGGTGACCACGTGCCACTCTCTGGTCTTGTCACTCTGTGGGCTTGCCCAGCACTCCAGAACCTGCCAGGCAGCCCCCAGCCTCTCCCGGCGGCACAGTGTGAATGATGCACCACGTTGCTTAGTGACACCATCCAAAGGGGCACTACCAAAATAGCAGAGCAGCTTTCGGATAGTGTCACCCAGTGCGGTCTGCACTCCCCGCACCCCGCTAGTGATGTCACTGCAAAATGGTGCTGCCACCGTTTTCCTGTGTATATGATTATGAGCTGTAGGCTGTGCCAGTGCAAGGGGGAAGGGGGGGGGGGGAGGGGTAGTTAGACACAATGTCCCCTCCCCTCATTAGACACCCCTGGTTACTGGGAATACACATCACATGGCTGCTAGCTATGACTAGTGGATCGTGCTGGCCATCCATCAATCAGAGAGGTAGGAGCTCCCCAATCTATGGTCTTATTACTACAGCAATGGCGGTGGGATGGAGGTATGCATAATAATGGCAGCAGACATCGGGGGTACGATATTTTATTGGTACAGGCCATCGTAATGAATCAATGATGGAGGCACCAATTATACTGCACACTTGAGGCTCCACAATCGCCAGCCTGCATGTGCCTCATCATTAGGATGGTCCTAAGTGACGTAAAGCGGTTATCGCCCTAGTATTGAATTTATAGATAATACTGGATACTTAAAATCTATGTAGCATTATATTGTCTGCGTCAATTAAAATGCTATTATTTTTTACTATTTATTATTAATTTGTCACCAATGGGTTAATCCATTAAATTACCGTGCCCCATAAATATTTTGTGACAGTGGGGTACCCCTTACTATAGCCTGGCCTGGGCACTATCTCTGCCAGTCTGGAGGCCTAATTCAGACCTGATAGCAGCAGCAAATGTGTTAGCTAATGAGCAAAACCATGTGCACTGCAGGTGGGGCAGATGTAACATGTGCAGAGAGAGTTAGATTTGGGTGGGTTATTTTGTTTCTGTGCAGGGTAAATACTGGCTGCTTTATTTTTACTCTGCAATTTAGATTTCAGTTTGAACACACCCCACCCAAATCTAACTCTCTCTGCACATGTTACATCTGCCCCCCCCCCTGCACTGCACTTGGTTTTACCCAACTGCTAACAAATTTGCTGCTGCGATCTGATTTGAATTACCCCCCAAAATCGCTGCACAATATTTATATTTCCCACCAAGTCTCATAGATAACACTGAGGCCTGATTCACACAGAGGTCTCTATACAGACCCCAGTGACGCCTCTGCTGAGAACCCTTCAGCTTTTTGTGGTTCCATTAATGTAAACTAGACAATATGGCAGAGGCGTCTTGTGAGTGTAGGGGGCAGTCTCCAAATGCCCATGTCTCCTCCTCTCTCACATCGGCACATATATTTGGGGAAATGACGCCTGATTTCTCTATTGCACATATCTCCACTTATCTTGTTCTGAGACAGCTGCAAGGTAAGTGTCTTCAGTGCAGGGTCCAGGGGGGCCACATTATAGATACAGCAATGACACAGAGGCAATATGTAAGATAGGCTGTCCATATTATCCCTTTTACCTGGGACACTCATGGATTACACAGGTTCAGAGCCAGCCCAAGATTTCGGCTGGTGCCCCCTAGCACCGCCGCTAGTTCTGCAGGAGATGCCTGGCATGAGTCAGCTGGCAGCTCTGCTAACGTCGGGCGCCTTTTGTTTATGAAAATGCATCAAATTATTTGCAATACTATGTGGCTAGGATGCACAAGCAGCTTCTGCTGATTAAAATGATATGCAGCATGCCTATATTCTGTGTGCGACTGCAGCTGTATCTGCATACGAAATGCTACATTACAGTGATTTCCAGGAATACACTGCAACATAGCATTTTGTTTGCAGATACAGCCGCAGTCACACACAGAATATAGGCATGCCGCATATAATTTTATTCAGCAGAAGCTGCTGGTGCCCCTAAGCATACCAAATGCCCTAGGCATTTGCCTAGTTTGCCTATGGCCGGCTCTGCACAGGTTCTGTGGCTGGTTGGCTTCAAGCCTACATTTCAGCTGGTTTTAATCAGCCACAGAACCTGTGTAATCTATGAGTGTCCCAGGTAAAAGGGATAATATGGTCAGCCTATGTAAGAATGTGTATGAAGAATTGTCATTTGTTGACCAGAAGGTTGGAGATAGTTCCTCAGTGACCAATTACTCAATAAGGAAAGTAACAGATCACTGCGTCCTCTCTGCTGCACGTACCTGGCTCACACAGGCCGAGACCAAGTCTGCATCAAGTCTTTGGGGGTCATTCAGACCTGATCGCACGCTAGTTATTTTCACTGCGGTATGATAAGGTCTCTACTGCGCATGCTTATGCACCGCAATGCACAGGCGCGTCGTACGGGTACAAAGCGGAACGTTGCTGACTGATGGATTTAATGAAGAATCCATTTGCACAGCCGATCGCAAGGAGATTGACAGAAAGAAGGCGTTTGTGGGTGGCAACTGACCATTTTCTGAGAGTAGTTGGGGAAAAACGCAAGCGTGTCCAAGCGTTAGCAGGGCGGGTGTCTGACGTCAATTCCGGGACCGGACAGGCTGAAGTGATCGCAACGGCTGAGTAAGTCCAGAGCTACTCAGAAACGGCACAAAACTTTTTTGTACCGCTCCCCTGCACATGCGATCGCACACTTGCAAAGCGAAAATACACTCCCCTATAGGCGGCGACTATCTGATCACAGGACTGCAAGAAGTAGCTAGCGAGCGATCAACTCGGAATGACCCCCTTTGTTCTGATGTCTGTTCTGAGTGAATGAGTTACTCACTGCCCATTGTTATACACTAGATGGCGCTATGAGCACTCGGTCATCACCAGCCAGATTCCCCCAGCACCTGCGCTGTAATGAGACCTTATTGCTGCGTTATCAGAGTGTTACAGCTATCTAATGAGACAGTTACTGCACCGTAGACCTAAGAAATGGCCCGTTTCACCCGAGCACTATGAGTTCCTTTATACAATTATTTTCTCATTTCTAGCATTATTCAATTAATCTTGTTACTGGGCTCCTGGATGTATCTATTCTATTGGAGAACCACTAGCAGAATATCATGTCCTGGATAAGATGGGTCTATTAGTGTGTACACGCAGGGCCTGAGCCGCACGCAAAGTCGCAAACAGGGCCGGATTATGACCTTTAGAGGCCTTAAGCACTTAAAAAGATTTTGCCCCCCATAGGGGTGTATTCAATACCTGTCAGGTCCTTTCCGACGGAAAGGACCCGACAGGTCAGTATTCAGATTTGGCCGCTCCCAACAACTCTGGAGAGGCTGGAGAGGCAGACGTCACTCAAACCCTGTGCAGTCACGTCCGGCAGCCGGGTCCTCTATGCTGAGCGCCGGTGGCCGTCTGTGCTGCTGCCACTGCCGTGCTGCTGCCACTACTCACTTGTCCCCACTCCTCTCCGTAGTGGTCTCCGTCCCCGCTCCCCTCCATGGTGGTCTCTGTCCCCGCTCCCCTCCATCGTGGTCTCTGTCCCCACTCCTCTCCATCGTGGTCTCTGTCCCCGCTCCTGTCACGATCCGGGTATCTGGACGCCATTTCTTACCCATCAGATGCCTCCTAAGGCTGGCTCAGCGCTCCAGGACCGGATCCCATCTGTTATCCTGATGTGTACATTCCTGTATCCTCTCCTGTCACTCTGGGACGCTGTCACAGTAAACGCCATATTACACCTGGCATGGCGTCTCCCGCGGCCTCCGCCGCCGTCCCTGAACTTCTGCATACAGAGTGTCTGAGTGGCGATTACGTCAGCCGCGGCCTCCGCTGTGTCCGCGTGGTTGGATGTGCATCTGTCAGCCTGGCGCCTCCTGTCTCCGGTGGCCGGCGCCGCCATTACTGTTTTCATTACCACATGGATTACAAACCAAACTTCCCTCCAAGTGTCTGCATGGGCGCAGCCATCTTGGATTCTGTCAGCTGATCATTTCCACCAATCTGTTCTCAGTATTGATAATCTGCATAATTGCCTAGCCAATCCCTTCCTTGCTGCAGGTATAAATACACTGTGCCTGAGCAAGGAAGGCGTCAGTGCTTTGGTTGTCAAACCTAGTTCCTGTTTGTCTCTCTCCTGTGATTGTCTTCCAGGTTCCAGCTCCTGTCTCAAGACTTCCATCATAGAGACCCGCACCAGCATTCCACCTGCGGTGTAGCCTGACTCTCCAATCCATTGTGGATTCATCTGTTTCCAGCTACAACATTACCTGCTTCCAGCTCAGCTTCCAGCAGAGTACAGCTTCCCTTAAAGGGCCGGTGTCCTTTCTACACTTTACCACTCTCCACCGGTATTATTATTTCTCCGCTCTCAAGTTCTACATTTTAGTTCATATTTCATCGCTCCCAAGTTCATTTATTATTTAACTGGTTCCAGCCACTCCATGCTAACAACAGTCTGGTTCCAGCCAGTATCCACAGCAGCTGTTTTATCTTCAGCAACCCAGCTTTTCCTGGAACACCAGCTGGCACAATCCTGGGTTATCTCCATTGCTACAGTCGGGCCTGGTAAGGACTTTCCATCTAGAAGATCATAAGAACTATCTCACACTACCAGTGCCCTGTGGCTCCTGCCATCCTGTAGTACCCAGGAACTGTATTTATTCTTTGCTGACTTTTACGTTTTCTTTTACTGCTGCTGTGTTGCGGAGTTGTCATAATAAACATCATTGACTTTTATCCAAGTTGTCGTGGTCACGCCTTCGGGCAGTTATTATTCATGTTACTTACATGTCCAGGGGTCTGATACAACCTCCCAGGTTCCGGTACATCTCAGCCCCTACAACTGAGGCTGCCTCCCGTCAGCTCAGGCCCTCAGTTATGACAGCTCCTCTCCGTAGTGGTCTCCGTCCCTGCTCCCCTCCATGGTGGTCTCTGTCCCCACTCCTCTCCATCGTGGTCTCTGTCCCCGCTCCTCTCTGTCGTGGTTCTATTCCCGCTCCCCTCCGTGGTGGTCTCCATCCCTGCTCCCCTCCGTTGTGGTCTCTGTCCCCGCTCCTCTCCATCGTGGTCTCTGTCCCCGCTCCTCTCCGTCGTAGTCTCTGTCCCCGCTCCTCTCTGTCGTGGTCTCCGTCCCCGCTCCCCTCCGTGGTGGTCTCTGTCCCCGCTTCCCTCTGTGGTGGTCTCCGTTCCCTCTCCTCTCCATTGTGGTCTCCATCCCCGCTCCTCTCCGTCGTGGTCTCTGTCCCCGCTCCTCTCCATCGTGATCTCCGTCCCCGCTCCCCTCCATGGTGGTCTCCGTCCCCGCTCCCCTCCGTGGTGGTCTCCGTCCCCGCTCCTCTCCGAGGTGGTCTCCGTCCCCGCTCCCCTCCGTGGTGGTCTCTGTCCCCGCTCCCCTCCGTGGCGGTCTCTGTTCCCGCTCCTCTCCGTCGTGGTTTCCATCACCGCTCCTCTCCATCGTGGTTCCCGTCATATGTTCGCCATGTCCCCACTCCCCCGTCTCATCTCCCTGGTTCCGACAATGGCAATCCGACTTTAAAAAAGTTGGATTGACATTGTCGGAACCGGAGCCAAAACCTGTCGGATTTAGCCGCGGAACATATTGATCCACGGCTAAACGGGCAATCCACGTAGTTTGCGACAAGTCGGTAATTCCCGACTTGTCGGAAAAAATGGCCTGGCATTGAATAGGTCGGAACCCCTTTCGACCTAAACCTGTTGGAAACTGCTAGCTGTTAAAATCCCCCCCTCCCTTTTCTGGCTATGCAGCGGTTAAGGGTTCTTCCTTGATAGGGATTACTGATAAGGTTTACCGAGCGTTGCTGTCACCTCAGTCCTCTCTGCAAGCGCAGTAAGACTCCTGGGTCCTAAACCTGGAAGCCCACACACCGCAAAGGACAGCTGTTATCGGGAGAGATGTCCTTTGCAACACTCTTGGCATTTGTAAGAACCAGCCAATCAGCTCCTAGCTGCCATGTCACATAGTGATGAGCGGGTTCGGTTCCTCGGAATCCGAACCCGCCCGAACTTCAGCTTTTTTTACACGGATCCGAGCGACTCGGATCTTCCCGCCTTGCTCGGTTAACCCGAGCGCGCCCGAACGTCATCATGACGCTGTCGGATTCTCTCGAGGCTCGGATTCTATCGCGAGACTCGGATTCTATATAAGGAGCCGCGCGTCGCCGCCATTTTACACGTGCATTGAGATTGATAGTGAGAGGACGTGGCTGGCGTCCTCTCCGTTTAGAGAAGAAATAGATAGGAGAGTGAGAGTGAGACAGTGACACTTCATTTACTGGAGCTTAGGAGGAGTACTCAGACAGAGAGTGCAGAATTTTGCTGATAGTATTAGTTAGTTATACTAGTGACAGAGTGAGACAGTGACACTTCATTTACTGGAGCTTAGGAGGAGTACTCAGACAGAGAGTGCAGAATTTTGCTGATAGTATTAGTTAGTTATACTAGTGACTGACCAGTGACCACCAGTGCAGTTTTATATTATTTAATATAATCCGTTCTCTGCCTGAAAAAACGATACACAGTGACTCAGTCACATACCATATCTGTGCTCAGCCCAGTGTGCTGCTGCATCATCTATGTATAATATCTGACTGTGCTCACACAGCTTAATTGTGGGGGAGACTGGGGAGCAGTTAGGTTATAGCAGGAGCCAGGAGTACATATTAAAATTAAACAGTGCACACTTTTTTTCTGCAGGAGTGCCACTGCCAGTGTGACTGACCAGTGACCTGACCACCAGTATATAGTATACTATATTGTATTGTGAATGTCTGCCTGTAAAAGTTAAACACACGTCGTGTGACTTGTGTGGTGTTTTTTTATTCTATAAAATAAAAAACTCATTCTGCTGACAGACAGTGTCCAGCAGGTCCGTCATTATATAATATATACCTGTCCGGCTGCAGTAGTGATATATATATATTTTTTATATCATTATTTATCATCCAGTCCCAGCAGACACAGTACGGTAGTTCACGGCTGTAGCTACCTCTGTGTCGGCACTCGGCAGTCCATCCATAATTGTATACCACCTACCCGTGGTTTTTTTTTTCTTTCTTCTTTATACATACTACATCTCATTATCATCCAGTCTATATTAGCAGCAGACACAGTACAGTACGGTAGTCCACGGCTGTAGCTACCTCTGTGTCGGCACTCGGCAGTCCGTCCATAATTGTATACCACCTACCCGTGGTTTTTTTTTCTTTCTTCTTTATACATACTACATCTCATTATCAACCAGTCTATATTAGCAGCAGACACAGTACGGTAGTCCACGGCTGTAGCTACCTCTGTGTCGGCACTCGGCAGTCCATCCATAATTGTATACCACCTACCCGTGTTTTTTTTTTCTTTCTTCTTTATACATACATACTACATCTCTTTATCAACCAGTCTATATTAGCAGCAGACACAGTACGGTAGTCCACGGCTGTAGCTACCTCTGTGTCGGCACTCGGCAGTCCATCCATAATTGTATACCACCTACCCGTGGTTTTTTTTTCTTTCTTCTTTATACATACATACTACATCTCTTTATCAACCAGTCTATATTAGCAGCAGACACAGTACGGTAGTCCACGGCTGTAGCTACCTCTGTGTCGGCACTCGGCAGTCCATCCATAATTGTATACCACCTACCCGTGGTTTTTTTTTCTTTCTTCTTTATACATACTACATCTCATTATCATCCAGTCTATATTAGCAGCAGACACAGTACAGTACGGTAGTCCACGGCTGTAGCTACCTCTGTGTCGGCACTCGGCAGTCCATCCATAATTGTATACCACCTACCCGTGGTTTTTTTTCTTTCTTCTTTATACATACATACTACATCTCTTTATCAACCAGTCTATATTAGCAGCAGACACAGTACGGTAGTCCACGGCTGTAGCTACCTCTGTGTCGGCACTCGGCAGTCCGTCCATAATTGTATACCACCTACCCATGGTTTTTTTTTCTTTCTTCTTTATACATACATACTACATCTCTTTATCAACCAGTCTATATTAGCAGCAGACACAGTACGGTAGTCCACGGCTGTAGCTACCTCTGTGTCGGCACTCGGCAGTCCATCCATAATTGTATACCACCTACCCGTGGTTTTTTTTTTCTTTCTTCTTTATACATACTACATCTCATTATCATCCAGTCTATATTAGCAGCAGACACAGTACAGTACGGTAGTCCACGGCTGTAGCTACCTCTGTGTCGGCACTCGGCAGTCCATCCATAATTGTATACTAGTATCCATCCATCTCTATTGTTTACCTGAGGTGCCTTTTAGTTGTGCCTATTAAAATATGGAGAACAAAAATGTTGAGGTTCCAAAATTAGGGAAAGATCAAGATCGACTTCCACCTCGTGCTGAAGCTGCTGCCACTAGTCATGGCCGAGACGATGAAATGCCAGCAACGTCGTCTGCCAAGGCCGATGCCCAATGGCATAGTACAGAGCATGTCAAATCCAAAACACCAAATATCAGTAAAAAAAGGACTCCAAAACCTAAAATAAAATTGTCGGAGGAGAAGCGTAAACTTGCCAATATGCCATTTACCACACGGAGTGGCAAGGAACGGCTGAGGCCCTGGCCTATGTTCATGGCTAGTGGTTCAGCTTCACATGAGGATGGAGGCACTCAGCCTCTCGCTAGAAAAATGAAATGACTCAAGCTGGCAAAAGCAGTAGCACCGCAAAGAACTGTGCGTTCTTCGAAATCCCAAATCCACAAGGAGAGTCCAATTGTGTCGGTTGCGATGCCTGACCTTCCCAACACTGGACGTGAAGAGCATGCGCCTTCCACCATTTGCACGCCCCCTGCAAGTGCTGGAAGGAGCACCCGCAGTCCAGTTCCTGATAGTCAGATTGAAGATGCCAGTGTTGAAGTACACCAGGATGAGGAGGATATGAGTGTTGCTGGCGCTGGGGAGGAAATTGACCAGGAGGATTCTGATGGTGAGGTGGTTTGTTTAAGTCAGGCACCCGGGGAGACACCTGTTGTCCGTGGGAGGAATATGGCCGTTGACATGCCTGGTGAAAATACCAAAAAAATCAGCTCTTCGGTGTGGAAGTATTTCACCAGAAATGCGGACAACATTTGTCAAGCCGTGTGTTCCCTTTGTCAAGCTGTAATAAGTAGGGGTAAGGACGTTAACCACCTCGGAACATCCTCCCTTATACGTCACCTGCAGCGCATTCATAATAAGTCAGTGACAAGTTCAAAAACTTTGGCCGACAGCGGAAGCAGTCCACTGACCAGTAAATCCCTTCCTCTTGTAACCAAGCTCACGCAAACCACCCCACCAACTCCCTCAGTGTCAATTTCCTCCTTCCCCAGGAATGCCAATAGTCCTGCAGGCCATGTCACTGGCAATTCTGACGAGTCCTCTCCTGCCTGGGATTCCTCCGATGCATCCTTGCGTGTAACGCCTACTGCTGCTGGCGCTGCTGTTGTTGCTGCTGGGAGTCGATGGTCATCCCAGAGGGGAAGTCGTAAGCCCACTTGTACTACTTCCAGTAAGCAATTGACTGTCCAACAGTCCTTTGCGAGGAAGATGAAATATCACAGCAGTCATCCTGCTGCAAAGCGGATAACTGAGGCCTTGACAACTATGTTGGTGTTAGACGTGCGTCCGGTATCCGCCGTTAGTTCACAGGGAACTAGACAATTTATTGAGGCAGTGTGCCCCCGTTACCAAATACCATCTAGGTTCCACTTCTCTAGGCAGGCGATACCGAGAATGTACACGGACGTCAGAAAAAGACTCACCAGTGTCCTAAAAAATGCAGTTGTACCCAATGTCCACTTAACCACGGACATGTGGACAAGTGGAGCAGGGCAGGGTCAGGACTATATGACTGTGACAGCCCACTGGGTAGATGTATGGACTCCCGCCGCAAGAACAGCAGCGGCGGCACCAGTAGCAGCATCTCGCAAACGCCAACTCTTTCCTAGGCAGGCTACGCTTTGTATCACCGCTTTCCAGAATACGCACACAGCTGAAAACCTCTTACGGCAACTGAGGAAGATCACCGCGGAATGGCTTACCCCAATTGGACTCTCCTGTGGATTTGTGGCATCGGACAACGCCAGCAATATTGTGTGTGCATTAAATATGGGCAAATTCCAGCACGTCCCATGTTTTGCACATACCTTGAATTTGGTGGTGCAGAATTTTTAAAAAAAACGACAGGGGCGTGCAAGAGATGCTGTCGGTGGCCAGAAGAATTGCGGGACACTTTCGGCGTACAGGCACCACGTACAGAAGACTGGAGCACCACCAAAAACTACTGAACCTGCCCTGCCATCATCTGAAGCAAGAAGTGGTAACGAGGTGGAATTCAACCCTCTATATGCTTCAGAGGTTGGAGGAGCAGCAAAAGGCCATTCAAGCCTATACAATTGAGCACGATATAGGAGGTGGAATGCACCTGTCTCAAGTGCAGTGGAGAATGATTTCAACGTTGTGCAAGGTTCTGATGCCCTTTGAACTTGCCACACGTGAAGTCAGTTCAGACACTGCCAGCCTGAGTCAGGTCATTCCCCTCATCAGGCTTTTGCAGAAGAAGCTGGAGACATTGAAGGAGGAGCTAACACGGAGCGATTCCGCTAGGCATGTGGGACTTGTGGATGGAGCCCTTAATTCGCTTAACAAGGATTCACGGGTGGTCAATCTGTTGAAATCAGAGCACTACATTTTGGCCACCGTGCTCGATCCTAGATTTAAAACCTACCTTGGATCTCTCTTTCCGGCAGACACAAGTCTGCTGGGGTTGAAAGACCTGCTGGTGAGAAAATTGTCAAGTCAAGCGGAACGCGACCTGTCAACATCTCCTCCTTCACATTCTCCCGCAACTGGGGGTGCGAGGAAAAGGCTCAGAATTCCGAGCCCACCCGCTGGCGGTGATGCAGGGCAGTCTGGAGCGACTGCTGATGCTGACATCTGGTCCGGACTGAAGGACCTGACAACGATTACGGACATGTCGTCTACTGTCACTGCATATGATTCTCTCAACATTGAAAGAATGGTGGAGGATTATATGAGTGACCGCATCCAAGTAGGCACGTCACACAGTCCGTACTTATACTGGCAGGAAAAAGAGGCAATTTGGAGGCCCTTGCACAAACTGGCTTTATTCTACCTAAGTTGCCCTCCCACAAGTGTGTACTCTGAAAGAGTGTTTAGTGCCGCCGCTCACCTTGTCAGCAATCGGCGTACGAGGTTACATCCAGAAAATGTGGAGAAGATGATGTTCATTCAAATGAATTATAATCAATTCCTCCGCGGAGACATTGACCAGCAGCAATTGCCTCCACAAAGTACACAGGGAGCTGAGATGGTGGATTCCAGTGGGGACGAATTGATAATCTGTGAGGAGGGGGATGTACACGGTGATATATCGGAGGATGATGATGAGGTGGACATCTTGCCTCTGTAGAGCCAGTTTGTGCAAGGAGAGATTAATTGCTTCTTTTTTTGGGGGGGTCCAAACCAACCCGTCATATCAGTCACAGTCGTGTGGCAGACCCTGTCACTGAAATGATGGGTTGGTTAAAGTGTGCATGTCCTGTTTATACAACATAAGGGTGGGTGGGAGGGCCCAAGGACAATTCCATCTTGCACCTCTTTTTTCTTTTATTTTTCTTTGCGTCATGTGCTGTTTGGGGAGGGTTTTTTGGAAGGGCCATCCTGCGTGACACTGCAGTGCCACTCCTAGATGGGCCCGGTGTTTGTGTCGGCCACTAGGGTCGCTTATCTTACTCACACAGTCAGCTACCTCATTGCGCCTCTTTTTTTCTTTGCGTCATGTGCTGTTTGGGGAGGGTTTTTTGGAAGGGACATCCTGCGTGACACTGCAGTGCCACTCCTAGATGGGCCCGGTGTTTGTGTCGGCCACTAGGGTCGCTTATCTTACTCACACAGTCAGCTACCTCATTGCGCCTCTTTTTTTCTTTGCGTCATG
The DNA here is from genome assembly GCF_028390025.1 of Pseudophryne corroboree. Taxonomy (NCBI): domain Eukaryota; kingdom Metazoa; phylum Chordata; class Amphibia; order Anura; family Myobatrachidae; genus Pseudophryne; species Pseudophryne corroboree. The sequence goes on along the minus strand of NC_086448.1, from coordinate 828,815,449 downwards.
TGCTGTTTGGGGAGGGTTTTTTGGAAGGGACATCCTGCGTGACACTGCAGTGCCACTCCTAGATGGGCCCGGTGTTTGTGTCGGCCACTAGGGTCGCTTATCTTACTCACACAGTCAGCTACCTCATTGCGCCTCTTTTTTTCTTTGCGTCATGTGCTGTTTGGGGAGGGTTTTTTGGAAGGGACATCCTGCGTGACACTGCAGTGCCACTCCTAGATGGGCCCGGTGTTTGTGTCGGCCACTAGGGTCGCTTATCTTACTCACACAGTCAGCTACCTCATTGCGCCTCTTTTTTTCTTTGCGTCATGTGCTGTTTGGGGAGGGTTTTTTGGAAGGGACATCCTGCGTGACACTGCAGTGCCACTCCTAGATGGGCCCGGTGTTTGTGTCGGCCACTAGGGTCGCTTATCTTACTCACACAGTCAGCTACCTCATTGCGCCTCTTTTTTTCTTTGCGTCATGTGCTGTTTGGGGAGGGTTTTTTGGAAGGGCCATCCTGCGTGACACTGCAGTGCCACTCCTAGATGGGCCCGGTGTTTGTGTCGGCCACTAGGGTCGCTTATCTTACTCACACAGTCAGCTACCTCATTGCGCCTCTTTTTTTCTTTGCGTCATGTGCTGTTTGGGGAGGGTTTTTTGGAAGGGACATCCTGCGTGACACTGCAGTGCCACTCCTAGATGGGCCCGGTGTTTGTGTCGGCCACTAGGGTCGCTTATCTTACTCACACAGCGACCTCGGTGCAAATTTTAGGACTAAAAATAATATTGTGAGGTGTGAGGTATTCAGAATAGACTGAAAATGAGTGTAAATTATGGTTTTTGAGGTTAATAATACTTTGGGATCAAAATGACCCCCAAATTCTATGATTTAAGCTGTTTTTTAGGGTTTTTTGAAAAAAACACCCGAATCCAAAACACACCCGAATCCGACAAAAAAAATTCGGTGAGGTTTTGCCAAAACGCGGTCGAACCCAAAACACGGCCGCGGAACCGAACCCAAAACCAAAACACAAAACCCGAAAAATTTCCGGCGCTCATCTCAGGCTATGTTTGAAAAATTACAGGTAGGAGCTAATTGGTTGGTACTTTATCTCTGTCCAATTTATCTCTCTCCAATGCTTAGTACATAGGGCCTAATTCAGACCTGATCGCTGTGCTGCAAATTTGCAGAGGGCTGCGATCAGATAGTCACCGCTCAGGGAGAGTGAAAACCCGCCCCGTGCAGGTGTGCGAATGCATGTGTACGCCGTGCGAAAATTCCACCAGACAGCGGAAAGCCGCAAATCCGTTCTCAGCTCACTCACCATCCAATTATTTTTCCAGTGTGCGCAGCCCAGGACTTACTCCTCCAGTGCGATGAGAATGGGCTGATCGGGGCCGGAGCTGACGTCACACACAGTCCCTGACAACGCTTGGAAACGCCTGCGTTCTTCCTGACACTCTCAGAAAACGGCCAGTTACCACCCCCAAACGTCAATCAACTTGCGAACGGCTTGCGATCAAAATTTTCGCAATATCACACAGCGATCAGGTCTGAATCGGGCCAATAGACCCCCCCTAAATCCTTTGTCATAATGGACCACAACCCCCTCCTCCCCCGCCTCCCCCATCAGAGACCATTGCACTACTTCTGCACTTGTATTGTGATACTCCCAGAGATCACGCCTGACTACTTGTGCTGGTCAGGATGTTTTATACTGTGATACCACACATCAGACTACAATCTGAAATACTACACTACCCCCTGAGAATATTTATATGCTTCCGCACTGCAGGACGGTCCCATAAAATGTACAGTGTATCCGGAAAGTATTCACAGCGCTTCACTTTTTCCACTTTTTGTAATGTTACAGCCTTATTCCAAAATGGAATAAATTAATTTTTTCCCTAAAAATTCTACACACAACACCCCATAATGACAACGTGAAAAAAGTTTTTTTTTGTGATTTTTGCAAATTTAATAAAAATAAAAAACTAAGAAATCACATGTACATAGGGGGTCATTCCGAGTTGTTCGCTCGTTATTTTTTTCTCGCAACGGAGCGATTAGTCGCTAATGCGCATGCGCAATGTCCGCAGTGCGACTGCGCCAAGTAAATTTGCTATGCAGTTAGGTATTTTACTCACGGCATTACAAGGTTTTTCCTTCGTTCTGGTGATCGTAATGTGATTGACAGGAAGTGGGTGTTTCTGGGCGGAAACAGGCCGTTTTATGGGTGTGTGCGAAAAAATGCTACCGTTTCTGGGAAAAACGCGGGAGTGGCTGGAGAAACGGAGGAGTGTCTGGGCGAACGCTGGGTGTGTTTGTGACGTCAAACCAGGAACGACAAGCACTGAACTGATCGCAGATGCCGAGTAAGTGTGGAGCTACTCAGAAACTGCTAAGAAGTGTCTATTCGCAATTTTGCTAATCTTTCGTTCGCAATTTTGATAAGCTAAGATTCACTCCCAGTAGGCGGCGGCTTAGCGTGTGCAAAGCTGCTAAAAGCAGCTTGCGAGCGAACAACTCGGAATGACCCCCATAGTCATACAGTAAGTATTCACAGCCTTTGCCATGAAGCTCAAAATTGAGCTCAGGTGCATCCTGTTTTCACTGATCATCCTTGAGATGTTCCTACAGCTTAATTGGAGTCCACCTGTGGTAAATTCAGTTGATTGGACATGGGCCCTCATTCCGAGTTGTTCGCTCGCAAGCTGCTTTTAGCAGCTTTGAACACGCTAAGCCGCCGCCTACTGGGAGTGAATCTTAGCTTATCAAAATTGCGAACGAAAGATTAGCAGAATTGCGAATAGACACTTCTTAGCAGTTTCTGAGTAGCTCCAGACTTACTCGGCATCTGCGATCAGTTCAGTCAGTGTCGTTCCTGGTTTGACGTCACAAACACACCCAGCGTTCGTCCAGACACTCCTCCGTTTCTCCAGCCACTCCCGCGTTTTTCCCAGAAACGGTAGCGTTTTTTCGCACACACCCATAAAACGGCCAGTTTCCGCCCAGAAACACCCACTTCCTGTCAATCACATTACGAACAAAAGAACGATGAAAAAACCTCGTAATGCCGTGAGTAAAATACCTAACTGCATAGCAAATTTACTTGGCGCAGTCGCACTGCGGACATTGTGCATGCGCATTAGCGACTAATCGCTCCGTTGCGAGAAAAAAATACAGAGCGAACAACTCGGAATGACCCCCATGATTTGGAAAGGCACACACCTGTCTATATAAGGTCCCACACTTGATAGTGCTTATCTGAGAACAAACCAAGTACGAGATCGTCCATATTGGCCTGCATGGGCCGCGCATCGTTCATCACTGGTGCCTCCACACTGAAAGATATGAATGAGATCGTTCATATCTTTCATTGGTATCGCCCAGTGTGTAGAGCCCTTAAGTTAGCAACCAATATATGGTATAGAAAAATCAGCAAGATATGGCAAGAGCAAGTAAACAACCAATTAGAATTGTATAATTTCTAAGTAACAAACATGTGGGGAGGGGGCAGAGACACAGATGTGGTAGCGGAGACACAGTTATGGGGAAGGGGCAGAGACACAGATGTGGTGGTAGCGGAGACACAGTTATGGGGAAGGGGCAGAGACACAGATGTGGTGGTAGCGGATACACAGTTATGGGGAGGGGGCAGAGACACAGATGTGGTGGTAGCGGAGACACAGTTATGGGGAGGGGGCAGAGACACAGATGTGGTGGTAGCGGAGACACAGTTATGAGGAGGGGGCAGAGACACAGATATGGGGGGGGCAAAGACACAGATGTGGTGGTAGCAGAGACATATTCATGGGGAGGGGGCAGAGACACAGTTGTGGAGCGAGCAGAGACACATATGGGGGAGTAGAGACACAGTCATGGGGAGGGGGCAAAGACACATATGTGGTAGCAGAGACATATTCATGGGGAGGGAGCAGAGACAGAGTTGTGGAGGGAGCAGAGACACAGTTGTGGAGGGGGCAGAGACACATATGTGGGAGCAGAGACACATTCATGGGGAGGGAGCAGAGACACAGTTGTGGAGGGAGCAGAGACACATATGTGGGAGCAGAGACACATTCATGGGGAGGGAGCAGAGACACAGTTGGGGAGGGAGCAGAGACACATGTGGTAGCAGAGACATATTCATGGGGAGGGAGCAGAGACAGAGTTGTGGAGGGAGCAGAGACACAGTTGTGGTGGGGGCAGAGACACATATGTGGGAGCAGAGACACATTCATGGGGAGGGAGCAGAGACACAGTTGTGGAGGGAGCAGAGACATATGTGGAAGCAGAGACATATTCATGGGGAGGGAGCAGAGACAGAGTTGTGGAGGGAGCAGAGACACAGTTGTGGAGGGGGCAGAGACACATATGTGGGAGCAGAGACACATTCATGGGGAGGGAGCAGAGACACAGTTGTGGAGGGAGCAGAGACACATATGTGGGAGCAGAGACATATTCATGGGGAGGGAGCAGAGACAGAGTTGTGGAGGGAGCAGAGACACAGCTGTGGAGGGGGCAGAGACACATATGTGGGAGCAGAGACACATTCATGGGGAGGGAGCAGAGACACAGTTGTGGAGGGAGCAGAGACACATATGTGGGAGCAGAGACATATTCATGGGGAGGGAGCAGAGACACAGTTGTGGAGGGAGCAGAGACACAGTTGTGAAGGGAGCAGAGACACATATGTGGGAGCAGAGACACATTCATTGGGGAGGGGGCAGAGACACAGTTGTGGAGGGAGCAGAGACACATATGGGGGAGTAGAGACACAGTCATAAGGAGGGAGCAGAGACAAAGTTGTGGAGGGAGCAGAGATACATATGTGGGAGCAGAGACATATTCATGGGGAGGGAGCAGAGACACAGTTGTGGAGGGGGCAGAGACACATATGTGGGAGCAGAGACACAGTCATGGGGAGGGAGCAGAGACACAGTTGTGGAGGGAGCAGAGACACATATGTGGGAGCAGAGACACATTCATGGGGAGGGAGCAGAGACACAGTTGTGGAGGGAGCCGGCACACAGATTTGGGCACAGACACAGATATGAGGTAGGAATACATACCTCCCAACTTTAGTTTGCGTTGGCTGTACGAAGGACATTTCTGCGTATGTCCGAAATTAGTGGGTGTGTGCTCATGCGAAGTGCCGTGATCACGTGGCCACACCCTATATTCATCACTGTGAGGGCATGCCCAGCGCTCTGTGACCTGCTGGCCATGCCCCCTGTCCATCTGTACCAGTGAACAGACGCTAAGCAGAGCAGCAAGTGAGAGAGGGTCCCCCCCCCCCAAACACCCCCCCACAGCGGACACTGCCGGAGGTATGGGAAGAATAGTATAGGGGACAGTGGGGCAGAATGTATAGGAGAGAGGGTCTCAGGGTCTCCCCTCACCCCCCCCCCCCCCCCCCCCACACACACACACAGCGGACACTGCTGGAGGTATGGGAATAGTATAGGGGACAGTGGGACAGACTGTATAGGAGAGAGGGTCTCCCCCCCCCCCCCACACACACACAGCGGACACTGCCGGAGGTATGGGAAGAATAGTATACGGGACAGTGGGACAGAATGTATAGGAGAGAAGGTCTCCCCCCCCCCACACACACACACACAGCGGACACTGCTGGAGGTATGGGAATAGTATAGGGGACAGTGGGACAGACTGTATAGGAGAGAGGGTCTCCCCCCCCTCCCCCCACACACACACACACACACACACACACACACACAGCGGACACTGCCGGAGGCATGAGAATAGTATAGGGGACAGACTGTATAGGAGAGACACACACACACACACACACACACACACACAGCGGACACTGCTGGAGGTATGGGAATAGTATAGGGGACAGTGGGACAGAATGTATAGGAGTGAGGGTCTCCCCCCCCCCCCCCCCACACACACACAACAGCGGACACTGCCGGAGGTATGGGAATAGTATAGGGGACAGACTGTATAGGAGAGAGGGTCTCTCCCCCACACACAGCGGACACTTCCGGAGGTATGGGAATAGTATAGGGGACAGACTGTATAGGAGAGAGGGTCCCCCCCCCCCTCCCCACACACACACACAGCGGACACTGCCGGAGGTATGAGAATAGTATAGGGGACAGACTGTATAGGAGAGAGGGTCTCCCCCCCTCCCCACACACACACACAGCGGACACTGCCGGAGGTATGGGAATAGTATAGGGGACAGTGGGACAGAATGTATAGGAGAGAGGGTCTCCCCCCCTCCCCACACACACACACAGCGGACACTGCCGGAGGTATGGGAATAGTATAGGGGACAGTGGGACAGAATGTATAGGAGAGAGGGTCTCCCCCTCCCCACACACACACACAGCGGACACTGCTGGAGGTATGGGAATAGTATAGGGGACAGTGGGACAGAATGTATAGGAGAGAGGGTCTCCCCCTCCCCACACACACACACAGCGGACACTGCCGGAGGTATGGGAATAGTATAGGGGACAGACTGTATTGGAGAGAGGGTCTCCCCCTTACACACAGCGGACACTGCCGGAGGTATGGGAATAGTATAGGGGACAGACTGTATAGGAGAGAGGGGCAGAGGTCAGTGCAGTGCCCACTATATCCGACCAATGAGAAGGGGGGAGAGGAGAAGAACTGCAGGTGGAGTAACTATGGAGGCACAATGGCCGCTGTAGGTCCTGCTGCAGGCGCATCTGAGTCTCACTATCAGTATTCCTGCGCAGAGGCTGCTGCTAGCACTGGATGAAGAGATGATGAATGACCGGCTCATGGCGCAGCTTTGTGGTGCGTCTCTCATTCATTCACTCTCTGGCCAGCGGTAGCAGCTGTGGCTGTGCTGCGAGAATGTAATGGGTAACTTTGCCGGCGGCCCGGGGCCTGGGACTCTAGTCCCGGCAGATCCCCCTGATGGCAGCCCTGTATCCTATCACTGCCCCTGTCACATGCAGTCCTGTCCCTGCTAACACTCGCTCATCTACTGATATACTCTGTGCTGCTTTGAACATTTTTGTGATCTGATTGGCTACAAATTCATCTATCCATGTCCACTTAAAAAAGGAATGCTGAATGGATGTCATAGGAACATCTTGCTTGATTTCGCACTATGGGGCTGTAAGGGTGGCGGTGCAGTGTAGTGCCTGCTGCCGTGCAGGTGCACCGCGCTCTTTACCACAAGTTGTTTTCCTCAGTTCCCAACCGCGTGTTCACTTCGTCTGGGGAATTCCTTCCTTTAAACCTCAGCCTGGAGGGCCCGACAGCTAGGGGGAAAAGAAACACTATCACCGTGTGTCAACTCTTTCCGCGACGGGAAAGAGGACACACCGGGGTGGCCGCGACTTTCACCGCTTAGGTGAATGTCATCACTGGCCCTATGGCCTCAGCCACCCAAACATCACCTACTCGCACTTGCGCACCTAGGTGAAAGCGAGCCCACTAGGATCTCTGCTCTGGAAAGAGAATGACAGCAGCCTCCCTACAAACTAATAAATAGGCAAACAACGGAACTGAGCCTATTTACTACAAACTCTAAACAGTGCATAGAAACATAGAATGTGACGGCAGATAAGAACCACTTGGCCCATCTAATCTGCCCCTTTGAACAACTAGTGGAACTTGCTTAGCTACTACACCTAACTCCAGCAAGCAGTACAAGCACATACAAGGCAACAAAGTGACAATAGAACAAAATGTGAGTTACCTCTCTAGGCCTTTTGGTGGAGGATTCAGCCGCTTCGCGCCGGTAGACAATTGCCTGCGTAATCTAATTCCCTACGGGGGCCGCCACCTACTCCAGAGTCGCGGGGGTAGGCCGTGTGAGGCTGGACGGTCTCTCCACAGCCTCCCCAACACTAAAGCTGTGTACAGAATACGAGGGCCAGCTGGCCCTCCGCACCCGACCTGCAACTGTCCCCGAGCGAGCTACCGTACAGCCCACCCGCTGCGGGTACCCAGCCAGAGAGGGGGGTCTGTACTGTGAACTTCTCCCACTTGCGGGGGTGAAAACCCTGGAATAACCCGGTGGACCTAGAGCCCTCTACTTCATCAATGGTGGTCCTGGCCTACAGCAAAGACCACAATCCAAATCCTATTTTCCTAACTCACCCGCGGCCGAATGCCGGTAATTGCCCCTCAGGCCTATTGCCTGCCTAGTGATGCTGTAACATTGGCCTAGCGCCAAGATGACAAATTATACCTGTGGCTAATACTCCTATGTCCCCGCAGGCCCTAAGCCTGTAGTGCGTCCAGGCCTAATGTCTGCCTAACAGGGGGTAGAAGCAACCTTGGCCTATTGCCAAGGTTACTACTGACAAGATGGTGGCCCGTACTCCTATCCGCAACTCAGGCCTATTGCCTGAACACCTGGTGTTCTAGAGGATTGTGCTGACGGCCCAAGGCCTCCTACCCGGTTCGTAGGAAAAGGCTGCAGTGGGGAGCTTTGTTAGCTCTTTTGCTGCCCACACACTGCAGCACTCTCCACCGTACCTCCGCCGCTGGATCCCGGGCTCCGCCTCCTCTTGGTCCTCGGCCGCCGCCTCCTCTTTTCTCTGCCACTGGGTCTTCCTCCACCACCACCGGTTCTTCCTCTGCTGCTGGCTTCTTCTCTCCTGGAGCTCTTCATCGCTCTGGCTCCGGTGCTCGACTGAGCTCTTCTACTCCGCAGCGTCTGTTATATATGACGCTGGGAAGGGGCGAAGCTGTGACACGACGAGCACTGATTGGCTGGTCGTGGCCCGTTCCTATTGGCTGACTGGGTGCGAGCCCCGATTGGCTCACGCCTGGCGCCAAACTCAAATGGCCACGACGTGATTGGAGGGGCTTTAATCCCAGCAGATGCAAGCCCCTCCGTCCCAGAAGCTCACCGCGTACCGCCGTGCGCCTGGGGGAAACGGAAGTAAGGGACCTCCCTTGTTCCCCCAGCATGGTGCCCGCTCACAGGGCTATTCATGAAGCAGTGAAAAGAGTGGAGAAGTGAGCCTGTGGGGAAGTTGCCCATGGCAACCAATCGGCTGCTCCGTATAATTTTATAGTATACAAATTATAAATGTTACTTCAATGCTGATTGGTTGCCATGGGCAACTTCTCCACTCTTATCACTGCTTCATGAATAGACCCCTGTGTCTGTGGGATACTGTCTTAAGGTCGATACTCATTAGGTCGAACACTATTGGTCGACATGCATTAGGTCGACATGGTCACTAGGTCGACCTGACTAAGGTCGACACATGGAAAGGTTGACGTGAGATTTTTCACATTTCTTCCTTTTTTTGAACTTTTTCATACGATCCATGTGGACTAAGATTGGGAATAGTAACCTGCGCGAGGCACCTTTTCCCGAATGTGAGGGGACACGGTGCACTAATTGGGGTTCTCGGTCACTTTACGAAGAAAACAACACCCCAAAAAATAGAAAAACTCATGTCGACCTTTTTTCCACGTCGACCTATTCAATGTCAACCTAATGACTGTGTTGACCTATTTCAGGTGTCGACTTAGTTACTGTCGACCCATTGATCCACACCCCTGTCTGTTACACCTGCTACAGGGCAGGAGGAAGTACATGATGATGATGATGATGATGATGATGACGTGTCATAATCCAGGCTCATACTTAACCAGGGCGACGGTGGTCACATGACAGGATGTGTCCAGCTCTTCATATGGCCAGAAATAAGCAGCTTTTGTGAGCATTGATGTTTCAGGTACTTTAAGCCCATTTTGCCACCAAGTCTGCACCAGCCCCAATGTGGGGAGATGTATCAAGTCTTGGGGGTATATTTACTAAAAGTCGATGTTGGGTCGATTTCTGATCGATTTTGTGTTTCAGGATATAAATCACACATTTACTAACAGATTATTTTTGACAACCTTTAAAAAAAAAACTATGGGGGTAATTCCAAGTTGATCGCAGCAGGACATTTTTTAGCAGTTGGGCAAAACCATGTGCACTGCAGGGGGGGCAGATATAACATGTGCAGAGAGAGTTAGATTTGGGTGGGTTATTTTGTTTCTGTGCACGGTAAATACTGGCTGCTTTATTTTTACACTGCAATTTAGATTGCAGATTAAACTCACCACACCCAAATCTAACTCTCTCTGCACATGTTACATCTGCCCCACCTGCAGTGCACATGGTTTTGCCCAACTGCTAAAAAATTTCCTGCTTCGATCAACTTGGAATTACCCCATATGTAAAAAATCATGGCCCTCATTCCGAGTTGTTCGCTCGGTATTTTTCATCGCATCGCAGTGAAAATCCGCTTAGTACGCATGCGCAAAGTTCGCACTGCGACTGCGCCAAGTAACTTTACTATGAAGAAAGTATTTTTACTCACGGCTTTTTCTTCGCTCCGGCGGTCGTAATGTGATTGACAGGAAATGGGTGTTACTGGGCGGAAACACGGCGTTTCAGGGGCGTGTGGCTGAAAACGCTACCGTTTCAGGAAAAAACGCAGGAGTGGCCGGAGAAACGGTGGGAGTGCCTGGGCGAACGCTGGGTGTGTTTGTGACGTCAACCAGGAACGACAAGCACTGAACTGATCGCACAGGCAGAGTAAGTCTGAAGCTACTCTGAAACTGCTAAGTAGTTAGTAATCGCAATATTGCGAATACATCGGTCGCAAATTTAAGAAGCTAAGATTCACTCCCAGTAGGCGGCGGCTTAGCGTGTGTAACTCTGCTAAATTCGCCTTGCGACCGATCAACTCGGAATGAGGGCCCATGTTAGTAAATGTGGGATTTAGAGGTATATTTACTAATAATAGATCTGGGTCTATGTTTATTCGACATTTAGTCTATTTTGTATTTCAGGGTCTGAGGGGTCTATTTACTAAGTATTGGAGAGAGATAAAGTGGACGGAGATAAAGTACCAACCAACCAGCTCCTAACTGTCATTTTTCAAACCCAGCCTGTTGCATGGCAGTTAGGAGCTGATTGGTTGGTACTTTAGGGGTCATTCCAACCTGATCATGTTAGGTTTTTTTTGCTGCGCTGCGATCAGGTCTCTACTGCGCATGCGTATGCACGGCAATGTGCAGGCGCGTCATACGGGTACAAAGCGGATCGTTGCTGAGCGATGGATTTAATGAAGAATCCATTCGCACAGCCAATTGCAAGGAGATTGGCAGGAAGAGGGCGTTTGTGGGTGTCAACTGACCGTTTTCGGGGGTGTTTGCAGGGCGCCTGTCTGACGTCAATTCCGGGACCGGACAGGCTGAAATGATCGCAGCGGCTGAGTAAGTTCTGGGCAACTCAGAAACTGCACAAAACTTTTTTGTACCGCTCGGCTGCACATGTGATTGCACACTTGCAAAGCGAAAACACACTCCCCTATAGGCGGTGACTATCTGATCGCAGCACTGCAAAAAGTAGCTAGTGAGCGATCAATTCGGAATGACCCCCTTTATCTCCATCCAAGGCTTAGTAAATAGACCCCTAAATTCTGCATTTAATAACAGATGATTTGGAAAATAAAAATTAAACAATGTAAAAAATCATCTGTTGGTAAATGTGTGATTTAGACGCTAAGGCAGAGGTTCCCAAACGCGGTCCTCAAGGCTCCCCGACGGTCCAGGATTTAAATGTATCCATGCTTGGCCACAGGTGACTTAATTAGCACCTCAGTCAATTTGATTTAACCATCTGTGCAGAGCCATGGCTATACCTAAATCCTGGACTGTTGGGGTACCTTGAGGACCGCGTTTGGGAACCTCTGCGCTAAGGGGTCTATTTACTAAGACTTGAATGGAGATAAAGTATCAGCCAACCAGCTCCTAACCGTCATTGTTCAAACACAGCCTGTAACATGGCAGCTAGGGGCTGATTGGCTGCTACTTTATCTCTCTCCACTTTATTTCCATCCAAGGATTGGTAAATAGACCCCTTAAACACAAAATCAAGTATCGACTTTTAGTAAATATACCCCTGGAGAGAGATAAAGTGCAGGAGTTGCCTTATGTTTCCCGCTGATATGCTATGTATACATGAGAAGTGGCAGACAGAAGCCTCCCAGTCACTTGAGTGGACGTGTTCTGCTTTCAAGTGCGCAGATGGACGGACGCAGAGGCCTCTGTATGAATGATAAGAGGCTGGAATGCGGCCTCTCTTATCTCCACATACATCTCTGCTGCGGAACAAAGCGCTCTCAAATTATTTGCATTCGTTTGTTTAATGATCCCTATCGCGAAGCCCTGCGCACGGCTGTGCCCCTGCATTCGGCGACAGTAACGCTTGCGCCGGCAGCGTATATAGCTGGTCATAGACACGTCTCCCAATAAACTATTGTCTGTATGTACCATTACATATTCCAGTCATGGCACGCGTGTAGTGATTGCATTTTTCATACGTGATTAGATTGGGGGCGCTATTTATTTATTCATATTTCTTACAATTTTCCCGTAGGTAGTGGCAGACTTTATTAACTTTTGGGGCAAAATTATTTAATAATTTTAAAAAAATGTTGTTGCGCACTGCGGTATCCTCGTCCTGATATATGACAGAAAGTCTTTTGTCGGTAATACAGCGCGTTACATAGAGCCACAAGAAGAGATGATCGCGTCACACATTATAACAATGGAAGACGTTTGCCGTTACGCAGCAGCGCATAAAGAAAGAACTGGCCACACCCCTCAGCAACGGGCCCTATCACATCTCCTGGAGGCACTGGTAAAAGGGTGTGCTGAGAGTTGTAGTTCCACCACAGCTAGGAAGCCTAAGCCCATACTACTGTAGATACTTACTTTAATTTACGTACTTGCAGCTTAATTTATTACCAGTTATTTATGTTGCGCGGACATATTTCACAGCGCAGAAACTATTCCATCAGCCCCTGACACAGTGGAGCTTACAATCCAAATTCCCTGTGACACAGAGGTGGGAGAAAACCCATGCAAACATGAGGAGAACATACAAACTTGGCCCAGATAGTGCCTTGATGAGGGACTGAACTCGTGACCCGAGCGATATAAGGCAGTAGTACTAACCACTACGGCAGGGATGGGGAACCTTCGGCCCTCCAGCTGTTGTTGAACTACACATACCAGCATGCCTTGCAACAATTTTGCTATTTGGCCATGCAAAAACTGTTGCAGGGCATGCTGGGATGTGTAGTTCAACAACAGCTGGAGGGCCGAAGGTTCCCCATCCCTGCACTACGGCAACCATGTCTTTAAGAACGCACAGGCCCATTGTGATATTGAGTTTCCTAACCAATTATACATCTTGCATGTTCGGTACTGGTCGACGCGTGTATGTAACTCCTGAGGAGACTGGAGGTGTGAATTAAAGTGACGCCTCAGAGATGACAGGAGTCGGATGTGCAAGTGGCTTGGGCAAACATCCAGCAGAGCGACACACTCGTCACAGGTCAAGTGCAGCGGAAGCACGCGGGCACAAGTACCTCTCGGAGGCATTTGTCCCCAGCGATCCAGTGTTATATACTGTCAATGACACTTCAGGGGCTGCGTGGTGATTCCTGCTGACCTGGGAAGACATAGCCAGAGTGTAAGCTTTGTGCGTTATACGTTACTAACCTTTATCTCACTATCGCTCCGCTGCCGTGGGGCAAAATAAATGCCGAATCACAATATTGAGCCTCACTATTTGCCACAATAACCATCTTTAAAAGGAGCCCGTAGGGGACTATGTATTATTAATCGCAGCACTGACGCAATTATTAGTGCTCCATATCCGAAGACGCAACATCCCATCACCACCGCAACCATCCTTCGCAGCATCGCCCATCTGGGTAGCCCTCAGGTTACTCAATATGGCCGCCACATCGCTGCTGCGGAAAGCACAGTCACTGGCCTCAGCACTCCCACAAAATGGAGGCGACATGCGATAAAGACCACATCTCCTCCCCCAAACATCGCCGTCTGTCCCGGGGGCCGCAGTTATATCTCAGCACACGCACACTACTTCCCCAGCGCATGCGCACTTCTAAATAAAATGGTCAATTACGACCAACTGGGTACTTGTGTGTGGGAAGGGCTGACTTAACAGCACTGTAGGCCCTGGGCAAAGCAATGCACTGGGACCCTACACACCCATTCATGGGAACGAATCATAACATGCCCCTCCTGCGGTCCTGCTCTGTCTCTCTGCATGCTTCCATACAGTGACTGGCTGTCAGCTTCCTGATTGGTGGATAGCTCCATCCATCCACCCACCAATCAGCATGCTGCCAGCCATTCACTATCTGGCTGCAGGCTGGGAGGCAGGTAGAGGATGCTGCCTCGCTGCTCTGATTGCCATTGGCATAAATCTGGGGATGATGGAAACCAGCCGGAAAAGCTACATGTTTCAGAGTTTAGTAAATAAGGATCAGAACGTAGTCCCCATAGATAATAATGGGGTCTGCTCATAGCTGGACCAGCAGTGGTGCTGCCTGATATAGACGTGCCAATAAGATGTTACTGTAGTACCACAGGTCCCAGTGTGCTGTTAGTCGTAAGGCATGCAATGGCTTACCAGCTATGGGAACCGTCTGGGCTATAAATGTATACCGAATGCGGTCAAAGTACCAGCACTCGGTTCACATCAGTCAGAAGACCTGAGGTAAGTACTGAGGACGGGGGTTATGCACTAAGGGGAGGGTTAGGCTTTGGGGTGGGGGGTTTAGGATTAGGCTGCGGGAGGTTAGGATTAGCAATAGGGTAAAAATACTTACCGGGATGTGTCAGTATTATCAGGACCGGTTCTAGACCTTGTGGCGCCCAGGGCGAAAGTTTCCTTTGGCCATGACGTCTCTCCCATAGCGCTGCACAGAAAGGTCCTCTCCGCGAAGGGAATCTAGACGCTACCTCACTGCGCATCTAGATTCCCTTCGGGGAGAGGACCTTTTCAAACCCACCAACGCCGCCATCCTAGTTAGTAGCGGCTCTTGCCACGGTGGCGGCGCCCCGGGCAAAAGTACTGCTTGCCCGTGGCAAGAGCCGCTACTGAGTATTATAACAATTGGGATACCGCTGCTGTATTCTGTCAGGATCCTGACCGCTGGAATTCCATATCAAGGGCCCTTATTACTTCTGTCTTAACCGCACCAATGCTCCATCCCAGTCACTGACACCTAACCTGAGCGCAATAAACATTTTATCCAACATCGTGACAATTGTATTTCTTTGTGCCACTTTTATATATTACAGGTTGAGTATCCCATATCCAAATATTCCGAAATACGGACTTTTTTGAGTGAGACTGAGATAGTGAAACCTTTGTTTTTTGATGGCTCAATGTACACAAACTTTGTTTAATACACAAAGCAGGGTTGCCGACTTCTGGGCTGCTCTCTCTGGGAGAGAGCAGCCCCTCGGCTCAGCAGGGGGGGGGGGGGGGGGGCTGAGGTGCCGTGCAGGGGGCAGGCCAGAGGCGTAAAGGGGGCGGGACAGATGTGAATGGGGGCGTGGATTCTGATGACGTCATTTAAGCCACGCCCCACTGTGTAATGACGCGATTACCGGCATTATACAGCAGGGGCGTGGTTACGATGACGCGATTCAACAAGAATCGCGTCATCACCTGCCCGGACCGCCCACTTTACTCGTTTAGTGGGCGGCGGGCAAGGGGTGACCCACGTTAATCGGGAGACTTGCCTGCTCTTCCGGGGGGCCGGGAGGGTCACCCGTTTTTCTGGAGCCTCCCGGCCATTCCGGGAGGGTAGGCAAGTATGACACAAAGTTATTAAAAATATTGTATTAAATGACCTTCAGGCTGTGTGTATAAGGTGTATATGAAACATAAATGCATTCTGTGCTTAGATTTAGGTCCCATCACCATGATATCTCATTATGGTATGCAATTATTCCAAAATACGGAAAAATCCCATATCCAAAATACCTCTGGTCCCAAGCATTTTGGATAAGTGATACTCAACCTGTATATTGTATTTCTCTGCGCCATTCTCCATCTCTAGTTGCATATTTAACAAACATACAGTACAAAGGTGAGCGCTGAGTATTGTACTACTCCAGCCCCAATGACTACATCACTCGTTACACAGTACATCACATTTACAATAAATCTGTTTTGAAAATACTTTCCATTAATTCTCTAATTTCCAAGGTGCAATGTCAGCAATTATCCTGCACCATTGAAGTATTCATATATTTTCTTTATTGACCTGCCCTTTGCAATTAATGTTTTTTTATATGTTTTTCTACATGCTTTTAATATATATATATATATATATATATTCTAGACTCCGGAGAAGCTCTGCTAATTAATTTGATGAAACGTGCTGTCAGCGCAGTGAACCCTGTGACTCGCCAGGCAGCTGCGCTACTTAATGAATTTGGATGGTGCGGGTAAGGTCCCAGCTGACGATTGCTGAGCGATCCGCAGGCCTCTGTACACTATTGTCCCATAACCGTGTAGCTGGACGCTTACAAGGAAACTGCACCATCAAACTTTTTTTTTTTGTCTACTAATTGCCCAAGAGCATGAAAACTGCCCATTGACTTTTTTTTTTATTAAGTCAGTTAATGAAGCCCTCAGGTAAAGGGCGATGACAGCCTGAAACATTGCGCCAGCCCACCGTGACCTGAACATCTGTTTCCAGGACAATGCCGCCGAACGCTGCGTAACACCGCCAGCTCCGTGTTTATATACTCAGTGAATCGCTATCTCGTCTGTTTGTTTTGCACTTGGCTCACAAACACCCGTGGCATCTCCTCTGTGTAAACTGATATAAATTCTTTCCAAATTCTTCTGAGTCCTCATTGTTTCCCCTGCGCGCTTCAATCAGGTACCATTTACCTGTGTTGACAGCTCACTGCAAACTGTCTTGTAATCTACTCGGTGAAACACCCTTTCTACTTCCACAGGGATAATCTGCCTTCTGGGACACTGCGGAGACTCGGGAAAGGTTTAAGTCTTGTGCAAAACTTAGTGAAATAAAATAAAAATTCATACAGAACCTAAATGTTGAAGCATTATATATCGGTTCTGCATTGATAGGCAATTATCAGGGTTTTTACTGTAATTTTCTCCAGCTGAATTTTTTTTTTGCACCTCGACAAAGTAACTTCAAGTTAAGTTAAGTTAAACTTCTACAGACTTGCTAGGTGCACCGGTTTAAGCTGGGCCACCCACATATTCGTCAAATCAGGTGGAGTTTGTGTTCCCGGACTAGGTCTTGAGTGCAGGCTGAGTGCAAGAAGCTGGGAGGCCTTATGAAATTCCTGTGCATGAGCGGGAGGCATAGCCAGATTAAGAGGGTACGTAGGGGATACTGTATCCCAGGCCCCCCTCTGTCCGCCCCCCCCCCCCGGCTAGAGCACATTGACATCACTAGCTCTCCCTCTTGTGCAGCAGCAGAACCACGCAGTCAGAATGTGAGGACAGTATGCAGTGCAGGCGGAGACACAGGAGCACCACAGTAGAGATAGGAAGGAGGAGAGAGCTGAAGTGACCCAGGGATACCAGCATCTCCACCCCTTCTGTGTTGAAATACCTTTCTTATCAATTAAATAGTTCAACCCAGATGATGCCAATCATATATCAAGAAAAAAGTCCAGGAACAGAGCATTTTGTCCCTCCTGGACTGGGTGTCATTGGGAGGTATGTACAATTGTACAATCTAATATACCCCCCCCCCCCTCCTTCCCGGGGCGCCCTGTCTTAAGTGCCCCGGGCCCCCAAGGCTTAGTGCGGCCCTGGCAGGAGGTAAAGAATCAAGGCTGGAACTAGTTATACTGGGTGCCGGGTTGGGACAGGCTTATCTGGTTACTGGTCTGGGATTGGTTATGCTGAGTGCTGGGCTGCAGATGAGGCAGAAATACAAGGTCTTATCACTGGATCAGAGAGACCTGGAGCAAGGGGACACTGGAGATCAGCCACGTTGAACTGGCAGAGCCTTTGGAAACCTTTAGAGATTGCTTATCCCTGATTGGCGTTTGGAGTTAGGTGGGCTGGGACTGACGAGCCATTGGCTGACTGACAGTCAGATGATTACAATCAAGATGGTGGCACCCTGGAGATGGAGACAGCGAGAGAGACTGAGGAGAGACTCTGGGACCTCGTGCAGTCATATAGCAGAGGGAGCAGCATTGACCCACCAGAGAACAGCGGAGACCTTGGGACCTGTGCAAGTGGCGTTCCGACCACTGAAGTGGTAAATAATTGCAGGCAGCCACAGCAGGGACACTGACTAAATTTTAAACACAGCAGGGCACACAGTCCGGGCAAGGCTCCATCACTGAGACGCCATGATGTTGTGGTCCAGAAGTATAGTGTGAGCGATGCCTAAGGGTAGGGCCACACATAACGGCTAAGCGTGTCCCGTTCAGCGTAGAGATGAGCGCCTGAAATTTTTCGGGTTTTGTGTTTTGGTTTTGGGTTCGGTTCCGCGGCCGTGTTTTGGGTTCGAACGCGTTTTGGCAAAACCTCACCGAATTTTTTTTGTCGGATTCGGGTGTGTTTTGGATTCGGGTGTTTTTTTCAAAAAACACTAAAAAACAGCTTAAATCATAGAATTTGGGGGTCATTTTGATCCCAAAGTATTATTAACCTCAAAAACCATAATTTACACTCATTTTCAGTCTATTCTGAATACCTCACACCTCACAATATTATTTTTAGTCCTAAAATTTGCACCGAGGTCGCTGTGTGAGTAAGATAAGCGACCCTAGTGGCCGACACAAACACCGGGCCCATCTAGGAGTGGCACTGCAGTGTCACGCAGGATGTCCCTTCCAAAAAACCCTCCCCAAACAGCACATGACGCAAAGAAAAAAAGAGGCGCAATGAGGTAGCTGTGTGAGTAAGATTAGCGACCCTAGTGGCCGACACAAACACCGGGCCCATCTAGGAGTGGCACTGCAGTGTCACGCAGGATGGCCCTTCCAAAAAACCCTCCCCAAACAGCACATGACGCAAAGAAAAAAAGAGGCGCAATGAGGTAGCTGTGTGAGTAAGATTAGCGACCCTAGTGGCCGACACAAACACCGGGCCCATCTAGGAGTGGCACTGCAGTGTCACGCAGGATGTCCCTTCCAAAAAACCCTCCCCAAACAGCACATGACGCAAAGAAAAAAAGAGGCGCAATGAGGTAGCTGTGTGAGTAAGATTAGCGACCCTAGTGGCCGACACAAACACCGGGCCCATCTAGGAGTGGCACTGCAGTGTCACGCAGGATGTCCCTTCCAAAAAACCCTCCCCAAACAGCACATGACGCAAAGAAAAAAAGAGGCGCAATGAGGTAGCTGACTGTGTGAGTAAGATTAGCGACCCTAGTGGCCGACACAAACACCGGGCCCATTTAGGAGTGGCACTGCAGTGTCACGCAGGATGTCCCTTCCAAAAAACCCTCCCCAATCAGCACATGATGCAAAGAAAAAGAAAAGAAAAAAGAGGTGCAAGATGGAATTGTCCTTGGGCCCTCCCACCCACCCTTATGTTGTATAAACAAAACAGGACATGCACACTTTAACCAACCCATCATTTCAGTGACAGGGTCTGCCACACGACTGTGACTGATATGACGGGTTGGTTTGGACCCCCCCAAAAAAGAAGCAATTAATCTCTCCTTGCACAAACTGGCTCTACAGAGGCAAGATGTCCACCTCATCATCACCCTCCGATATATCACCGTGTACATCCCCCTCCTCACAGATTATCAATTCGTCCCCACTGGAATCCACCATCTCAGCTCCCTGTGTACTTTGTGGAGGCAATTGCTGCTGGTCAATGTCTCCGCGGAGGAATTGATTATAATTCATTTTAATGAACATCATCTTCTCCACATTTTCTGGATGTAACCTCGTACGCCGATTGCTGACAAGGTGAGCGGCGGCACTAAACACTCTTTCGGAGTACACACTTGTGGGAGGGCAACTTAGGTAGAATAAAGCCAGTTTGTGCAAGGGCCTCCAAATTGCCTCTTTTTCCTGCCAGTATAAGTACGGACTGTGTGACGTGCCTACTTGGATGCGGTCACTCATATAATCCTCCACCATTCTATCAATGTTGAGAGAATCATATGCAGTGACAGTAGACGACATGTCCGTAATCGTTGTCAGGTCCTTCAGTCCGGACCAGATGTCAGCATCAGCAGTCGCTCCAGACTGCCCTGCATCACCGCCAGCGGGTGGGCTCGGAATTCTGAGCCTTTTCCTCGCACCCCCAGTTGCGGGAGAATGTGAAGGAGGAGATGTTGACAGGTCGCGTTCCGCTTGACTTGACAATTTTGTCACCAGCAGGTCTTTCAACCCCAGCAGACTTGTGTCTGCCGGAAAGAGAGATCCAAGGTAGGCTTTAAATCTAGGATCGAGCACGGTGGCCAAAATGTAGTGCTCTGATTTCAACAGATTGACCACCCGTGAATCCTTGTTAAGCGAATTAAGGGCTCCATCCACAAGTCCCACATGCCTAGCGGAATCGCTCCGTGTTAGCTCCTCCTTCAATGTCTCCAGCTTCTTCTGCAAAAGCCTGATGAGGGGAATGACCTGACTCAGGCTGGCAGTGTCTGAACTGACTTCACGTGTGGCAAGTTCAAAGGGCATCAGAACCTTGCACAACGTTGAAATCATTCTCCACTGCGCTTGAGACAGGTGCATTCCACCTACTATATCGTGCTCAATTGTATAGGCTTGAATGGCCTTTTGCTGCTCCTCCAACCTCTGAAGCATATAGAGGGTTGAATTCCACCTCGTTACCACTTCTTGCTTCAGATGATGGCAGGGCAGGTTCAGTAGTTTTTGGTGGTGCTCCAGTCTTCTGTACGTGGTGCCTGTACGCCGAAAGTGTCCCGCAATTCTTCTGGCCACCGACAGCATCTCTTGCATGCCCCTGTCGTTTTTTAAAAAATTCTGCACCACCAAATTCAAGGTATGTGCAAAACATGGGACGTGCTGGAATTTGCCCATATTTAATGCACACACAATATTGCTGGCGTTGTCCGATGCCACAAATCCACAGGAGAGTCCAATTGGGGTAAGCCATTCCGCGATGATCTTCCTCAGTTGCCGTAAGAGGTTTTCAGCTGTGTGCGTATTCTGGAAAGCGGTGATACAAAGCGTAGCCTGCCTAGGAAAGAGTTGGCGTTTGCGAGATGCTGCTACTGGTGCCGCCGCTGCTGTTCTTGCGGCGGGAGTCCATACATCTACCCAGTGGGCTGTCACAGTCATATAGTCCTGACCCTGCCCTGCTCCACTTGTCCACATGTCCGTGGTTAAGTGGACATTGGGTACAACTGCATTTTTTAGGACACTGGTGAGTCTTTTTCTGACGTCCGTGTACATTCTCGGTATCGCCTGCCTAGAGAAGTGGAACCTAGATGGTATTTGGTAACGGGGGCACACTGCCTCAATAAATTGTCTAGTTCCCTGTGAACTAACGGCGGATACCGGACGCACGTCTAACACCAACATAGTTGTCAAGGCCTCAGTTATCCGCTTTGCAGTAGGATGACTGCTGTGATATTTCATCTTCCTCGCAAAGGACTGTTGAACAGTCAATTGCTTACTGGAAGTAGTACAAGTGGGCTTACGACTTCCCCTCTGGGATGACCATCGACTCCCAGCGGCAACAACAGCAGCGCCAGCAGCAGTAGGCGTTACACGCAAGGATGCATCGGAGGAATCCCAGGCAGGAGAGGACTCGTCAGAATTGCCAGTGACATGGCCTGCAGGACTATTGGCATTCCTGGGGAAGGAGGAAATTGACACTGAGGGAGTTGGTGGGGTGGTTTGCGTGAGCTTGGTTACAAGAGGAAGGGATTTACTGGTCAGTGGACTGCTTCCGCTGTCACCCAAAGTTTTTGAACTTGTCACTGACTTATTATGAATGCGCTGCAGGTGACGTATAAGGGAGGATGTTCCGAGGTGGTTAACGTCCTTACCCCTACTTATTACAGCTTGACAAAGGGAACACACGGCTTGACACCTGTTGTCCGCATTTCTGGTGAAATACCTCCACACCGAAGAGCTGATTTTTTTTGGTATTTTCACCTGGCATGTCAACGGCCATATTCCTCCCACGGACAACAGGTGTCTCCCCGGGTGCCTGACTTAAACAAACCACCTCACCATCAGAATCCTCCTGGTCAATTTCCTCCCCAGCGCCAGCAACACCCATATCCTCCTCATCCTGGTGTACTTCAACACTGACATCTTCAATCTGACTATCAGGAACTGGACTGCGGGTGCTCCTTCCAGCACTTGCAGGGGGCGTGCAAATGGTGGAAGGCGCATGCTCTTCACGTCCAGTGTTGGGAAGGTCAGGCATCGCAACCGACACAATTGGACTCTCCTTGTGGATTTGGGATTTCGAAGAATGCACAGTTCTTTGCTGTGCTGCTTTTGCCAGCTTGAGTCTTTTCATTTTTCTAGCGAGAGGCTGAGTGCTTCCATCCTCATGTGAAGCTGAACCACTAGCCATGAACATAGGCCAGGGCCTCAGCCGTTCCTTGCCACTCCGTGTCGTAAATGGCATATTGGCAAGTTTACGCTTCTCCTCCGACAATTTTATTTTAGGTTTTGGAGTCCTTTTTTTTCTGATATTTGGTGTTTTGGATTTGACATGCTCTGTACTATGACATTGGGCATCGGCCTTGGCAGACGACGTTGCTGGCATTTCATCGTCTCGGCCATGACTAGTGGCAGCAGCTTCAGCACGAGGTGGAAGTGGATCTTGATCTTTCCCTAATTTTGGAACCTCAACATTTTTGTTCTCCATATTTTAATAGGCACAACTAAAAGGCACCTCAGGTAAACAATGGAGATGGATACTAGTATACAATTATGGACTGCCTGCCGAGTGCAGACACAGAGGTAGCCACAGCCGTGAACTACCGTACTGTACTGTGTCTGCTGCTAATATAGACTGGTTGATAAAGAGATAGTATACTCGTAACTAGTATGTATGTATAAAGAAAGAAAGAAAAACCACGGTTAGGTGGTATATACAATTATGGACGGGCTGCCGAGTGCCGACACAGAGGTAGCCACAGCCGTGAACTACCGCACTGTACTGTGTCTGCTGCTAATATATAGACTGGTTGATAAAGAGATAGTATACTCGTAACTAGTATGTA
This sequence comes from Pseudophryne corroboree, assembly GCF_028390025.1. Classification (NCBI taxonomy): domain Eukaryota; kingdom Metazoa; phylum Chordata; class Amphibia; order Anura; family Myobatrachidae; genus Pseudophryne; species Pseudophryne corroboree. The sequence goes on along the minus strand of NC_086448.1, from coordinate 828,792,427 downwards.
TGTATAAAGAAAGAAAAAAAAACCACGGTTAGGTGGTATATACAATTATGGACGGGCTGCCGAGTGCCGACACAGAGGTAGCCACAGCCGTGAACTACCGCACTGTACTGTGTCTGCTGCTAATATATAGACTGGTTGATAAAGAGATAGTATACTCGTAACTAGTATGTATGTATAAAGAAAGAAAAAAAAACCACGGTTAGGTGGTATATACAATTATGGACGGGCTGCCGAGTGCCGACACAGAGGTAGCCACAGCCGTGAACTACCGCACTGTACTGTGTCTGCTGCTAATATATAGACTGGTTGATAAAGAGATAGTATACTCGTAACTAGTATGTATGTATAAAGAAAGAAAAAAAAACCACGGTTAGGTGGTATATACAATTATGGACGGGCTGCCGAGTGCCGACACAGAGGTAGCCACAGCCGTGAACTACCGCACTGTACTGTGTCTGCTGCTAATATAGACTGGTTGATAAAGAGATAGTATACTCGTAACTAGTATGTATGTATAAAGAAAGAAAAAAAAACCACGGTTAGGTGGTATATACAATTATGGACGGGCTGCCGAGTGCCGACACAGAGGTAGCCACAGCCGTGAACTACCGCACTGTACTGTGTCTGCTGCTAATATAGACTGGTTGATAAAGAGATAGTATTCTCGTAACTAGTATGTATGTATAAAGAAAGAAAAAAAAACCACGGTTAGGTGGTATATACAATTATGGACGGGCTGCCGAGTGCTGACACAGAGGTAGCCACAGCCGTGAACTACCGCACTGTACTGTGTCTGCTGCTAATATATAGACTGGTTGATAAAGAGATAGTATACTCGTAACTAGTATGTATGTATAAAGAAAGAAAAAAAAACCACGGTTAGGTGGTATATACAATTATGGACGGGCTGCCGAGTGCCGACACAGAGGTAGCCACAGCCGTGAACTACCGCACTGTACTGTGTCTGCTGCTAATATATAGACTGGTTGATAAAGAGATAGTATACTCGTAACTAGTATGTATGTATAAAGAAAGAAAAAAAAACCACGGTTAGGTGGTATATACAATTATGGACGGGCTGCCGAGTGCCGACACAGAGGTAGCCACAGCCGTGAACTACCGCACTGTACTGTGTCTGCTGCTAATATAGACTGGTTGATAAAGAGATAGTATACTCGTAACTAGTATGTATGTATAAAGAAAGAAAAAAAAACCACGGTTAGGTGGTATATACAATTATGGACGGGCTGCCGAGTGCCGACACAGAGGTAGCCACAGCCGTGAACTACCGCACTGTACTGTGTCTGCTGCTAATATAGACTGGTTGATAAAGAGATAGTATACTCGTAACTAGTATGACTATAAAGAAAGAAAAAAAAACCACGGTTAGGTGGTATATACAATTATGGACGGGCTGCCGAGTGCCGACACAGAGGTAGCCACAGCCGTGAACTACCGCACTGTACTGTGTCTGCTGCTAATATATAGACTGGTTGATAAAGCGATAGTATACTCGTAACTAGTATGTATGTATAAAGAAAGCAAAAAAAACCACGGTTAGGTGGTATATACAATTATGGACGGGCTGCCGAGTGCCGACACAGAGGTAGCCACAGCCGTGAACTACCGCACTGTACTGTGTCTGCTGCTAATATAGACTGGTTGATAAAGAGATAGTATACTCGTAACTAGTATGTATGTATAAAGAAAGAAAAAAAAACCACGGTTAGGTGGTATATACAATTATGGACGGGCTGCCGAGTGCCGACACAGAGGTAGCCACAGCCGTGAACTACCGCACTGTACTGTGTCTGCTGCTAATATATAGACTGGTTGATAAAGAGATAGTATACTCGTAACTAGTATGTATGTATAAAGAAAGAAAAAAAAACCACGGTTAGGTGGTATATACAATTATGGACGGGCTGCCGAGTGCCGACACAGAGGTAGCCACAGCCGTGAACTACCGCACTGTACTGTGTCTGCTGCTAATATAGACTGGTTGATAAAGAGATAGTATACTCGTAACTAGTATGTATGTATAAAGAAAGAAAAAAAAACCACGGTTAGGTGGTATATACAATTATGGACGGGCTGCCGAGTGCCGACACAGAGGTAGCCACAGCCGTGAACTACCGCACTGTACTGTGTCTGCTGCTAATATAGACTGGTTGATAAAGAGATAGTATACTCGTAACTAGTATGTATGTATAAAGAAAGAAAAAAAAACCACGGTTAGGTGGTATATACAATTATGGACGGGCTGCCGAGTGCCGACACAGAGGTAGCCACAGCCGTGAACTACCGCACTGTACTGTGTCTGCTGCTAATATAGACTGGTTGATAAAGAGATAGTATACTCGTAACTAGTATGACTATAAAGAAAGAAAAAAAAACCACGGTTAGGTGGTATATACAATTATGGACGGGCTGCCGAGTGCCGACACAGAGGTAGCCACAGCCGTGAACTACCGCACTGTACTGTGTCTGCTGCTAATATAGACTGGTTGATAAAGAGATAGTATACTACTAATATTATATATACTGGTGGTCAGGTCACTGGTCACTAGTCACACTGGCAGTGGCACTCCTGCAGCAAAAGTGTGCACTGTTTAATTTTAATATAATATTATGTACTCCTGGCTCCTGCTATAACCTATAACTGGCACTGCAGTGCTCCCCAGTCTCCCCCACAATTATAAGCTGTGTGAGCTGAGCACAGTCAGATATATATATACATTGATGCAGCACACTGGGCTGAGCAGTGCACACAGATATGGTATGTGACTGAGTCACTGTGTGTATCGTTTTTTTCAGGCAGAGAACGGATATATTAAATAAAACAAACAACTGCACTGTCTGGTGGTCACTGTGGTCGTCAGTCACTAAACTCTGCAGTCTGCACTCTCTTCTACAGTATCACAGCCTCAGGTCAATCTCTCTCTCTCTCTCTCAACCCTAATCTAAATGGAGAGGACGCCAGCCACGTCCTCTCCCTATCAATCTCAATGCACGTGTGAAAATGGCGGCGACGCGCGGCTCCTTATATAGAATCCGAGTCTCGCGAGAATCCGACAGCGTCATGATGACGTTCGGGCGCGCTCGGGTTAACCGAGCAAGGCGGGAGGATCCGAGTCTGCTCGGACCCGTGAAAAAAACATGAAGTTCGTGCGGGTTCGGATTCAGAGAAACCGAACCCGCTCATCTCTAGACTTCAGCGGGACCCGCTTGGCCAGAAGGAAACTGCACACAGGTGCCTATGCAGGTGCCCACACATGTGCGTCAGTCCTGCCGCTGCCAGATCCAACCGCAGCATGCTGCTATTCAGCCAAATGACAGGACGGCGGGATTTCATTGTGAACACTTTCATTTCAACTAGGTGTTTCATCGCGCCATACGGGCGCTCTTCACACCGTCGTAAGGGGCTACGCCCCCTTAACCCTTGCACGCCCTTGTGGCATGCAATATTTCTATTACATGGAGTATTACCTCCAATCATAATTGTGTGAGTGGTTAAATATCGCACGGACAAAGGACGTGCGATGGTTAAGGGGTCGAAGCCCGTTGCAACGGCGTGAACAGCGCACGCAGGGCTTGATGAATCACTTAGTAGATGCTGTGGTTGGGGAAGTGACATGGGTGGGGGTGCGGAGCCACCGCGGGTGGGGGAGGAGCGGTTGCGGGGGGGGGGGCACGGGTGGGGGAGGGGCTGGTGCGGCGTGTTGGGAAGGGGCGGGTACGGGGTCGCTGCGAGTGTTGGAGAGGGTCCGGAGCCACCGTGGGTGCTGGAGGGGGGGGTGTGAGGGTGCCCCGGATGGGTCCTGGAGGTACTGTGAGTGGGGGAGGGGCAGGTAATGCTTCTCCTGCTTCTCCTGGAAGCAGCTAAGCTGCTGTCCTCCCTTTGGCAGTGGCTCTCCCGGAGACTCGCACAGCAGCCAGTCACTATTGTTAGCGCCGGTGTTCCAACGCGCTGCATTACAGGGAAGAAGATGCACGCAATAAACTACAGCTCCCAGCAGCCCTAAGGGCCGGAATGCTTTGGCGCTAAAGGCTGCTGGGAGCTGTAGTTTATTTGGTGCATCTACTTCCCTGTAATGCGGTGCGTTGGGACACCGGCGCTAACAATAGTGACTGTCTGGCAGAACTGACTGACTCGCTGAATCAATGTAAAAGGTGGGAATGCTGTGCAGTGTCAGTGACACTGCTCCCACTGCACTGCACAGCACTGTCACCTTTTACACTGATTCAGCGTCCAGACATTACCCTCTGCGACATCACCCACTCTATCCGTTACATTAGCCATTTCAAGGCTTCCAGGCCGTCAGCCCAGGTGCTGTTGTGGAGTCAGGGCCTCTGGGGATCTGGGCATGGCTGTGGTGGGGAGGCACTTCTGTGACATCACGCGCAGAGGAGGCTCCCCTCCGGGGCTCAGAGAGTATGCGGCGCAGGGACGGCTATGAAAGCCTTCTGCTGCGCTGCTTTCATACACATCTATGCGGGTGGCCGCAGCAGCTTTTGCTCCACCTGCGCCGCAGCTAGGGAGTGGGGATTGTTGATGCCAGAGGGGGCCGATTTTTGGCTCTCCAAACTTCCATTGAAAGTATATGGAAAGGGGCGTGGCCACACCACTTTACCCATGGCCACGTCCCTTTTGGAATTTGTAGCAATTTTTATGTGTAAGTTGTTGGAGGGTATGTTGCGGCAGATGCAGTGGGCCTATTTTGGGGTGTGGACCTGGAGCTGCAGCTCCATCAGCCCCATTGCTAATCCTGCTCTGAAAACACACAGCAGCCAAAGGGCAGAGCTTCCCATTGGATGTAACCTGTGTGGGAGGGCGTTTCTTTTCTCGCCCAATCAGCTGTGGACTGGGTGTGACAGACCTGCTGCTAACCCAATGAGAGCTCCTAGCCACGCCCGGCGTTATCCACACAGTCACAGAGTGACAGATCTGGGCTATTATATAGGAGATATATGTGTTCATACAGTGCGGGTGTGTTCTATTGAAAATCCCGTGTGTCACGGACCGGATCCTGTTCTGCAGTATCCCGCAGAACAGGATCCGTGTGCACACAAAACCCCCCTCCTGGCCAAGCGAGTCCCAATCAGCGGGACCCCCTTGGCCACTATGTGTGGCCCTAGCCTAAGTTGTGTGGCATACACACTGGACAACGTCTCCACTTGTCCTGCGTGTAAGGTTTGATATGTCTACATTCCACTCTATCAAGTTACAACCTAATGTAAAGGTGAACAAATATAAATGAAAACCTATTGGTGAGATTAGTCAGTTTGTTAATGTACAACCAAATGATGGTCATGTAGATTACATTTGTGTTTGTTCCCTCAGAACGTCAATCACATTGCCTCATCATCGCCATGTTGGAGGAACTGTCTGACAACTGGTCTGGTTGCAGTGTGCTGGGGGAATCATGTTTGTGTCTTCTAGTCCAGATTACCCCTCTCCCTTACATGCATCTGTGACGGGCCTATAGAGGCAACTACCATTTTGTATATCACTAGCCAGGAAGTAAGCAGCACCATCTGTACACTAATAAGTCACATTTATTCCCCGTTTTCTAGGGAAGCATTTTCCTCCACACAAGAGGACTCTTTTCCATGTCCTGTCCCTTCAGTAGGACGCATTTTTTGTAGAAAATCGCATTGGAAGGTATGCTTTATTAGATGTATTAAAAAGATGCAATAACACACAGTTGCCCACATGTAATAGCCCACTTCCCTCTCATGCTTAGAAATTAAACCATCATTAAAATATAACAGATGTAAATACTTAATTACTGCAGGTGGTTGGACTTTGAAATTAAATTTTTTAGTGCACATTTTTAAGTTGGTCCATAGACTAGCACCACCTCCCACCTCCCTTTTACATGTGGTGGTCCAAGGACCGGGAAGTGGGCGGGCAACGTAAAATGCGTTGGAAAATGGGCGCACCTGCGCAACTAACAAGGCAGTGATCGTGTGCAGTTTGTGTGGACTTTGTTTTGGAAAATGTTAGTCTATGGAGCAGAATACTCATACCTTATCTCCCACCCAAAAGTAGCACGCGTTTCGCCAAAATTGTCCAAAATAGATGGGATATTTGATCCTAATTTAGTATGTATAAGTGTTGGGAGGTTTGTTATACATTGCATACGTTTTATCTGTCAGAGGTGTAACCAAGGTACAGATGTATCATTTATTTATCACTGATTTCTTACAGTTTAATTAAAGGGGAACCCTTCCCGGTGACTACGACGGAGGCTGCATGACCCTGAGAAATGACCTTGAGATCCTGATACAGATCCCAATCAGCTAATGACAACCATGGACAAGTCACTTTGTTTGTGTCCCAGGAAGAAAATGGGGTTTATATGACATACGGATATAGTTTTGGTCAGATGCCAATTAACCCACCAGTATGTTTATGCAGTTATCATGGGTTGAATGGGTCCAGGGGGCCCCACATATTGCACCCATATTTTAATACCTCTCCGGAGTCCAACGTCGGCTGTTGCAGTCGCCGCGGCAAAAAAAAAAAAACTTCCAAAATAGCCGCCATGCATGCGCAGTACGAATTTTGTCTCCGGAACATGGCGCGCGCCATGTTTCTGGAGACCTGCCACAATGCCTGAGCCTACGGCGCTATGGAGAGGAAAGGGCCAACCCGATTCTGCACACCGGCCCCCTCCTCTTTTAAGACGCCCCTGAGTGTGGGAGAAGACTGGAACACCCGAAGGAAACCCAGGCAAAGATGGGAAAACATACAAACTCCACACATATAGTGGCTTGGCAGGGGTTGAGCTCATTACCTCAGGGCTGGGATTCAGCAGTGGTAGCCACTACTCCACCATGCTGTCACAACAATGTTTGGCACCTTTTTTTTGTGGCACTATTCACAATTAAGAACAAGGGGGGTGATTCCGAGTTGTTCGCTCGTTAGTTTTTTTCGCTACGGAGCGATTAGTCGCAAACTGCGCATGCGCAGTGTTCGCAGTGCGCCTGCGCCAAGTAAATTAGTACAAAAGTTTGGTATTTTACTCACGGCGTAACGAAGATTTTCATCGTTCTGGTGATCGGAGTGTGATTGACAGGAAGTGGGTGTTTCTGGGCGGAAACTGGCCGTTTTATGGGTGTGTGCGGAAAAACGCTGGCGTTTCAGGGAAAAACAGAGGAGTGTCTGAAGAAACGGGGGAGTGTCTGGGCGAACGCTGGGCGTGTGTGTGACGTCAAACCAGGAACTAAACTGGCTGAACTGATCACTATTTGTGAGTAGGTCTGGAGCTACTCAGAAACTGCTAAGAAATTTCTATTCGCAATTCTGCTAATCTTTCGTTCGCAATTCTGCTAAGCTAAGATACACTCCCAGAGGGCGGCGGCTTAGCGTGTGCAATGCTGCTAAAAGCAGCTAGTGAGTGAACAACTCGGAATCACCCCCAAGATCCGGTAAAAATGGTTTGCTGCATTCTAGATGTAACCCCCTCAATCCTCCTGTCTAGATCGATACACTCAATTCTCCACAGCATGAAGCCCCCCCGTCAGCTGGACTTTCTTGCTCTTCTGCCGATGATATAATGTGTCTTCAGACACAGGGAGGCTTTGAAACATTCTTGCATATCAGTAATTTAAGAAAGGTACGAAGTCTCGACATGAAATATTCACGGTGAAGTTAATCAGCTTGCAGTACTCCCCTCAAGGCCTAAAATGTCCAGATGACCCCACCAGTTAAAGTTTTCTTCAAATGCTCTGATTCCAGTCTCGAAATTCTACCTTAGGCGGGAACACGTCACTCCCGGGGGCCTCCACGCTTGTTTATTCCTGGCCGAAAAACACTGGTGTAGCAATTTGCTAAGTGTTCCTCTCCTTTTATCTACCTGATCTAACATGCTCTTAGGACAACCTAATGGAAGGAAGCCATGTTCTGCAGGAGGTAATTGCAAAAGCGTGTATCCTTGTATCCTCGTGAAGACCCCGCTGGACGCATCTTCCCAGACGCTTTCTGCTCACAAGTATATTGTCTGACTGACAATTAATGAGAGGCAATTATAGAGCTGACAGGAGTGTACAGAGTATCAGCTTTCCACAGACAATCCAACGTGGAATAAAAAAAAGTCTATGTGCGTCTGTACAAAGCGAGCGCACCCTGCACGTGCAGAACAAGGCCTGCGCGGTTGCATGCAGCGACCCCTGGGTCGCAGCCTGATTGCTGGACAATGCTGCACTCAACAGTGCTGCCGGCCTCGCCCCCCTCAATAACGATGTCATGTGCGTGACGTCATGATGTCACGCGCTCAGGGGGCTGGGCCGGCACAGGGTGCATGATAAATCATTTCAATTGGGATATTTCTAGGCGGGAGGAGGGGGCGCTCTATAATCAAGAAATAGTAGTGGCAGAAACTGAAAGAGGACAGGTGAAGTTGCCCATAGCAACCAATCAGATTCTAGCTATCATTTTATAGTATGCACTAGATACATGAGAGGATGCTATGGGGATCACTGGTATATTTATAATGGGTGCAGTCTGTGCGGAGCACACCAGTCCCTTAGTCCGGGCGGGGCCCGCACCGCACCCGTTTCTTCAATACTTACCCCTCCGGAGTCCTGCGCCGACAACAGCAGCACTGCAGAAATCACAGGGGGAAATGGTGCAGCGGCCATTTTCCTGGTGGTCTGCGCATGCGCAGTAGGGAGATCTCCGGGAAAATGGTGCCCATGCACATTAGAGTCTGAGCCCTATAGAGCTCAGACTCTACAGCGTTGCCGGCAAAGCGAAGGCCTGGATGGTGGATGCTGCACACGGGCCTCCTTCTCTCTTAAAACGCCCCTGATAGGGACCTTCTCAACTTGTCCTCCTTAGAAGCTTTGATACTGTGCATCTTCCTGTACATTTCCCCTGGAGCTCTGGCAGTAATAAATAAATGAAAATTATAGTGAATGAATGGAACAAGCCATCCTCCAAAGCTGATCATCCATGCTACTCTGCTTCAGGGGCTTGAGAACCTGCCAGAATAGAGAAGAAAATGGAGTGAGATACAGAAATACCTCAGAGGAAAACCTGCTGCAAGTGACCCAGAGGGGAAGCAGTTACCTTCCTGATGAATGGGATCCTGGCGGTCGATATACCAACACCGGGATCCCAGGGAAGGACACAAACAGGCGTCAGCAAAATACCAACAACCAGCAGCCCGGGGGGAGTCAGATTTAGCCAACATAAGTGGGGTTAGGGTGCATCCACTGGAAGGTAAGGGTTAGGGACCAGGGACGGACCCAGCGGGAAATGTTAGGTTTAGGCAGCAGGGAAGGGAGGGTTAGGGTAGGGAAAAGGGTTAGGGTTAGGGAAAATGCAATGGAAGGCAAACAACTTACACAATAACTCTGCAAGTGCAATACGTCCTGTAAGGGTATCTAACCTTTGCAAAATTAATTCTGGCATAAAACAGGTTTAACATTATGATCATCACTGGCCAGCTCTTGCATTGGTGCACATAAATGTGGGCGGCAGGAGGTATCTGTACACTACGTAGCTCAGAATCGACCGAGTATGTCTTATTAGTGGATGCTACGGGCAGTCGCTGTAGGATAATGTCCCAGGGTTACTACAACTCTATAGGGCTTCAGTGCTGCCGACATCTAACTTAACAAAAGGCCTAATTCAGACCTGATCGTAGCAACAACTTGGTTAGCAGATGGGCAAAACCATGTGCACTGCAGGGGGGGGCAGATGTAACATGTGCAGAGTTAGATTTGGGTGGGGTGTGTTCAAACTGAAATCTAAATTGCAGTGTAAAAATAAAGCAGGGGATTGTGGAAACAGAAAAAAAAGAAAAAAATCAGCTGCGCAAAGTATCAGGGAAAGAGCAGTGCAAATTATAAGAGAGCCGATGTATGTATATAAATAAATTTATTAGCTGAAAATGCATAGAAATAGCATAGTTAAAATGACAATATATTAATGAATATAAAGAAAGCACACCTTGACTCAGTTTATCCGTTTAAACAGACACTAAATTGTGTCAGTTCTATAAATAAGCGTCCCCAAATAGATGTAAAGTCCAGCTGTTATTGGAAAGCAATAGATGGTGATAGCCGTGAGGTAGGATGATGAAGAAGGATATATGATACAGCAGATATCTCATATAATAATTCAAGAGAGTGATCCAGTGTTAATTGATGTTCAAAATACCTCTCCTTAGGTGGGCTGGTCCAAAGCCGAGCGTCCTCGGCGATGTGTCCTGCAATGCCCAGTGTGCGGATGCCGCAGGGGAGAGGGAGCCGTGGATTCACTGTAGATTATGAGCCGTGTGCTGATATGGCCGGCTGGCGGAAAGCCGTATATTGCTGTGAGCGGCTCCAGAAATCAGGTCCGTGGCTATTCTGGAATCACTGTAGAAATGAATGACGGCTAGCGGGGAGCACAAATCCGCTGATGCTTTCAAATCGGATACCTCGGCAGGTGTGCAGACAGGAGGCGTGGCCACGCCTCCTGTCTGCACACCTGCCGAGGTATCCGATTTGAAAGCATCAGCGGATTTGTGCTCCCCGCTAGCCGTCATTCATTTCTACAGTGATTCCAGAATAGCCACGGACCTGATTTCTGGAGCCGCTCACAGCAATATACGGCTTTCCGCCAGCCGGCCATATCAGCACACGGCTCATAATCTACAGTGAATCCACGGCTCCCTCTCCCCTGCGGCATCCGCACACTGGGCATTGCAGGACACATCGCCGAGGACGCTCGGCTTTGGACCAGCCCACCTAAGGAGAGGTATTTTGAACATCAATTAACACTGGATCACTCTCTTGAATTATTATATGAGATATCTGCTGTATCATATATCCTTCTTCATCATCCTACCTCACGGCTATCACCATCTATTGCTTTCCAATAACAGCTGGACTTTACATCTATTTGGGGACGCTTATTTATAGAACTGACACAATTTAGTGTCTGTTTAAACGGATAAACTGAGTCAAGGTGTGCTTTCTTTATATTCATTAATATATTGTCATTTTAACTATGCTATTTCTATGCATTTTCAGCTAATAAATTTATTTATATACATACATCGGCTCTCTTATAATTTGCACTGCTCTTTCCCTGATACTTTGCGCAGCTGATTTTTTTCTGTTTCCACAATCCCCAACTCAACACCCACATAGTGTTTTCAGCCGCGCATGTATCAGGGAATTTGATTATCAGCCTTCTGCACTTGAGGCGCTGTAGAAGCAGTTGTCTGTTTTCTAAAAATAAAGCAGCCAGTATTTACCCTGCACAGAAACAAAGTAACCCACCCAAATATAATTCTCTCTGCACATGTTACACCTGCCACCCCTGTTCTACTTTGTGTGCAGAGACGCACCATCGGACCTCTGACGCTCAGACTGTATGTCAGAACTAGGCCACACACGCCCTTGAAACGCTCGCACTAGGACCTGTGTTTGTTGCCTCCCATAAATGCACACTGTCCAAATCCTCGCGGCAGCCGCCATTGGTAGAAAACACTGAAGAAAAAAATGTGTCCATTTGCATAAATATCAGTATAATGTGAAATTCACAATCGTCCAATAACTCCATCGTTCCCACTAATAACAGGAGCTCGTGCAGGGATATGCACTGTATCTAGAACCGTATTGCGCAGAGGGAAGCCTGGGAGCTAGCCGGCCCGTTAATGATTTATAGAGATCGGTATCAGAGCCTCCTGAGTCCTGACATTATTTATCTACCTGGATGTTTCCTGTGAAGGAGCAGAGACACTTAGCAATGCGCACATCAGCTTGCGCTGCATTCATACGGCCATTTCAAGTGCCCTGAAGGACCCCTCGCGGAAGCCCTCAGCGGTTTTTAGTAGAGGAAGAATACTCTTAAGCGATAAGAAAAGTTCTACAACAAAGGAACCTCCTGTAGCAACGTTATAAATGCCGCAGTGACTATCTACAGTACAGTCCGCGTATTCCCTCTGATGAGGGACCTTTCATCTGATCAGGATCTCAGCTCAGAACGTTTCCTCTCACAACCGATTGGCGTTTGTTTAATACTCTCTAATATTTCCTGTGTTTTTTCTCTTTTACCCACAGTTCAATAACTAGAGATTATGATTCCCTGTGCCAGAAAGTGCATTGGTGCCCCCCATCGCCCCCCCCCACACACACACAATAAAAACCCATGCAAATATGGGGGTATATACAAACGCCACACATATTTACCATGACTTGGAGTTGAACTCCTGACCTCAGCAGTAATGCTAACCACTACGCCAATTGTGCTGCCCAACATGCTAGATGTATTACATAGAATGTGACGGCAGATAAGAACTACTTAATCTAGTCTGCCCATTTTTTTACCATATTTTTTACCTCAAACCTTGGAGGTCATTCCGAGTTGTTCGCTCGGTAAAAATCTTCGCATCGCAGCGATTTTCCGCTTAATGCGCATGCGCAATTTCCGCACTGCGCCAAGTAAATTTGCTATGCAGTTAGGATTTTTACTCACGGCTTTATCTTCGTTCTGGCGATCGTAATGTGATTGACAGGAAATGGGTGTTACTGGGCGGAAACAGGCCGTTTTATGGGCGTGTGGGAAAAAACGCTACCGTTTCCGGAAAAACGCAGGAGTGGCCGGAGAAATGGAGGAGTGTCTGGGCGAACGCTGGGTGTGTTTGTGACGTCAAACCAGGAACGACAAGCACTGAACTGATCGCAGATGCCGAGTAAGTCTGAAGCTACTCAGAAACTGCTACGAGATGTGTAATCGCAATATTGCGAATACGTCGTTCGCAATTTTACTATGCTGAGATTCACTCCCAGTAGGCGGCGGCTTAGCGTGTGCAATACTGCTAAATTCGCCTTGCGAGCGAACAACTCGGAATGACCTCCTTTATTTGAGCCTTATTTCTGTGTAAGGAGATCCTTATGTCTCTCCCATGTATGTTTACATTGCTCTACTGTCTAAAGCTGGGTACACACTACAGCGATGTTGGCACAATGGGGGTCATTCCGAGTTGATCGCTCGCTAGCTACTTTTAGCAGCCGTGCAAACGCATAGTCGCCGCCCACGGGGGAGTGTATTTTCGCTTTGCAGGAGTGCGGACGCATGTGCAGCCGCACTGCAGCACTTTTTGTGCAGAACAAGACCAGCCCTATAGTTACTTATCCTGTGCGATGATTGCTGCGATGAGTGACGTCAGATACCCGCCCAGCAAACACCCGGCCACGCCTGCGTTTTTCCAAACACTCCCTGAAAACGGTCAGTTGCCTCTCAGAAACTCCCACTTCCTGTCAATCTCCTTGCGTTCGGCTGTGCGATTGTAATCATCGCTAGAACCAGTGCAAAACCACAATGGACATCGTACCCGTACGATGCGCGCGCACATTGCGGAGCATATGCATGCGCAGATTAGCCTTTTTTTTAACTGACCGCTACGCAGCGAACACCGGCAGCTAGCGGTCAACTCGGAATGACCCCCAATATGCTGTTTCATAATGACATATTGCCTACAACGCTCAATGTGTACGGGAGATTGCGCGCTCCTGCAGACGCCAGCGACGGCGGATGATCGGTTGTATGTTCTGCACATAAAACAAAGTGTTGTCGCTCGTGTCCTGCAGTATGCTAATGAAGGACGGAACATGTTTGTTCCGACCATCATTAGCATCGCCCCAGTGTGTACACACCATCTAGGGCTGACGGGGATTCGTTCCGACGTTGAAACGAATCCCCGTCGCTCTAGTGCAGTGACAGGGAACCTTGGCACTCCAGCTGTTGCTGAACTACACATACCAGCATGCCCTGCTACAGTTTTGCTCCTTGGCTGTGCTAAAACTGTTGCAGGGCATGCTGGGATGTGTAGTTCAGCAACAGCTGGAGTGTCAAGTTTCCCTGTCACTGCACTAGTGTGTACCCAGCTTTAGCCTCTACCACCTCTGATGGGGGGCTATTCCACTCGTACACTACCCTTTCTGTCAAGTCATTCTGTGAAGGATTGTTCTGATTGGTCAGCTATGCTCCTGATTTGACATTATATAACAAATCCTCTGCTCAGGTGACCTCAGAACTGAACGGCAGACCTATTTAAACCTGCGTTATGCGTTCACTGACTTCTTCAGGGGGAAAATGAAAATAAAAAAAATAAAAAAATCTCCCTTTAAAAACCTGCCGGCAGCGGTTCTGATTCTCTACAATTGTCTCTTAATAAGTGAGTGCTGTCTCTTTAGGTCTAGATCCTGCAGAGATCTCAGCCCTGCAAACACCTGTATTGCCAGCAAAATACCTGCAATATTTTGTCCTTGATCACACCTGTCTAGCTCAGGGCAAAATAAAACAGAGAGCTGGCAGGATTGGGAATCTTTACTGGCTTAGGCTACTGTACAGACATTATCCAAGGAAACGTCAGCTGCTTTATTGAACCGTATTGAAAACCTGTTTGACAGTAACAAGTCAGCGGATCAGGACAGTTGTCTAATTGGAGATAAGTTGAAAGGGGTAATTTTCTCATTTTCCTTTTATCATTTCTTTACCAAACGAGATGACGACTAGACGTGTAAGATTCAGGGGCAGGGGAGGTGGTATTGGAAGAGCTGGCACTCCCTGCCGAAGACATGCTGCAACATAAAACCCAACTGAGTATGATGACAACGGGCTTAGGGAAGTGGATTCCAGTTGTACTTCGTACGGCCACATTATTGTAATGTAATCCCCCCCCCACACACACACACACAAACACCAATTGTTGTGGAAATTACAGCTTGTGAATTAAAGGATACTTTGTGACTCTTCTGACAATGCATTGGGTGTGCTATGGGTACCGTCTCCACCAGGGACGTGCGGTGAGCTAAATAACTCAGGAGGCACTGGCTAGAACCAGAGACAGATTTACATGCAATTTTTGAGCCAAAGCGTACATCTGGGCATTATACACAGGTGCAGCAGTATAAACTCCTGGAAATTTGGTTGGTGTTGATCAGAGATGTGCGGAAAAGATACACAGGTGAGGCACTGCCTCACCTACCATAGACTTTTTACTCCAGAGTTTTGGCTATAAAAACGTTAGTATGACAGGAAAGTCTCTGCCTCACCTGCCTCACCCCACCGCACGTCACTGGTCTCCACAATGGCCGGGAAAGTTGCTGGCAGGGGTGGTTTAAGAGAAGTGAGGGCCAGTGTGCAGGCCCAGTGGGGCTCCCCTACTCAGCCAACACACTCAAGTCAACGGGAACATGGCGCTCAGCACCTAGGTCCTGGGGAGTTTTCTACTGGGCATGCGCAAATCACTGGATAAATGGCAGTCGATGGCCAAGAATTGCACCAGTTAATAAATTAATGTATGTATATTATATACACACACATGCATGCATACATACATACATACATATGCCGCTGTCGGGAGGACCCGGGATGCTGATGCAGCAGCCTTCCCGCCTCCATACCGGCTGTTCTGATGCTCTCCTCCGTCCTCCTGCAGCTGTATTGAAAACGTCCCTCCCAAAATGGCCGCCGCCTCAGAGGAGACAGTTATTCAAGATACTAGAAGGCTCCTCTAGTATCTTAAATAAGTGTCTCCTCTGTGTGGCGGCGGCCATTTTGGGAGGGATATTTTCAATACAACTGCTGGAGGGTTGGAGGACAGCGACAGAACAGCGAGGACGACTGCGGAGTGGCGCGGATGGCGGCGGGCGGGCAAGTGGCTGCATGAGCATCTCGGGCCCTCTTCTCTCTGTCAGATAGGCTGGGCCTGGGACAGATGTGCCCCCAGCACCCCCCCTGATGGCGGCCCTGAGTATAACTAAATGTGGGTGCCAGGTGTGTGGTGTGAGCCCCACTGGATCATTGCACTGCACACCCTGCGCGTATTGTAGATATGCCATTGGCTGTTGCCAGGGGTGTAGCTATACCTTCTGGGGTCCCATACACGGCACTCTTAACAGCAGTGTAGGCCCTGGGCAAAGCAATGCACTGGGGCCCCTATCCACCCATTCACGGGAATAAAAAAAATGGCCCCCACAGTAAAAAAGATAGAAGACACTGCACCCACAGTGGAAAAATAGAACACAATGTATCCTCAGTAAAGAAAAAACACACACTGACCCCCACAGTAAGAAAAAATAGAATTCACTGCACCCACAGTTAAAAAAAAAAATAGAACACACTGGCCCCCACAGTAAAAAACAAAGAACACTCTGGCCCCCACAGTAACAAATATAGAATACACTGGCGTCCCCTGTAAAAATAACTAAATAAATAAATTAATTAATTAATAGAACACACTGGCCTCCACAGTATAAAAAATTGAAAACACTTGCCCCACAGTAAAAAATAGAACATACTGCCCAATGGTGAATAATTAGAAGACACTGCTCCATCAGTAAAAAACAAAACAAAAAAAAAACAGAACACATTAGCCCCACAGTAACAAACAAACAAACAAACAAACAAACAAACAAACCTAGAACACACTGCTGGCCCCACAGTAAAAAAACAAAAACAAAACAAATAATTACATTACAAAAATATGAACCCACTAGCCTCCACAGTAAAAAAAAAAAGAACACACTGGCCCCCACAGTAAAAACAAAAATAAGAAGACACTGCCCCTACAGTAAAAAAAAAAACCCAACACACTGGCCCCCATGGTAAAAAAAAAAATAGAACACACTGCACCCACAGTAAAAAAATTACACACTGCCTCCACAGTAAAAACATTTTTTAACACACTGTCCCTACACTAAAAATATAAAATACACTGGCCCGCACAGTAAAAAAATAGAACACACTGGCCCCTACAGTAAAAAATAAAGAACACACTGGCCCCCACAGTAATAAGAAAAAAATAGGATTTTAATACCTGCCGGTAAATCCTTTTCTCGTAGTCCATACGGGATATTGGGGAAAACTAGTACGATGGGGTATAGAGACGGGGTCCAAAGGAGCCAGTGCACTTTAAATTTCTTCAACTGGGTGTGCTGGCTCCTCCCCTCTATGCCCCCTCCCACAGGCTGTTATAGATAAAAATGTGCCCGAAGGAGAAAGGATATATATGAGAGAAGGAAATATGATAACAGAAAAGGTGGTGAGTTTAGACACCAGCACACCACTAACATACAACAACCTGCAACAGCTGGTAACCACAACAGCAACAGCTGAACAGGTAACTAGAGTACAAGAACCTGTAGAAAAGTCCACGCACTGAGGCGGGTGCCCAATATCTCTTATAGACTATGAGAAAAGGATTTACTGGTAGGTATTAAAAATAGGATTTTAATTACCTACCAGTAAATCCTTTTCTCGTAGTACGTAGAGGATACTGCGGTCCATGTTAATACCATGGGGTATAGATGGGACCACTAGGAGCCTTGGGCACTTTAAGAAATTAATAGCATGTGCTGACTCCTCCCTCTATGCCCCTCCTACCAAACTCAGTCTAGAAACTGTGCCCGAGACGGACATACCTTGAGAGAAGGATTGAAAGGCCAGTGGTGAGATTCGAACCAGCACACACAAACCAAGAGGAAAGCCATGCTAACCAAACTTGAACAGCAACAGCTGAACCAACAACAATACTTAACCAAGTAACTGTGCAGGAAACACGAAGCACTGGGCGGGCGCCCAGTATCCTCTACAGACTACGAGAAAAGGATTTACCGGTAGGATACTGGGGTCCACATTAGTACCATGGGGATGTACCAAAGCTCCCAAACCGGGTGGGAGAGTGCGGAGGTTCCTGCAGAACTGATTGACCAAACTGAAGGTCCTCAGTGGTCAAAGTATCAAACTTGTAGAACTTAGCAAACGTGTTCGAACCCGACCAAGTAGCTGCTCGGCAGAGCTGTAAAGCCGAGACACCCTGGGCAGCCACCCAGGAAGAACCCACTTACCTAGTAGAGTGGGCCTGTACAGATCTTGGAACCGGCAAACCTGCCGTAGAGTAAGCATGCTGGATAGTATGCCTGATCCAGCGAGCAATAGACTGCTTTGAAGCAGGACACCCAATTTTATTGGGATTGTAGAGAACAAACAGCGAGTCCGACTTTCTGTGACGAGCTGTCGGCTTCACATAAATCTTCAAAGCCCTTACAACATCTAGGGACTTTAAGGTAGAAGAGGTGTCGGTAACCACCGAGAAACAATAGATTGGTTGATATGAAATGCAGACACCCCCTTTGGAAGAAATTGCTGACGAGTTCTGAGTTCAGCTCTATCCTCATGAAAAATCAAATAGGGGCTCTTGTGAGACAATGACCACAGTTCTGACACTCGCCTGGCTGAAGGCAGGGCCAACAGTGTACCAGTCTTACACGTAAGAAACTTTATCTGCACCTCCTGTAAGGGCTCAAACCATTCTGATTGGAGGAACTGCAACACCACGTTGAGATCCCAATGTGCTGTGGGAGTCACAAAGGGCAGGTGGATGTGCAGAACACCCTTCAAGAACGTCTGAATCTCAGGGAGGGAAGCCAATCGTTTTTGGAAGATAATGGATAAAGCCGAAATCTGGACTTTTATGTGGCCCAGGCTTAGGCCCCACATCCACACCTGACTGCAGAAAAAGCAGAAAATGTCCCAGTTGAAATTCCACCGCAGGAAATTTCCTGTTCTCACACCAAGAGACGTATTTCTTCCAAATACTGTGGTAATGCTTAGACGTTACCCCTTTTCTGGCTTGGATCAAAGTCGGAATAACCTTATACCCGGGATTCCTTTCTGGGCTAGAATTTGACGCTCAACTTCCATGCCATCAAACGTAGCCGTGGTAAGTCTTGGTAGACGAACGGCCCCTGATGCAGGAGATCCTCTCGAAGAGGTAGAGGCCATGGATCCTCCAGGAGCATGTCCAGTAGATCCGCGTACCAAGCCCGTCTTGGCCAGTCCAGAGCAATGAGAATTGCTTTAACCCTTTCTCTTTTTATTTTTTTGAGAATCTTTGGGATCAATGGCAGTGGCGGAAACACATACACCATCTGGTAGATCCATGGGTACGAAAGAAAAACAAAAGGGATTTCTTTTCTTGTCCAGAGTAACCCCCTCCCGCAGCACCTGAGGATTGTTACCAGCTTGATTAGAGCAGTTTGCCATTATTTATTGCAGATCCATGGGTACGCCAGAGCATCCACCGCCACTGCCCGTGGGTCCCTCGACCTGGAACAATACCGCTGGAGCTTCTTGTTTAGACGAGACACCATCATGTCAATATATGGAATGCCCCACCGACGTGTCAGGCACCCGAACACCTCCAGGTGGTGGCCAAACTCTCTTGAGTGGAGGTCGTTTCTGCTGAGGAAGTCTGCTTCCCAGTTGCCTACTCTCGGAATGAAGATTGCAGACAACGCCACTGCGTGCCTTTCTGCCCAGAGGAGAATCCTTGTCACCTCTGACATTGCTGCTCTGCTCTTCGTTCCGCCTTGTTGGTTTATGCACGTTACTGCCGTCACATTGTCCGACTGAAATTGAATGGCTTGATCTTGAAGAAGATGTGAGTACTGTAGAAGGGCGTTGTATATGGTCCTTAGTTCCAGTAGAATGGCTTCCTGACTTTATCATTTTCCTTGGAACTGTTCCCCCTGGGTGACTCCTCCCCAACCTCTGAGGCTTGCGTCTGTGGTTAGCAGAATCCAATTTTGAATCCCGAACTTTCGGCCCTCGGTCAGGTGAGTCTGAAGCCACCATAGAACAGAAATCCTGGCTGTTGGTGACAGACGTATCCTCTGGTGCATGTGGAGATGCGATCCGGACCATTTGTCCAACAGATCCAGCTGGAAGGGCCTTGCGTGAAACCTTCCATACTGTAGTGCCTCATAGGCGGCTACCATCTTCCCCAGAAGGCGAATGCAGAGATGCACCGATATCTGGGTTGGTTTCAAGACATCCCGCACCATCGACTGGATTACCAATGCCTTTTCCAATGGTAGGAATACCTTCTGTGTCTCCGTATCCAGTATCATCCCCAGGAATGGAAGCCTCTGTGTTTGGGTCCAGGTGAGATTTTGGTAGGTTCAGAATCCACCCATGACGCCGGAGTAGTCGAGTTGAGAGTGCAATGTTGTCCAACAACCTCTCCCTGGATGGTACCTTGATCATCAGGTCCAGGTACGGAATTATGTTCACTCTCTGTTTGCGGAGGAGAAACATCATCTCTGCCATTACCTTGGTGAACACCCTCGGTGCTTTGGAGAGGCCAAATGGCAGTGCCTGGAACTGGTAGTGACAGTCCTGTAATGCAAATGAAGAGTCGGCCAGATTGGAATATGAAGGTTCGCATCCTTGATAGCCAAAGACACCAAGAATTCCCCTTCCTCCAGACCTGAGATCACCGCTCTCAGAGACTCCATCTTGAATTTGAACACCTGTAAATACGGGTTAAATGACTTGAGGTTTAAAATGGGTCTCACTGAACTATCTGGCTTCGGTACAACAAACAGGTTGGAATAATAACCTTTGTTCTGCAGCTGAGGTGGAACTGGAACAATGACCTAAGTCTGTACCAGTTTTTGAATTGCATCCTGTAAAATTATACTTGCCTCTTGAGAAGCTGGTAAGCCGGATTTGAAGAATCTGTGAGGTGGGAGTTCCTGAAACTCTAGTCTGTAACCCTGTGTGACAAGCTCTATGACCCAGGGATCCTGGCATGATGTCGCCCATATGTGACTGAAATCTCTTAATCGGGCTCCCAGCTGCCCATCTTCCAGGCAGTGCGATCCACCGTCATGATGAAGGCTTAGAGGAGTGCTGATCCAGTGAACCTGCAGTTGCTGGTTTCTTGGGTTTACCTCTATAACCTTTGAAGGCTGTAGAAGAACCCTTGGTCTTATTTTGTAATTTTGCTGTCCGAAAGGACTGCAGAGTAGGAGCCGAGTAGGTCTTCCTAGGTGGAGGAGCTGAGGAAGGAAGGTATGTAGACTTACCCGCCATAGCCTTGGATATCCACGTATCCAGTTATTCTCCAAACAGGGCCTCACCTGTGAATGGTAGGCTATTCACACCTTTTCTGGAATCTGCATCCGCAGTCCACTGACGTAGCCATAGGCCCCTGCGTGCGGACACTGCCATGGCCGTGCTGCGTGCATTTAGCAAGCCTATCTCTTTTATGGCCTCTACCATAAAAATTGAAGAGTCATGTATATGCTGTAGAAGTCAAACAATCTACCCTTTGGGTAAGGAATCTAATCCCTCAAGTAGGTTGCCTGATCATTTTGCAATGGCTCTTGCGATCCAAGCACAAGCTATAGTAGGTCTCTGGGCCGCAGCTGTGTACAGAGATTTGAGAGTGGTCTCAATCTTGCGGTCAGCCGCGTCTTTTAAGGAAGCTGCTTCCGGGACAGGAAAGACTATCTTGTGTGACAATCTAGATACCGATGCATCAACAATCGGTGGGTTTTCCCATTTTTTCCTATTATCCTGAGGAAAAGGGAAGGATGGAATTAACCTTTTAGGGATCTGAAACTTCTTGTCAGGATTAACCCAAGTTTCTTTAAATAGGGAATTTAATTCCTGAGATGCAGGGAAAGTAACAGAGGATTTCTTTTTCACATTAAAATAAGATTCCACATCCTCTCCTGTCACTGTGTCATCTTTGTGCAGGACCTCAATAATAGCTTCTATCAGGGCCTGTATTCCTTGTGACAGGGCTGCATCCCCCCGTCCTGAGTCCACCTCACCCTCCTCTGGGTCAGACATATTATCATCATTGTCAGCCTGCAATATCTGGGCCAGTGTACGCTTTTGTGGACAAATGGCAGGGGTATGAGACGCTGGCATGGGACCTGAATCCCTATTAATCAGGTCACTGTCTTAATTGTTGCTACCCCCTGGTACCGCTGAGGTAATCTGGAGTCAGAGCCGGCCTTAGGCATAGGCAAACTAGGCAAATGCCTAGGGCATTTGGTATGCCTAGGGGCACCAGCAGCTTCTGCTGATTAAAATGATATGTGGCATGCCTATATTCTGTGTGTGACTGCGGCTGTATCTGCATACGAAATGCTACATTGCAGTGTATTCCTGGAAATCACTGTAATGTAGCATTTCGTATGCAGATACAGCCGCAGTCGCACACAGAATATAGGCATGCTGCATATAATTTTAATCAGCAGAAACTGCTTGTGCATCCTAGCCACATAGTAATGCAAATAAGATGCATATTCATAAACAAAAGGCGCCCGACGTTAGCAGAGCTACCAGCTGACTCATGCCAGGGATCTCCTGCAGAACTAGCGGCGATGCTAGGGGGCACCAGCCAAAATCTTGCCTTAGGCATCAAATTGGTTAGGGCCGGCTCTGTCTGGAGTCCTTGTGGAGGAGCTGTGTGTCTCTGCCAGTCTGTTCAGTGAGAGCTGCAGAGGGAAAATTTCGCTGGTGAGCCGTTGGATCCGCTAAAAGTGAAGCCCTGCCCCCTTAATGGCACGTGGTCTTCACAGTTTTTTTTATACTGGCTGAGGTTATATTTTTGCTTTACAGTGGGTTAGAACCCCTGTAAGCGTGTGGGTATTTAGTTGTGGCTTCAGATCGCCCCTCACAGCGGAACACACATAACAGCCTGCATGTCTCTGAAGCCTGGAGCCGCTGCCAGCCTATCAGCGCTGCGCTCCTACCCTCATGCCACCATTACCGGCGGTGACCCGCTAACTGGGATGCCGGCCACATATTATTATTATTATTATCCTTTATTTATATGGTGCCACAAGGGTTCCGCAGCGCCCATTACACAGTACATATGCACATAATCAAAACAGGAAAACTGTGACTTACAGTTGACGACAATATAGGACAAGTACAGGGTAACTAAGCATAACTACACCAGTAAACGACATAGAGATACGTTCCAAGGTGGCCAAAAAACTGCAGGATTTGGGCAGTTGATCATTATTAATTTAAGAAAAGGATAAGCACATGAGGGAAGAGGGCCCTGCTTCGTGAGAGCTTACATTCTAAAGGGGAGGGGTAGACAGACAGGGATGACACAGACAGGTTACATAGAGAGCGTGGAACTGAGGGTTAAGATGAGATTTGGCTGGGTTTGGTGAAGAAGTGGGTCTTGAGAGCCCGTTTGAAGTTCTGTAGAGAGGTGGAGAGTCTGATGGGGAGCAGTGGCGTAACTACTGCCCCCGCAGTCCTCGCGGTGGCTTGGGGGCGAGGGGCTGCGGGGGCGCCACTGATTACAGCAGACTGACATGCGGACGAGCGCCCGCATGTCAGTCTGCTTTCTCCTTCCCGCCGCCGCTTGTTGGAGGGACACGGACGGCACAGCGTGTGCCTCTCCTGTGTCCCTCCTGCATCATCTCCGGCGGCCGCGGGTCTAATAGGGGGAAGTGCCGTCCGTGAGCTCTAATTGGCTCACGGACGGCACTTCCCCCTATTAGACCCGCGGCCGCCGGAGATGATGCAGCAGGAGGGACACAGGAGAGGCGATCTGTGCCCTCCGTGTCCCTCCAATAAGCGGCGGCGGCGACGGCGGCACTGGGGGGAATATCTGGCACTGGGGGGGGGATGTCTGGCACTGGGGCATATATGGCACTGGGGGGGAGATGTCTGGCACTAGGGGGGATATCTGGCACTGGGGCATATATGGCACTGGGGGGGGGGGATATCTGGCACTGGGGGGGGGGGATGTCTGGCACTGGGGGGGATATCTGGCACTGGGGGGGGGATGTCTGGCACTGGGGGGGATATCTGGCACTGGGGGGGAGATGTCTGGCACTAGGGGGAATATCTGGCACTGGGGGGGATATCTGGCACTGGGGGGGGGATGTCTGGCACTGGGGCATATATGGCACTGGGGGGGGGGATGTCTGGCACTGGGGGGGGATGTCTGGCACTAGGGGGGATATCTGGCACTGGGGGAATATCTGGCACTGGGGGCATATGTGGCACTGGGGGGGAATATATGGCACTGGCGGCATATCTGGCACGGGGGGAATATCTGGCACTGGGGGCATATGTGGCACTGGGGGGGAATATCTGGCACTGGGGGCATATGTGGCACTGGGGGGGGGAGGGGTATATGTGTACCTGGCACATGGGGGGGGCTATATTTGGCACCGGGGGCATGTGAGTACCTGGCACCGTGGGGGAATATCTGGCACTGGGGTCATATGTGGCACTGGGAGCACAGCCCTAGCAACAAGGACTACCTCCTAGCAATGAGCATGACACCCAGTGCATGAAACACCTGACAACGAGCATGACACCCAGTGCATGAAACACCTGGCAACGAGTATGACACCCAGTGCATGAAACCCCTGACAACGAGAAGGTAATTGAAAAGTAATTAGAATCCTTACTGTAGGACTTAATGTGTAATGGGCATTACGGTGTGTGGCATAATGTATCACGGACATTGCGGTGTGTGTCATAATGTGTCACAGGCATTACGGTGTATGGTATACTATATCGCGGGCATTGTGATATGTGGTATAATGTCTCAGGGTCATTGCAGTGTGTGGCATAATGTATCACGGACATTGCGGTGTGTGTCATAATGTGTCAGGCATTACGGTGTGTGGTATACTATATCACGGGCATTGTGGTATGTGGTATAATGTCTCAGGGTCATTGCAGTGTGGCATAATACATAACAGGCATTGTGGTGTGTGGCATAGGGTATAACGGGCAGGGCATTGCGGTATGTGTCACAGGCATTACGGTGTATGGTATACTATATCACGGGCATTGTGGTATAATGTCTCAAGGTCATTGCGGTGTGTGTCATAATGTGTCACAGGCATTGTATGTGCTATAATGTATCAGGGGCATTGCAGTGTGTAGCATAATGTATAACGGGCATTGCGATTCCTGTAATAATGTGTCGGGGGCATTACGGTGTGTGGCATAATGTGTCACAGGCATTACGGTGTGTGGCATAATGTGTCACAGGCATTACGGTGTGTGGCATAATGTGTCGGGGGCATTATGGTGTGTGGCATAATGTGTCATGTGCATTATTGTGTGTGGAATAATGTCTAAGGGCCATTGCAGTATGTGACATAATGTATACTGGGCATTACTATAAGGAGGAAAAATGACAAATAATGTAAGGGGCATGAATCAGGATTATTTTTCTTTCCTGTGGTGGCCAACGTCTGGGCGTGCAGGTTGCAAAACTGGGGTATAAGGTAGTCTTTTCCTGCAATACCACGCCCCTTTATGAGAAACCACGCCCATTCCAACAAAACCACGCCCCTTTTTGCCGCGCGCGCATATTTATCCCTTTCTTGCTCCCAATTATGCGGCGGGTGGGGGGGGGGGGGGGGCGCCAAAGAATTTTTTGGCTTGGGGGAGAAAAATTTCTAGTTACGCCACTGATGGGGAGAGGTAAAGAATTCCAGAGAAAGGGAGCAGCACGTGAGAAATCTTGGAGATAGGAGTGGGAGGAAGTAATCAGAAGACAGGAGAGTCGGCGTGCATTAGCAAAGCGAAGAGGACGGGTGGGAGTGTAAAGGGAGATAAGGTCAGAGACGTAAATGGGAGAGGAGTGGGTGAGGGATTGTAAGTGAGTCTGAGAAGTTTGAATTGGATTCTGAAAGGGAAGGGTAACCAGAGCTTGTTGGAGAGGAGAGTTGGACGTAGTGCGTTTGGGTAGGAAGATGATCCGGGCAGCAGCACTGAGGATAGATTGGAGTGGAGAGAGGTAATTGTCAGGGAGGCCAGTTAGGAGGAGATTACAGTAATCCAGTTTGGAAATAATCAGTGAATGAATAATGGTATTGGTGGCATCCTGGGTGAGAAAGGGTCTGATCTTGGAAATGTTTTTGAGATGAAAATGACAGGTTTGTGAGAGGTGCTGAATGTGTGGTTTGAAGGAGAGAGAGGAGTCAAGGATTACACCAAGACAGAGTACTTGGGGGCTACAGGAGATAGCCGTGCCCTCAATGGATAATGAGATTGTGGTAGGTGAGGTTGTGCAGTAGGGTGGGAAGATGATCAGCTCAGTCTTAGACATGTTGAGTTTAAGAAAGCGCTACTCACCACTTTAAGAAAGCACCGACTCACCACTCTTCTTACTTCTGGCTCTGTTAGGGGTGGCTTGTTGCGGAACTGTACGGTCGCCTGTGGTGGGGCTTGCGAACAGGTCCCTTAGGAGCTATGTCCTGTCAGCAGGGAACGGGACCATTACCCCTAAAGGAGGTTGGGCTGCCCCCCCCCCTAAGTCCCACGAAGCAGGCAGTCTGGTGCCAACCATACCTGCCTAAATACAACAAACACAAAATAAATGCAGAAAACTCTTCAGGAGCTTCCCTAATGGTGACCGGCTCCTCCGGGCACATTTTCTAAACGGAGTCTGGTAGGAGGGGCATAGAGGGAGGAGCCAGCGCACACGATTCATTTCTTAAAGTGCCCAAGGCTCCTAGTGGACCTGTCTATACCCCATGGTACTAATGTGGACCCCAGTATCCTCTAGGACGTAAGAGAAATTCTATTTTCTCTAGCATCCATAAAGGATATTGGGGAAAACTAGTACGATGGGGACGTCCCAAAGCTTCCAGAACTGGCAGGAACGTGCGGAGACTGCTGCAGCACCACCTGCCCAAACTGGGTATCCTCTTTGGCCAGGGTATCAAATCTGTAGAACTTCATAAAAGTGTTCTTCCCCGACCAGGTAGCAGCTCGGCATAGTTGCAAGGCCGAGATTATACGGGCATCCGCCCAGGAAGAGCCCACTGATCTTGTAGAGTGGGCCTTCAGAGACTGAGGTACAGGTAAGGCTGCCGACACATTGGCCTGTTGGATAATAAGCCTAATCCAATGAGCAATGGAGTGCTTTGAAGCAAGACAACCCTTTTTCTGCGCATCATAGAGCACAAACAAGAAATACGTCTTTCTGACCCGAGCCATGCGCTTGACATAGATCCTCATGGCACCTCCAGCATCCAACGCCTCCGGAGGAGCAGAAGCGACAGAACTGGATGGAATCACAATAGGTTGATTTAGATGAAACACGGAGACAACATTCGGAAGGAACTGCTGTCTAGTCCGGAGCTCCGCTCTGTCCTCGTAAAAGGCCAAGTATGGACTTTTACATGATAAGGCCCACAATTCTGAGACACGTCGAGTAGAAGCCAGGGCCAGTAACATCGCCGTCTTCTACGTGAGGTACTTGTCTTCTACCATAATCAGAGACTCAAACCAGGAGGACTGTAGATATTTCAACACCACATTCAAATCCCAGGGTGCCGTAGGCGGCACAAAAGGAGGTTTTATGTGGAGTGCCTCTTGCAAGAAGGTCTGAACTCCAGGCAACACTGCCAGTTTCTTCTGAAAGAAAATTGAGAGAGCTAAAATTTGGACCTTAATGGAACCCAGACGTAAGCCCTTATCCACACTAGCCTGCAGGAAACGTAGGAAACGCCCCAAGTGAAACTCTGCAGGCGGATACATGCGTTCCTCTCACCAGGAGACATAGCTCCTCCAGATATGATGATAGTGTTTTGACGTTACAGGTTTTCTGGCCTGAACCATGGTAGCAATAACCTTTTTGGAAAGGCCTTTATGAGCTAGGATGTTACGCTCAACCTCCATGCCGTCAAACGAAGTTGCCGTAAGTCCGGGTAGATGAACGGTCCTTGTTGAAGAAGGTCGCTTCTTAGTGGTAGAGGCCAAGGGTCTTCAACGGACATGTCCAGAAGATCCGCGTACCACGCCCACTGTGGCCAATTCAGGCAATCAGAATTGCCTGTACTCCCTGATTTCTGATTCACTTGAGCACCCTTGGGAGCAACGGAATCGGAGGAAACAGGTAGACCAGCCGGTAAGGCCAAGGCGACGTCAGTGCATCCACTGCCCTCGCCTGAGGGATCCCTGGTCCGTGAGCAATACCAGGGAAGTTTCTTGTTGAGACGAGAAGCCATCATCTCTATATGTGGGCAACCCCACCAGTTGATGATCTGCTAGAACATCAGATGGTGGAGTCCCCACTCTCTTGGGTGGAGATCATGAAGACTCAGGAAGTCCGCCTCCCAGTTGTCCAACCCTGGAATGAAGATTGCTGATATGACTCTTGCATTTCTTTCCACCCAGAGGAGTATCTTCGACACCTCTCGCATGCAGGCTCTGTTTTTTGTCCCTCCTTGTTGATTGATATAAGCCACCACCGTGGCATTGTCCGACTGTACTTAGATCGCGTGATCCCTGAGTAGAGGAGAGGCTTGAAGTAGAGCATTGTAGATCCAGAATGTTGATTGGTTGGAGGCTTTCATGGGCTGACCACCTGCCCTGGAACTGTGCCCCTTGGTTGACAGCTCCCCATCCCCTCAGACTCGCATCTGTCGTGAGGAGGGTCCAATCCTGAATCCCGAAACTCCTGCCCTCCAGGAGATTAGAGGACTTTAGCCACCACAGGAGTGAAATCCTGGCCCGAGTTGACAGCTGAATCATCCGGTGCATCTGGAGATGTGATCCAGACCACGTGCTCAGGAGATCCAACTGAAACGTTCTAGCATGGAACCTCCCATACTGGATTGCCTTGTATGAGGCAACCATCTTTCCCAACAATCTTATGGAAAGATGTATGGACACCCAAGTAGGCCGGAGCACCATGCAGACCATCTCCTGAAGTGTTTTCGCCTTGTCCTCTGGTAGAAACACCTTCTGGGCCACAGTACCCAGCAACATCCCCAGGAACAGGAGCCTCTGAGTTGGCTCCAGGTGGGACTTGTGTAACTAGAGGATCCACCCATGGTCCCAAAGAAGATGGATTGTGCGGTCGATGTGGAGCAACAAAAGCTCCTTCGATTGTGCCTTTATCAGAAGATCGTCCAGATACTGGACCACATTGACCCCCTGGACCCGGAGTTGGAACATCATCTCCGCCATCACCTTCGTGAATACTCTTGGGGCTGTGGACAGACCGAAGGGTAGCGCCTGGAATTGGAAATGATTGTCCAGGAGGGCAAACCGCAGGTACGCCTGATGAGGCGGCCAAATCGGAACATGGAGATAGGCCTCCTTGATATCCAAGGAGACCATAAATTCCTGTACTTCCAGGCCCGCAATCACTGCTCGCAGGGATTCCATTTTGAATTTGAACACCCTCAAATAAGGATTCAAGGCTTTCAGATTTAGAATGGGTCTGACCGAACCGTCTGGCTTTGGCACCACAAACAGGTTTGAGTAAAACCCCTTGCCGCAATGCGGTAGTGGTACTGGAACAATGACGTGGGACTGTACCAAGTTTTGGATAGCCTGTTGTAAAATAACTTGCATATCCTCCAAAGCTGGTAAGCTTGATTTGACAAAAAAGAGTGCATGGCTAATACTCGACAGGGCCTACCAGTGAGTTCACTGGCTCCCCAGTGGCCCAGGGAGCTGGTGATATATGTATATACCCCAGATCCCCCCCCCCCTCCCTCGTATATAACAGGCTACATAATGGGGATATGTTGCAATCAGGGAGATTGCTAGACTGTTCCGGGAGTCAGGGAGATTAATACTATCTCAGGGAGTCTCCCTGACAATGAGGGAGAGTTGGCAAGTACTGGATGGGTATACAGTTAGGCGATGTATGTGGGTACCTGGGATTTGGAAGGCCCCCACACTGCATTACTGCAATTATTTTTGTTATGTCTTAGAGTACTGTACGTTAACACCCTCTGAACAATTGATTCAAGCACTGAGCTATCCTGCCCATGTCTAATCTGATATATATAGATTATTAATTGAATTATTATTATTATTATCCTTTATTTATATGGCGCCACAAGACAAGGGTTCAGCAGCGCCCAATTACAGAGTACATAAACAAATTAACAAAACAGGAAAACAGCAACTTACAGTTGAAGACAATATAGGACAAGTACAGGACAACTAAGCATAACTACACCAGTAAACAGAGAGGGGGGAGGTAGAGAATTCCAGAGGAATGGAGCAGCACGTGAAAAATCTTGGCGGTAGGAGTGGGAGGAAGTCATCAGTAGGCAGAAGAGTCGGCGTGCACTAGCAGAGCGAAGAGGACAGGTGGGACAATTGATCACCATTTCCCGTCATTACCAACTTTTACCAAAAACTGGGTAAGGGACTTGGGACTAGTTCTTAGTGATGCTCAGTGAAACTCCATTTTTTAAGTCTCCCATTGTAGTTCCGGTATTGTTCTCGCCATTGAAACACATTATAAGGTCCTGACTTATTGGTATTGTACTATGGAGTGATTCAGTAGACAACCATTATTATAATATGTGGTATGTGATGTTATAAATAAGTAAAATTTAAATAATGTATAAGAAATTATGAGAAAAGTTTTTTATAATTCATATATATAACATCAGTTTGTCCAAATATGGACATTATGATTATTTTTGATATGCATATTCCTCTCTTTATCAATGTTCCTTTTTATTTACATATATTTTATTTTTTATTTATTTATTTTTGATCACACCCCGAAGAACACCCCTGAAGAAGTCGCTATAAGACGAAATGCGTTGGATGAAAGCTCTTTTTTTTTAACATAAATAACGTTGAAACAAACAATTGTATTTTCAATGTAAAAGAAAATAAGAATTTACTTACCGATAATTCTATTTCTCATAGTCCGTAGTGGATGCTGGGGACTCCGTAAGGACCATGGGGAATAACGGCTCCGCAGGACACTGGGTACATCTAAAGAAAGCTTTAGGACTATCTGGTGTGCACTGGCTCCTCCCCCCATGACCCTCCTCCAAGCCTCAGTTAGGATACTGTGCCCGGACGAGCGTACACAATAAGGAAGGATTTTGAATCCCGGGTAAGACTCATACCAGCCACACCAATCACACCGTATAACCTGTGATCTGAACCCAGTTAACAGCATGATAACAGAGGAGCCTCTGAAAGATGGCTCACAACAATAATAACCCGATTTTTGTAACAATAACTATGTACAAGTATTGCAGACAATCCGCACTTGGGATGGGCGCCCAGCATCCACTACGGACTATGAGAAATAGAATTATCGGTAAGTAAATTCTTATTTTCTCTAACGTCCTAAGTGGATGCTGGGGACTCCGTAAGGACCATGGGGATTATACCAAAGCTCCCAAACGGGCGGGAGAGTGCGGATGACTCTGCAGCACCAAATGAGAGAACTCCAGGTCCTCCTCAGCCAGGATATCAATTTTGTAGAATTTTACAAACGTATTTGCTCCTGACCAAGTAGCTGCTCGGCAAAGTTGTAAAGCCGAGACCCCTCGGGCAGCCGCCCAAGATGAGCCCACCTTCCTTGTGGAGTGGGCATTTACAGATTTTTGGCTGTGGCAGGCCTGCCACAGAATGTGCAAGCTGAATTGTACTACAAATCCAACGAGCAATAGTCTGCTTAGAAGCAGGAGCACCCAGCTTGTTGGGTGCATACAGGATAAACAGCGAGTCAGATTTCCTGACTCCAGCCGTCCTGGAAACATATATTTTCAGGGCACTGACAACGTCTAGCAACTTGGAGGCCTCCAAGTCCCTAGTAGCCGCAGGCACCACAAATAGGTTGGTTCAGGTGAAACGCTGAAACCACCTTGGGGAGAAACTGAGGACGAGTCCTCAATTCCGCCCTGTCCGAATGGAAAATCAGATAAGGGCTTTTTCAGGATAAAGCCGCCAATTCTGACACGCGCCTGGCCCAGGCCAGGGCCAACAGCATGACCACTTTTCATGTGAGATATTTTAACTCCACAGATTTAAGTGGTTCAAACCAATGTGACTTTTGGAACCCAAAACTACATTGAGATCCCAAAGTGCCACTGGAGGCACAAAAGGAGGCTGTATATGCAGTACCCCTTTTACAAACGTCTGAACTTCAGGGACTGAAGCTAGTTCTTTTTGGAAGAAAATTGACAGGGCCGAAATTTGAACCTTAATGGACCCCAATTTCAGGCCCATAGACACTCCTGTTTGCAGGAAATGTAGGAATCGACCCAGTTGAATTTCCTCCGTCGGGCCTTACTGGCCTCGCACCACGCAACATATTTTCGCCAATTGCGGTGATAATGTTTTTGCGGTTACATCCTTCCTGGCTTTGATCAGGATAGGGATGACTTCATCCGGAATGCCTTTTTTCCTTCAGGATCCGGCGTTCAACCGCCATGCCGTCAAACGCAGCCGCGGTAAGTCTTGGAACAGACAGGGTCCTTGCTGGAGCAGGTCCCTTCTTAGAGGTAGAGGCCACGGATCCTCCGTGAGCATCTCTTGAAGTTCCGGTTACCAAGTCCTTCTTGGCCAATCCGGAACCACGCATATAGTGCTTACTCCTCTCCATCTTATCAATCTCAGTACCTTGGGTATGAGAGGCAGAGGAGGGAAGTGCTACACCGACCTCCAACTGTTCCCTGGATCTTACCCTTATCAGGGAATTGTCCAAGTAAGGGATAACTAAAATTCACTTCCTTCGAAGGAATATCATCATTTCGTCCATTACCTTGGTAAAGACCCGGGGTGCAGTGGACCATCCATACGGCAGCGTCTGAACTGATAGTGACAGTTCTGTACCATAAACCTGAGGTACCCTTGGTGAGAAGGGTAAATTTTGACATGAAGGTAAGCATCCTTGATGTCCCGAGACATCATGTAGTCCCCTTCTTCCAGGTTCGCAATCACTGCTCTGAGTGACTCAATCTTGAATTTGAACCTCTGTATGTAAGTGTTCAAAGATTTTAGATTTAGAATCGGTCTCACCGAGCCGTCCGGCTTCGGTACCACAACAGTGTGGAATAATACCCCGTTCCCTGTTGCAGGAGGGGTATCTTGATTATCACCTGCTGGGAATACAGCTTGTGAATGGCTTCCAAAACTGTCTCCCTGTCAGAAGGAGACATCGGTAAAGCCGACTTTAGGAAACGGCGAGGGGGAGACGTCTCGAATTCTAATTTGTACCCCTGAGATATCACCTGAAGGATCCAGGGGTCTACTTGCGAGTGAGCCCACTGCGCGCTGAAATTCATTGAGACGGGCCCCCCACCGTGCCTGATTCTGCTTGTAAAGCCCCAGCGTATACTGAGGGCTTGGCAGAGGCGGGA
Source organism: Pseudophryne corroboree (assembly GCF_028390025.1). NCBI lineage: Eukaryota > Metazoa > Chordata > Amphibia > Anura > Myobatrachidae > Pseudophryne > Pseudophryne corroboree. The sequence goes on along the minus strand of NC_086448.1, from coordinate 828,759,481 downwards.
GAGGGTTTCTGTTCCTGGGAACTGGCTGATTTCTGCAGCCTTTTTCCTCTCCCTCTGTCACGGGGCAGAAATGAGGAACCTTTTGCCTGCTTGTCCACGAAAAGACTGCGCCTGATAATACGGCGTCTTCTCATGTTGAGAGGCGACCTGGGGTACAAACGTGGAATTCCCAGCTGTTGCCGTGGCCACCAGGTCTGAAAGACCGACCCCAAATAACTCCTCCCCTTAATAAAGCAATACTTCCAAATGCCGTTTGGAATACGCATCACCTGACCACTGACGTGTCCATAACCCTCTACTGGTAGAAATGGACAACACGCTTAGACTTGATGCCAGTCGGCAAATATTCCGCTGTGCATCACGCATATATAGAAATGCATCTTTTAAATGCTCTATAGGCAAAAATATACTGTCCCTATCTAGGGTATCAATATTTTCAGTCAGGGAATCCGACCACGCCAACCCAGCACTGCACATCCAGGCTGAGGCGATTGCTGGTCGCAGTATAACACCAGTATGTGTGTAAATACCTTTTAGGATACCCTCCTGCTTTCTATCAGCAGGATCCTTAAGGGCGGCCATCTCAGGCGAAGGTAGAGCCCTTACAAGCGTGTGAGCGCTTTATCCACCCTAGGGGGTGTTTCCCAACGCACCCTAAGTCCCTAACCTCTGGCGGGAAAGGATATAATGCCAATAACATTTTAGAAATTATTAGTTGTTATCGGGGGAAACCCACGCATCATCACACACCTCATTTAATTTCTCAGATTCAGGAAAACTACAGGTAGTTTTTCCTCACCGAACATAATACCCCTTTTTTGGTGGTACTCGTATTATCAGAAATGTGTAAAACATTTTTCATTGCCTCAATCATGTAACGTGTGGCCCTACTGGAAGTCACATTCGTCTCTTCACCGTCGACACTGGAGTCAGTATCCGTGTCGGCGTCTATATCTGCCATCTGAGGTAACGGGCGCTTTAGAGCCCCTGACGGCCTATGAGACGTCTGGACAGGCACAAGCTGAGTAGCCGGCTGTCTCATGTCAACCACTGTCTTTTATACAGAGCTGACACTGTCACGTAATTCCTTCCAACAGTTCATCCACTCAGGTGTCGACCCCCTAGGGGGTGACATCACTATTACAGGCAATCTGCTCCGTCTCCACATCATTTTTCTCCTCATACATGTCGACACAAAAGTACCGACATACAGCACACACACAGTGAATGCTCTGATAGAGGACAGGACCCCACTAGCCCTTTGGGGAGACAGAGGGAGAGTTTGCCAGCACACACCAGAGCGCTATATATATACAGGGATAACCTTATATAAGTGTTTTCCCCTTATAGCTGCTGTATAGTTAATACTGCGCCTAATTAGTGCCCCCCTCTCTTTTTTAACCCTTTCTGTAGTGTAGTGACTGCAGGGGAGAGCCAGGGGAGCTTCCCTCCAACGGAGCTGTGAGGGAAAATGGCGCCAGTGTGCTGATGAGATAGGCTCCGCCCCTTTTTCGCTGACTTTTCTCCTGCTTTTTTATGGATTCTGGCAGGGGTTAAAATTCATCCATATAGCCCTGGGGGCTATATGTGATGTATTTTCGCCAGCCAAGGTGTTTTTATTGCGTCTCAGGGAGCCCCCCCCCCCAGCGCCCTGCACCCTCAGTGACCGAAGTGTGCTGAGAGCAATGGCGCACAGCTGCAGTGCTGTGCGCTACCTTGTTGAAGACAGGACGTCTTCTGCCGCCGATTTTCCGGACCTCTTCTGCCTTCTGGCTCTGTAAGGGGGCCGGCGGCGCGGCTCTGGGACCCATCCAAGCTGGGCCTGTGATCGTCCCTCTGGAGCTAATGTCCAGTAGCCTAAGAAGCCCAATCCACTCTGCACGCAGGTGAGTTCGCTTCTTCTCCCCTTAGTCCCTCGATGCAGTGAGCCTGTTGCCAGCAGGTCTCACTGAAAATAAAAAACCTAAACTAAAACTTTCACTAAGAAGCTCAGGAGAGCCACCTAGTGTGCACCCTTCTCGTTCGGGCACAGAGATCTAACTGAGGCTTGGAGGAGGGTCATAGGGGGAGGAGCCAGTGCACACCAGATAGTCCTAAAGCTTTCTTTAGATGTGCCCAGTCTCCTGCGGAGCCGCTATTCCCCATGGTCCTTACGGAGTCCCCAGCATCCACTTAGGACGTTAGAGAAATGTTTATTACCAATTCTTTTTAATGCAAATGTGAATTCGAACTATATTGTTCTAACAATAAAAAGATGTATGTGTTTTAAATATGGGTGTTTATATGTGTAAGGTCATCCTCTCTTTATAAACTATCCGGTAAAAATAATCGAATCATATCAGTTTAGAAAATAAGTGCGCTCCATAGAGATATCTTTCTTATCTTTATTGTATACTGATCTCTATCGACAAGGGATCCACTCTGTGTTGAAGCTTGCCTTTTTTGAAATATAGTAGTATTGATTTTTGTTAATTTACAATCTACTAACTGATATAGGCCCTCATTCCGAGTTGATCGGTCGCAAGGCGAATTTAGCAGAGTTACACACGCTAAGCCGCCGCCTACTGGGAGTGTATCTTAGCATCTTAAAATTGCGACCGATGTATTCGCAATATTGCGATCACAAACTACTTAGCAGTTTTAGAGTAGCTTCAGACTTACTCTGCCTGTGCGATCAGTTCAGTGCTTGTCGTTCCTGGTTTGACGTCACAAACACACCCAGCGTTCGCCCAACCACTCCCCCGTTTCTCCGGCCACTCCTGCGTTTTTTCCGGAAACGGTAGCGTTTTCAGCCACACGCCCATAAAACGCCGTGTTTCCGCCCAGTAACACCCATTTCCTGTCAATCACATTACGATCGCCGGAGCGATGAAAAAGCCGTGAGTAAAAATACTTTCTTCATAGCAAAGATACTTGGCGCAGTCGCAGTGCGAATATTGCGCATGCGCACTAAGCGGAATTTCACTGCGATGCGATGAAAAATACCGAGCGAACAACTCGGAATGAGGGCCATAAAGTAAACAAAATTTCAGTAGTAATATATTAAGAGCGCATTAAGGAATTACACTACTTTATTATATATATTTGTACAGTGTATCATAAAAACGCTCCCTATTAGGTTTTAAAGGTGTCAGCTAAGTTATCAAATCAGGTATATTACTGTCAAATTGTAATAAAAAAGGTGTGATGGGGAAGCGACGACCACTGGTGTTTATAGAACAGGAAATTTATTTATAGATTATATATAGCAGCTGGTGTCGGATCGGCACTCTCCTGGAAGAGGAATACTTAGCCTGTTTTTATGGAATAAATAGCACCAGCACTTTATTTTCATTTGGCTTTGTCAGTCTCTGAGTGCCGCTGTTTGCTACACAGCTACTCGTCTAGATTATATATATATATAATCTCCACGTGGAAACTATGGCGGCTGCTGGGGACCCCCTAATGTATAGAACCTCTAGTATAAGCTTCTGCTGTGCTGTGATATCGCCAGTTGCTCTTCCCGTTATTCCCATCATACTCTACAGAACCTATCACCAGTTACCGGTGGGAACAGCCACAGCTACACTCTCCGAGGCTGAACGCCGAGGGCTAAACCCACACGGGAAAGGTCAGCGGTATCACCATGTGCTGCAGGGAGTGTGACGCGGGCACAGAACATGCTGTTGTGTGTGTGCGCCACCTGACAGCACTGAGATTTCATGTCTGCAGTTTGTTCTGCTAAATTGCAGAGTGTTAATTGATGTGTAAAGTAATAAAGCGTGTCAGTAACTGGGGTCTGGCTGCACAAGCATCTTATTCTTTTCCTATTGCTACATGCAACATCCATCTGGGATCATTTCACAGCAGAGACATTAACCCTTGGTGGGCTATGTATATATGTAGAGATGAGAATAAGCTGCCTAAGCCCCAGCAGATAACTGATGGGACTATAGGGCATTGCAGAATGGGGGTCCTTATCTGGTGAAGCAGTGTCGGTGTTTGGCCGCTGTGGACACTCTGGCTCCTACCCCAGAGTGCAGTGACATTGCCTGCCATTCACAAGCCTTCTCAATGAACATTGCATGGGGTGAACGTTCTGCTAACCATCACCAGAATATATACCAGTATAAACGGACGCATGCAAGCCGCTTCCCGACTCCTGAATGCGGCGCCTCTGAATGACGTCACCGCACTCAGTGTGGAGCGCGTCCATCCATCACCATGGAAACACCCGTGTAGAAAACATAATACAAAGCTGGGAAGGGACACAAGGTAACAACCGGATAAAGCTTAATAAATAATCAAAGAAATAAAGCGCATAACCTACATCAAGAATATACTGACTACCAGTGACATGCGGTGGGGTGAGGCAGGTGAGGCAGAGCCTTTCCTGTCATACTTACGTTTAAACCAGAGTTTTGACTGAATAAAGTATATAAAAAAATACTAATAATTTGTTTGAAATATCTTCTTTGCATTATTCTAATCATTTTTATAGTCAAAACTGTGGAGTGAAAAGTCTATGGCAGGTGAAGCAGTGACTATCTTTTCCGCTCATCTCTGATCAAAACTCACCAAATTTCCAGGAGTTTATACTGCTGCACCTGTGTATAATGCCCTGATGTATATACTGCTGCACCTGTGTATAATGCCCATATGTATATACTGCTGAACCTGTGTATAATGCCCAGATGTATATACTGCTGCACCTGTGTATAATGCCCACATGTATATACCGCTGCACCTGTGTATAATGCCCAGATGTATATACTGCTGCACCTGTGTATAATGCCCACATGTACATACTGTCGCACCTGTGTATAATGCCCACATGTACATACTGTCGCACCTGTGTATAATGCTCACATGCATATAACGCTGCACCTGTGTATAATGTCCACATGTATATACCGCTGCACCTGTGTATAATGTCCACATGTATATACTGCTGCACCTGTGTATAATGCCCAGATGTATATACCGCTGCAACTATGTATAATGCCCACATGTATATACCGCTGCACCTGTGTATAATGCCCACATGTATATACCGCTGCATCTGTGTATAATGCCCACATGTATATACCGCTGCACCTGTGTGTAATGTCCACATGTATATACTGCTGCACCTGTGTATAATGCTCACATGTATATACTTCCGCATCTGTGTATAATGCCCACATGTATATACCGCTGCACCTGTGTATAATGTCCACATGTATATACCGCTGCACCTGTGTATAATGTCCACATGTATATACTGCTGCATCTGTGTATAATGCCCAGATATATATACTGCTGCACCTGTGTATAATGCCCAGATGTATATACCGCTGCACCTGTGTATAGTGCCCACATGTATATACTGCTGCATCTGTGTTTAATGCCCACATGTGTATATACTGCTGCACCTGTGTATAATGCCCAGATGTATATACCGCTGAACCTGTGTATAATGCCCACATGTATATACCGCTGCACCTGTGTATAATGTCCACATGTATATACTGCTGCGCCTGTGTATAATGCCCACATGTATATACCGCTGCACCTGTGTATAATGCCCACATGTATATATTGCTGCACCTGTGTATAATGTCCACATGTATATACTGCTGCGCCTGTGTATAAGGCCCACATGTATATACCGCTGCACCTGTGTATAATGCCCACATGTATATATTGCTGCACCTGTGTATAATGCCCAGATGTATATACTGCTGCGCCTGTGTATAATGCCCACATGTATATACCGCTGCACCTGTGTATAATGCCCACATGTATATAACGCTGCACCTGTGTATAATGCCCACATGTACATACTGTCGCACCTGTGTATAATGCCCACATGTACATACTGTCGCACCTGTGTATAATGCTCACATGTATATAACGCTGCACCTGTGTATAATGCCCACATGTATATACCGCTGCACCTGTGTATAATGCCCACATGTATATAATGCTGCACCTGTGTATAATGCCCAGATGTATATACTGCTGCGCCTGTGTATAATGCCCACATGTATATACCGCTGCACCTGTGTATAATGCCCACATGTATATACTGCTGCACCTGTGTATAATGCCCACATGTATATACTGCTGCACCTGTGTATAATGCCCAGATGTATATACTGCTGCACCTGTGTATAATGCCCACATGTATATACTGCTGCACCTGTGTATAATGCCCAGATGTACGCTTTGGCTCATATATTGCATGGAATTCTGGCTCTGGGGTTAGCCGGTGCCTCCTGAGACATTTACCTCACCGCACGTCCCTGCTGACTACCCACGCAGATGTACATCATAAGGGGATAGCACTCCCGCTTATACAATAAATAGCGCTGTCAGAGACTGGAACTATATAAATCTATAAAAGTAACAGTTAATATACTAACAAGAATCACACAAAACAAGATAACAGAAGCATATCATTAAGGCCTTTAGGAATAACAGTGTCCAGACGTTGAATCTATCCGGATTCACATCTCAGCAGAGCAGCGCCGGGCTCACCTCCACGCGTTATTATGGATGATCATATGTGGGCAAAACCACCAGGAAATGTAAATAGCGCATGACTGCGCACCGTTCTGCAATCAAATGAGCTTTGGCGAGTGGTAATAGTGAACAACCGCTGACGCGTCATTTTGTTAATGCACGGCATAATGTAGCTAGTATCAGACATCGTATGATAGATCACATTGCGCCTACATTCCGTGGAGGTGAGCGCGGCGCTGCCCTGCTGATATGTGAATCCAGATGGATTCAACGTCTGGGACTGTTATTCCTAAAGGCCTTAATGATATGCTTCCATTATCTTGTTAGTATATTAACTGTTACTTTTATAGATTGATATAGTTCCGGTCTCTGACAGCGCTATTTATTGCGTTATTGGGAGTGCTATCCCCTTATGATGTACATCTGCGTGGAGGGTAGTCAGTAAATTCTTGATGTAGGTTATGCGCTTTACTTCTTTCATTATTTATTGAGCTTTATCTGGTTGTTACCTTGTGTCCCTTCCCAGCTTTGTATTATGTTTTCTACACGGGTGTTTCTACGGCGATGGATGGACGCACTCCACACTGAGTGCGGTGACGTCATTCAGGAGGCGGGAAGCGGCTTGCATGCGTCCGTTTGCACAGTGGTGGAGATATAAGGTGAGTGTTTTATTATTATGTATTGTGTATCCTAATGACAATTTTATCATGGAAACGTTGATCTACATTTGTGGTCCAGTCATTATTTATTAGCTTTGAGTGCCGCACACTGCTTGTTCAATACTTTGCTGCTGCAATATGTGAGGGCACCGGACAACGTTTCTTCTATCGTGTGAGTGCCGGTCCAAATGTTTTTGTTATATATATATATATATATAGAGAGAGAGAGAGAGAGAGAGAGCAGCAGGGTGTGGTATCCAGTCCACGTATTCAGTTTGATTACAGGCACCTGTCAGCCTGCCGTTAAAAATGATTTCAGATACAAGAGACAGTGCTCCTGATGGTGAACTAGTCGCCCAGGTGATAAGCCAGGGGGATGGCTACTGTTAGGGGTCCTGGATCAATGGTCTCTGGAATATTTACACTTTGTATGTTAAGGACTGCTGTGAACTATTCTGTAACTATTCTATTCTGTATTCTGTAACCTGTGACTTGTTGGTAACTGCTTATGGGGGTCATTCCGAGTTGATCGCTAGCTGCTTTTGTTCGCTCTGCAGCGATGAGGCAAAAAAACTGTACTTCTGCGCATGCATATGCGGCGCAATGAGCACGCGCGTCGTACTATTACAACGAACGATGTTGTTTCACACAGGGTCTAGCGAAGCTTTTCAGTCGCACTGCTGGCCGCAGAGTGATTGACATGAAGTGGGCGTTTCTGGGTGTCAACTGACCGTTTTCAGGGAGTGTTCGGAAAAACACAGGCATGCCAGGAATAACGCAGCCGTGGCTGGGCGAACGCAGGGCGTGTTTGTGACGTCAAAACAGGCACTGAACAGTCTGAAGTGATCGCAAGAGCTGAGTAGGTTTTGAGCTACTCTAAAACTGCACAAAAAAGTTTGCCGCCGCTCTGCGATCCTTTCGTTCGCACTTCTGCTAAGCTAAAATACACTCCCAGTGGGAGGCGGCATAGCGTTTGCACGGATGCTAAAAACTGCTTGCGAGCGAACAACTCGGAATGACCCCCTATGTTCAGTTGTGAATTACCTGCCTGTGGAAAAGCTGCAGAAAATAAACCTGCTCTATGGAACCTTTACCTGGTGTATATGATCCTTGTCACAGTATGTGTGTGTGTGTGTGTGTGTGTGTTCAGTGCTCTTTTAACCCTTTACTCCGTTTTCTACCTCTCAGGATTAAGGGTTCCGCCACAATATCATCTTCACACTCAGCCGTGTATTTCTCCACCCCACTACAATGACACGTTATTGTCCCTGGCCCTTATTCTGTCGGCATTAATCCACAGGTTTGTTTTTTTTAATTTGGGAATGCTACTGAACTTTACAGAACAATCTGCCTCAGAGCTCATAAAATTCTTAAGCTGAGCTTATTCCATTTCCTCCATTGTGAACGTGGGTCCCCTGCCATGCAAAAGAGACTGGCGCCCCTCCCTGGGCTCTACGTGGTTCAGAATAAAATTGGTTCCCCCCCGTTGACTGAAAAGCCGATGATTAGCACCCCTCCATATTTGAGGCGTGACTCCAGGCGGCTTTAGCAGCGGGGCACAATATTAGGTAAATCATATTCAGCGATGCAAGGTCCCTAAGTATCGCAGAACTTACCTCAGACCCATCTATTCAGCCATAGATTGGCCATGCACCCATCCCCTCTGCTTGTCCTCACTTTTTTATGGCCTTTAATCCCAGCCTATTCTGTCGTCTTTTATACTTTAAAGGCTGTTGTCCAGTTGCTGAACAGGACAAAAAAAAATGCTGTCTTTGCAAAAGAGAATCGTAATAAACACTCGGCTGTTGTTGGGGATTAGACAATGGCCTCCACGCTCTGGGGTGTTATTGTGCAGATGAATATATGTCGGTGTATGGGAAATACAGTGCAGCGAAGTGGCTGTTTCTTTCTCTTTATCATCATTTGTGTTGGACAAATGGATTTCGGTTTGTGAGATGGAAGCGCTGTGGAGACCGCGGGTGTCTGCGCAGGATGTGTCCATTGTCTGCTCTGTGGGGTGATTTCAGGGAAATATGTTTAGATTAAGAACTCAGGAATACAATGGTTCCAACTTGCTTTGTCCTGCAAAAACACCAGAGGCCCTTGGAGTGGTGGGCGGCTGCTACTGGTAAATCGCAGTGTTGGTGTGGTTTTACGATCAGTAATGGAGGTTGGGGCAGCATAATGTTCCTTGTGGACCTGATTGTACTTAGAGAAGGTTGTCCACCAAATCTTGTTAGTAGATACAAATCACATTCGCATGGGGCAGGTAAGATACTGGTTTGGCCCCCTTCTTGTAAATCATCCCTCCACCAAAAACAAGAAAACACATTCGTGGTAAACTGGTTTTCCCGGGGTCCAGTAGGCCCTAGGATGAAGCTTATGGTGCTTAATGGATGATCCAGCTCTGCATGCTAACTTGGCCATGATTGCTAGAACAGTCCAGAGCTGGTTGGCTGGTCTGGTCACAGGGGTAACGCTCAACATTTTTTACCGCCGTTGTCTGTACTTGGCTGAAGTTGTCCCATTTTATAAAACCAATTGCAATGGTTTTGACCCAGAAAAGCTGAATTTAGATGTGAAGTTCCTACTGACAGAAGAACCGCTAATTATTAGTCCCAGGAAGTAGATTTACTAAAACTTCTAAAACAAATGGTGGTATTGCCATAGCAACCAATCAGATTCGGTCCTGAGCCCTGCAACATGTGCGGTCACAGGGACTTGGCTTATTCTTTGGTTACAACTCTGAAGCTTTGCCGGTCTAATGTTGGGATTGAGAACGGCTGAGAGCCCCACAAAGAACCCACTTTAGGTTTAGTGACGCATGGCCCTTCTAATCCGGGGAAAAGGTTTACGGGATCTGCAGTAGCAACTCCTCACTGGCTGAGGGAAAGGGTAACGGCTGAATACACAGTACCTGCGAGGGAATGCGTTTATCTGATGAGATCATCGCTGTACTTTGTCAGGAACAAAGTAACATGTGCAAGGAGTACAAGGCTCGCAAACAGGGCCAGTATTGGCAATAGAGTATACCCGCTGCAAATGACCAATCTGCAAACAGGCGTATTTACTAGAGATGTGCACTTGAAATTTTTCGGGTTTTGTGTTTTGGTTTTGGGTTCGGTTCCGCGGCCGTGTTTTGGGTTCGACCGCGTTTTGGCAAAACCTCACCGAATTTTTTTTGTCGGATTCGGGTGTGTTTTGGATTCGGGTGTTTTTTTAAAAAAACCCTAAAAAACAGCTTAAATCATAGAATTTGGGGGTCATTTTGATCCCAAAGTATTATTAACCTCAAAAACCATAATTTCCACTCATTTTCAGTCTATTCTGAATACCTCACACCTCACAATATTATTTTTAGTCCTAAAATTTGCACCGAGGTAGCTGTGTGAGTAAGATAAGCGACCCTAGTGGCCGACACAAACACCGGGCCCATCTAGGAGTGGCACTGCAGTGTCACGCAGGATGGCCCTTCCAAAAAACACTCCCCAAACAGCACATGACGCAAAGAAAAAAAGAGGCGCAATGAGGTAGCTGTGTGAGTAAGATAAGCGACCCTAGTGGCCGACACAAACACCGGGCCCATCTAGGAGTGGCACTGCAGTGTCACGCAGGATGGCCCTTCCAAAAAACACTCCCCAAACAGCACATGACGCAAAGAAAAAACGAGGCGCAATGAGGTAGCTGTGTGAGTAAGATAAGCGACCCTAGTGGCCGACACAAACACCGGGCCCATCTAGGAGTGGCACTGCAGTGTCACGCAGGATGGCCCTTCCAAAAAACACTCCCCAAACAGCACATGACGCAAAGAAAAAAAGAGGCGCAATGAGGTAGCTGTGTGAGTAAGATAAGCGACCCTAGTGGCCGACACAAACACCTGGCCCATCTAAGAGTGGCACTGCAGTGTCACGCAGGATGGCCCTTCCAAAAAACACTCCCCAAACAGCACATGACGCAAAGAAAAAAAGAGGCGCAATGAGGTAGCTGTGTGAGTAAGATAAGCGACCCTAGTGGCCGACACAAACACCGGGCCCATCTAGGAGTGGCACTGCAGTGTCACGCAGGATGGCCCTTCCAAAAAACACTCCCCAAACAGCACATGACGCAAAGAAAAAAAGAGGCGCAATGAGGTAGCTGTGTGAGTAAGATAAGCGACCCTAGTGGCCGACACAAACACCGGGCCCATCTAGGAGTGTCACTGCAGTGTCACGCAGGATGGCCCTTCCAAAAAACACTCCCCAAACAGCACATGACGCAAAGAAAAATTAAAGAAAAAAGAGGTGCAAGATGGAATTGTCCTTGGGCCCTCCCACCCACCCTTATGTTGTATAAACAGGACATGCACACTTTAACCAACCCATCATTTCAGTGACAGGGTCTGCCACACGACTGTGACTGAAATGACGGGTTGGTTTGGACCCCCACCGAAAAAGAAGCAATTAATCTCTCCTTGCACAAACTGGCTCTACAGAGGCAAGATGTCCACCTCATCATCATCCTCCGATATATCACCGTGTACATCCCCCTCCTCACAGATTATCAATTCGTCCCCACTGGAATCCACCATCTCAGCTCCCTGTGTACTTTGTGGAGGCAATTGCTGCTGGTCAATGTCTCCACGGAGGAATTGATTATAATTCATTTTAATGAACATCATCTTCTCCACATTTTCTGGAAGTAACCTCGTACGCCGATTGCTGACAAGGTGAGCGGCGGCACTAAACACTCTTTCGGAGTACACACTTGTGGGAGGGCAACTTAGGTAGAATAAAGCCAGTTTGTGCAAGGGCCTCCAAATTGCCTCTTTTTCCTGCCAGTATAAGTACGGACTGTGTGACGTGCCTACTTGGATGCGGTCACTCATATAATCCTCCACCATTCTTTCAATGGGGAGAGAATCATATGCAGTGACAGTAGACGACATGTCCGTAATCGTTGACAGGTCCTTCAGTCCGGACCAGATGTCAGCATCAGCAGTCGCTCCAGACTGCCCTGCATCACCGCCAGCGGGTGGGCTCGGAATTCTGAGCCTTTTCCTCGCACCCCCAGTTGCGGGAGAATGTGAAGGAGGAGATGTTGACAGGTCGCGTTCCGCTTGACTTGACAATTTTCTCACCAGCAGGTCTTTGAACCCCAGCAGACTTGTGTCTGCCGGAAAGAGAGATCCAAGGTAGGTTTTAAATCTAGGATCGAGCACGGTGGCCAAAATGTAGTGCTCTGATTTCAACAGATTGACCACCCGTGAATCCTTGTTAAGCGAATTAAGGGCTCCATCCACAAGTCCCACATGCCTAGCGGAATCGCTCCGTGTTAGCTCCTCCTTCAATGTCTCCAGCTTCTTCTGCAAAAGCCTGATGAGGGGAATGACCTGACTCAGGCTGGCAGTGTCTGAACTGACTTCACGTGTGGCAAGTTCAAAGGGCAGCAGAACCTTGCACAACGTTGAAATCATTCTCCACTGCGCTTGAGACAGGTGCATTCCACCTCCTATATCGTGCTGAATTGTATAGGCTTGAATGGCCTTTTGCTGCTCCTCCAACCTCTGAAGCATATATAGGGTTGAATTCCACCTCGTTACCACTTCTTGCTTCAGATGATGGCAGGGCAGGTTCAGGCGTTTTTGTTGTTGCTCCAGTCTTCTGTACGTGGTGCCTGTACGCCGAAAGTGTCCCGCAATTCTTCTGGCCACCGACAGCATCTCTTGCACGCCCCTGTCGTTTTTAAAAAAATTCTGCACCACCAAATTCAAGGTATGTGCAAAACATGGGACGTGCTGGAATTTGCCCAGATTTAATGCACACACAATATTGCTGGCGTTGTCCGATGCCACAAATCCACAGGAGAGTCCAATTGGGGTAAGCCATTCCGCGATGATCTTCCTCAGTTGCCGTAAGAGGTTTTCAGCTGTGTGCGTATTCTGGAAACCGGTGATACAAAGCGTAGCCTGCCTAGGAAAGAGTTGGCATTTGCGAGATGCTGCTACTGGTGCCGCCGCTGCTGTTCTTGCGGCGGGAGTCCATACATCTACCCAGTGGGCTGTCACAGTCATATAGTCCTGACCCTGCCCTGCTCCACTTGTCCACATGTCCGTGGTTAAGTGGACATTGGGTACAGCTGCATTTTTTAGGACACTGGTGACTCTTTTTCTGAGGTCTGTGTACATTTTCGGTATCGCCTGCCTAGAGAAATGGAACCTAGATGGTATTTGGTAACGGGGACACAGTACCTCCAACAAGTCTCTAGTTGGCTCTGCAGTAATGATGGATACCGGAACCACGTTTCTCACCACCCAGGATGCCAAGGCCTCAGTTATCCGCTTTGCAGCAGGATGACTGCTGTGATATTTCATCTTCCTCGCAAAGGACTGTTGGACAGTCAATTGCTTGGTGGAAGTAGTAAAAGTGGTCTTACGATTTCCCCTCTGGGATGACCATCGACTCCCAGCAGCAACAACAGCAGCGCCAGCAGCAGTAGGCGTTACACGCAAGGATGCTTCGGAGGAATCCCAGGCAGGAGAGGAATCGTCAGAATTGCCAGTGACATGGCCTGCAGGACTATTGGCATTCCTGGGGAAGGAGGAAATTGACACTGAGGGAGTTGGTGGGGTGGTTTGCGTGGTTACAAGAGGAAGGGATTTACTGGTCAGTGGACTGCTTCCGCTGTCGCCCAAAGTTTTTGAACTTGTCACTGACTTATTATGAATGCGCTGCAGGTGACGTATAAGGGAGGATGTTCCGAGGTGGTTAACGTCCTTACCCCTACTTATTACAGCTTGACAAAGGCAACACACGGCTTAACAAAGCTGCGGCTGGCTCTTCTGTCATCAGTACCTGTTTCAATTTAAAAAACAAACAAAACTTTATTGTACCATGCAGTCTCTGGCAATTGGCAGCCCGAAATCCACCTACAACCGCTGTTATAGATACATTTATCTGTGATAGATTTATCTGTGCCCGTTGTACCCCCAGACAGCTGACACCCGGAGGCCAATGCTTCCATGGCCTCTGGGACTTCTGCCACTGTATCACTGAAGCAGCATAGAAGAGGCATAGGGCTGAAAAATGTACATGCAAAATACCTCCCACAAGGGACAGATTGGATATAGGGCTAACAGGGAAGATTCTGGGTGGGATGACATCTGTGGGGCCGCCTGTCGGCTGCGTCGACCTGTCAATGTGTCTGCTGACACTCAGTGGCCCTAATTCTGAGTTGGGAATAAAGTGCAAATAAGATCAAGTTACTGTGTACATGACAAGCCGTGTTGCCAGGGGTGCATATAGCCATATACATGTATTATGTTTGAATGCAGGGTAAATACTGGCTGCTTCAGCATGTAGCCCACTATGTGGTATAGCTTTTTAAATGTGCCCTCTGCAACGCAACATGGTTTGTCCAAGGTGCACGGTTACTCGCTCTTGGCTTACTCAAAACTGAGGCCTAGTGTTACTGTCTCTCAGTCCTGCTTGTGCTTCTGTCTGTCCTGTCAGTGAACCTGTGTCTATAGCCCCCACACAGTAATTGCCCCACATGACACCCGTCTCCCTCCTCCTGGCGCATCCCCCTGGCACTGTGACAAGATTGGACAGCATTACCTATAGGCAGTCAGCGATATGGGGCATGGATTGGGGCACTGAATGCGCCTATGTGAATGTTGGCCAGAAGACACTTCAGTCAATTAAGTTTTAATGGAAGTGGCTCCTATAAACTGACTGCCATGTGGACCCAAAAAATCACAACCCGTCTCTGGCCACACTGTCAGCACAATCAGGGAAGAGCACACAACCATATAACATAACTGTATTATTATATATAACATTTACCTCAAGCCTCTATAATTCATAATGGAACTTCCCTTAAATATTGGGTCTGCAGAGTAAGATAAATGTTACTGATAGGTTGGTTCCAGACTTGTAGTTACTGTACTCCATCATATCTGCAACCCGGGAGGAGATTATGGTATAAATCAGGGCCGGATTAAGCCTTGTGGGTGCCCGGTGCACTTAAGATAGGGGGGCCCTGGTGGAAGGTGGGGGGTGTATATTAAATTGTGCATACTTCCCAACATGTCCCATTCCAGGAGGGACAAAATGCTCTCTACCTGGACTTCCCACCTAATATATGATTGGCGTCACCTGTGTTGAACAATTTAATTTATAAGAAAGGTGTTTCAACACATGAAATTGCAATCATAAATTAAGAATGAAGTCCGGGTAGAGACCATGTTGTCCCTCCTGGAATGGGTCATCTTGGGATGTATGGATTGTGTATATTAAATTTAAACCAATGGTTTATATTAGTTTTAACTAATAGTTTAATAATGCCTGGGTACTGTTTATAGCTCCAAGTAAGTGAAAGACAACTATAACATTTTCTTGTAGTGGAACAAAGACAAATTAACCTTAAAATACACATACAAAAATAAAATAATTTATCTTGTCACATGCAAGAATAGCAGCAGCCTCTGTATTACTTACACACTGGGGCAGGACTCAGGAGGACTCTGTGTGTGTGTCTCTATCTCTAGACCCAAATGGTTTAGTTGCATAACAGTTTACACAAGACTCAGACACCCAGGCAGGGAAGAGGAGAAGCTGGGATCCTCCTATCTCTCCTCTGGTTGGAAAGCTCTGTCGGTAGCTCATGAAACATGATATTCCTGTGTCTCTGCCTGCACTGCATACTGTCCTGCTCGTATTCTGGCTGCTGGTTCTTCTGCTGCTTATGAGGGAAAGCTAGTGATGTCAGTGTGCTCTAGCCGGGGGACCCTCTGACAAAGGGGGGCCTGGGGTACAGTATGCCCTGCACCCCCCCCTTAATCTGGCTATGGTATAAGTGAGGGAAGGAGAAGCACATGAGGGAAGAGGGCCCTGCTTGTGAGAGCTTACAGCCTAAGGGGCAGTGTCAGGCAGACAGGGGTGACACAGAGGGGAGAGACAACCAGCATGGAGCAGTGGGTTAGGGTGAGAGCTGGACGGCTTTGATAAAGAATGAATCTACAGATAAAATTACTCAAAATGCTCATTGATAATACATACCTCCCAACTTTGGAATGGAGAGATACGGGACACCTGAGTGCGACCCGGAAAGGGGGTGTGACCTTGGGTGGGAGGGTGTGGCTTCTGCATAGTGGGCATATTCTTGCAACGCAGACCCATTTGCCTCCATTTTGGGGGCGTGCCCAGCACTCCCCGAGCAGTTGGGCTGCCCCCTGCTCACCTCCCAGCACTGGAGAGATGACGTCCCTCTGTTCACAGCATGTACTCAGCGATCACTCACTGCTTTGCAGAGCACAGCAGCGAGTGATTAAAGGCTCCCCCAAAACAATGCGCCCAGCGGGTGGGACAGTGTCCGACTAGCGGGACTGTCTCGCTGGAATCAGCAACAGCAAAAACAGTAACATTTGTAAGAATTTTTTGAGTGTAATTAGTTGAACAAAACAATGTACCAGATGGTTCCTCCGCGGGGCAGGGTGTGCTTCTCCTGGATCTTTCCATACAGGGTACATCATGCCACTACGCAAGTGTCCATTTTCCCATATACAGTATATGTTGGGCCCGTGTGTGGCTCACCTCCCACAGTGTAACCTTTGTAGTGCGCCAACATGGCTGTCTCATCTGGTACACTTGTGGATGGGATGAAAAATACATGGACCTGATAGTTCTGCTGGGACCCTTCTCTGAGCGTTAGGAAGCTGCTATCTCCCCATTTTGTGTTATCTCTTCTATGGGTAGACTATTTCATCCTGGGTAATCCTACGCAGTGTGCCCAAGATGGCTGCCGCACCTGGTACCCGGTGAGGGTGGAATATGCAATCGATGGAAGTTACTACTCAAAATGCCTACACCAATCCTGCATTATGCTTACTGTGTGCGTACGAGGTTTTGTGTGGCTTGTGTATTGCTGTATTACTCTTCTGTATTATGGGGGTCATTCCGACCCGTTCGCACGCAGCGTCTTCTCGCTGCGGTGCGAACGGGCGCGGAATGCACATGCGCGGCGACCGCAGTGCGCGTGCGTGACATTGCCCGGCGACAGGGGTCGCCGGGTTACGTTGCGGCTACCGATGGAAGCGGTCACCGTGGCGACCACTGAGAAGATTGACAGGAAGGAGGCGTGGATGGGCGGATCCGGACCATTGGAGACCGTTTTCGAGGAGTGGTGAGTAAAAAGCAGGCATGTCCAGGACAACGGAGGGCGGAGGTGTGACGTCAAAGCCGGGCCCATCATCGCTGGATCATCACACAGGGTAAGTATGTCCAGCCCTTGGGGGTCATTCCGAGTTGTTCGCTAGCAGATTTAGGTCGCAGCGCAGCGATCAGGCAAAAAAACAGCACTTCTGCACATGCATATGCAGCGCAATGCGCACGTGCGTCATACTATTACAACGAACGATGTAGTTTCACACAAGGTCTAGCGTAGCTTTTCAGTCGCACTGCTGGCCGCAGAGTGACTGATAGGAAGTGGGCGTTTCTGGGTGTGAAATGACCGTTTTCAGGGAGTGAGCAGAAAAACGCAGGCGTGCCAGATAAAAACGCAGGCGTGGCTGGGGAAACGTAGGCGTGGCTGGCCGAACGCAGGGCGTGTTCGTGACATCAAAACAGGAACTGAATAGTCTGAAGTGATCGCAAGCGCTGAGTAGGTCTGAAGCTACTCTGAAACTGCACAAAATTATTTTGTAGCCGCTCTGCGATCCTTTCGTTCGCACTTCTGCTAAGCTAAAATACACTCCCAGAGGGCGGCGGTTTAGCGTTTGCACGGCTGCTAAAAACAGCTAGCGAGCGATCAACTCGGAATGACCCCCCTAGTCTACTTCTGCTTGAATTTTTTTTAGCTTAGCAGGGCTGCACAAGCGATCGCAGCCCTGCTAAGCTAAAATACACTCCCCCATAGGCGTGGACTAGTTGATCGCACCAGCAGCAAAAAGTTGCTGGCTGCGATCAACTCGGAATGACCACCAATATGCATTGTTTTTGATGTTTGCAAAGCGCTTTGAGACCTATTTGGAGAAAGAGCGCTATATATATAAAATTATTATTATTTTTATTATAATAACACAATTATAAGATTTTTAGAGGACCATTAAGAATTCTGTATGAGGTCTGGGTATTTGGCGCAGGAGATGATACAAATGTGGTGCGCAATCAGAGACGGGGGTATATGACATGCACTCGGCAATGAGGGGACCTGCAAATATGTGTGAACAAGGAGCGTTGATACATATGGGCTATCTGTCCTTGCAGGTTACTAGACTTGCAAACAAGTTACTGTTGTGTTTATTTTTTAATAGGCAGATCTGACTGTATCCGGACAGCCACGCACATAATACAATGTAATCCAGGTTTTAGTTTCAATGGATCTTCTCACATTGTGTTCCTAGAAGGCTTACAGCGCTCAGGCAGACAACAAGCCTGGAAAATGACGTGTCTCCGGACATCAAAGGGGAGCAGCCACTGTTCAGAGGGATGAGCAGAGGGAGAGATATCGCTGGGCGCAGATTGGAGGCTTCTGCCGGTGCCAGCGGGGAAGTCCCCGGTCTTATGGCTGCCTCAGTATTGTTGGGCCGTAGTGCCAAGAACGTCAGAAAAAAGAAGAGGGATTTACATCAATGGGAGCAACTGAAAAGTTCCATAAATGATTGAGCTTTGATCCTGGGCTGAACAAAGGCAGGAGAATCGCAGAGAGCATTTACCTTCAACCAGCTGTCACTCGAAATCAAATAATTGGATAATTAAAAGGTCCCGCATTGTGTCAATTTTATTTGGGTTCCTTGATCCTGAATTGGAATGTGCCATTGATAGGGGGGTTTAAGTGCTCAACCCACACATAGAAAATTAATTCTAAGCACGTGCAGAGAAGTCATGTGATGAGCGCATTCATGTGACATCAGAGCGGTCACAAGTCCTGCACACTGAGGCAGTAGCAGTGGACATTGGGGGTCATTCTGACCCGTTCGCTCGCTGCTTCTTATTGCAGCCGAGCGAAAGGGTACCCTCTGCGCATGCCAGACGGCTGAAGGCCGTAGCTGGGCTGCGACCGCCTCTGCTTGATTGACAGGCAGAGGCTGTCGCTGGGCGGGAGGGGGCGGAACGGCGGCGTTTGGCAGGCGTTTTGTGGGCGCGGTTCGGCCAACGGAGGCGTGGCCGGACCGTGCGGAGAGTGGCCCGCAATGGCTGTGTAACGTCATACGCAGCCGCTGCGGGCCAGGGAGAGACGAGTAGCTCCCTGCCAGCACGCTAAAACTGCGCTGGTCGGGAGCTACTCTTGAAGTGCAAAGGCATGACCGCTGTGCGATGCCTTTACACTTCTGCGGGGGGGGGGGGGGGCAGCACTGACATGCGGGGTGTCCCCCCGCATGTCAGTGTGAATGATCGTAGCTGTGCTAAATTTAGCACAGCTACGATCATCTCGGAATGAGGGCCATTGTATAGGGCCATCTCAATACTGTGGGCCCTGCTCTGGCTCCTCCCACCACCAGTGCACATGATGTCACACAGCAAGCGCTGGCTGAGCACCAGAATAGCACCAAGATGGCTGCTGGGCTAATCGTTAGAATGGCTTTCCATGCAGCTGAGTTCCCCTCCAGGCGCTGTTTGCACAAACCCATTACGGCCCTGCCAGCGGTACATGTTTCATCTCTGCCTGTTTTCGGACATTACAGACTTTTCATCATTTTTGTTGGCGTTGGGCCTGTGTCTTTACAGAGAAGAACACTGACTAGTACAATGTAATAGTATTCAATATATGATGGCAAATCATTTGTCTAGTAAAAAGGACGTGACCTGGCCTGACAAGACATATACGCAGAATAGGTAACAGGAATAGATATGTTATAGGAAATAAGCATTAATCATACACGCAAGTGTGAAAGGAACATTCCGTTTTGTGGGATTACAGGATATACGGAGTAAATGCACGTTTCTGTAGCCAGGCCTGACACCAGAATCTGTGATATTCTCACCAGCATGGAAGTGGTAATAATGCAATCACAGACACTCATTTTATTGCGACGTCTTAAGCAGTCTGGTTGCACTTTATAGAGGAGGTTAACAGGTGCTAATAAACCAAGAACTAAACAGATTACGACCCTGGGAAGCCCTCTTGCAGGTATGTCTTTCTGCTGTCCAAACCAATCAAATGCTTTATTATTTAATATTTATATATGGCACTGAAGCCGTGGAATTCCAATTTTCTTTTCTTTTTCTGCTTTGCTCCAAAAATCTGCAAATAATGCACAAAGCATCTTTAAATGTATTATGCAATAAAAGAAACACAACTATGTCTGCATTAATATTTATAGGAATGTTAACGGTTCACAACAAATCAGTGAGCTCACTGACAGTGCAGCCTATCCAGTCACTAGGGACCAGTGACATCACTGAAAATGCAGCCTATCCAGTCAGTAGGGACCAGTGACATCACTGAGAGTGCAGCCTATCCAGTCACTAGGAGCCAGTGACACCACTGAGAGAAGCCTATCCAGTCACTGAGGGCCAGTGACATCACTGAGAGTGCAGCCTATCCAGTCACTAGAAACCAGTGACATCACTGAGAGTGCAGCCTATCCAGTCACTTGGGACCAACAAACAATAAACATTATCCTGAAAACCTGAAAACCCCTGCTAAAGGTAAATAACAATAACACATAAGTATTATCAGTGGGTCGAATCTCCAAATATTGTTCCAGCCACCGACCCTCAGAACAGTGAACCAAAAACAGTCCACTTCAGAAACATAAGATCTCAAAACGGTAGAGACAAGCAGGTTATTCAACAGAAAAGGTGGATTCGGAAGGGGCAGACGTCACCTCTTCATTCAGGTATTCCATGGCGTCCGACGGTTCCAGGAAATCTTTAAAGTCTCTAAAGTCCGATCCCGTAAAAATTCGTAACCGAGCAGGAAAGAGTAAAGCGAACTTGCGTTGTAGTTGCACTAGGCGGGAGCAGACTGGGGACATCTCTTTACGGGCTTTTGATACCTCAGCGGCGTAGTCCTGAAAAAGCAGCAGGCATTTGTCTCGCCAGTCCAGAGACTTAATTTTATGTGCAGCAGCCCAGATCAAGGTTTTGTGAGCAAAGTTGAGGCATCGGAAAATAACCACCCTGGGGCGTCTAGTATCTTTAACCGGGCCGAGACAATGAGCCCGTTCAACTGCAAAATCCTTTAACGTATCAGAGAGGTCTAATAATTTCAGGAGATCAATGGATAGAAATTTATAAAGGTCAGGCCCCTTGATGGATTCTGGGAGACCCACTAGCCGCAAGTTGTTTCTCCTCGAACGATTTTCCAAATCGTCTACCTTATTGGTGCGGCGGAGAGTCAATTTCCTTTCATCTTCAAGTTGTTGCCGAACCTCACAAAGGGCCTGATCATGTTCCTCCAATTTGTGTTGATTTTTCACGACCTGCAAATCAGTAGAGGCCTGATGAGATTTAATGTCTTTGATGGCATCAGCAAATTTCGCAGCTTGTTTATCAAGGAGAGGCGAGACGGTCGCAGTTATCACCCTAACCACATCATCATAACTTAAGGAGGTACACACGTGGGTCACTCAGGAAGAAACAGGACCACTCCCCTGTTCCGAGTCAGATGCACCCGAAGCAGTAGCATTATCCCCCTTCTTTCCTGGTTTGTTTCTCAAAGATCTCACCGGTGTGGCGGGTGTCACAAATTTCTCCATAGTGGAAGTAGGGAAATCAGTAAGAATAAATATCACAAATAAAAAGTCACAGAAAAAGTTATGTTATGTATATATTCCGCACTCAATCCTCTAATCGTAAATTACAGCCAGAATGGAGGGCAGAGAACGTGTCTTCAAATTATATATATACTGTATCAGGTCAGACGTAGATGGTATGAAAAAGAGAATCAAATGATTGTTGGTCACTGCATGTTGTTATATAGCACAATATAGCAAGAGGTGATATTAACAATCTTGAGGTAATGGAGGCTGGGAATCCCGGTACTATATCACATAGTAGAACTCTGGGCTTCCATCCTGCATGCTACACTGGCCCCACTGCAGGAGACGAGGCAGGCTGCTGTATGGTATATAGCTGCACTGAGGCAGACAAGATGGCGCCCACAGCGCTGTACAGTACCTTTAGCAGGCTCAATGTATGCTGAATCCAAATGCCACCGCTTCATACGGACTCCCAGTCCTGGGAGTCAGGAGGCACCCACAGGACCTGCGCCTGGGAGAGACCAGCTTCACCCAGAGCAGGAAAGCAGGGAGCCGGAGGATCGCGGGCGCAGCGGCACCAAACTCCAGGCCGCGGTCTGGTGCTCCGTGTGGGCCTCAGAGCGCGTCTCCTCCGCGGCGGGCGGCGGGTGTCCCCGGCAATCTCCGGCCAGGATCAGCGGCGGCTGGGGGGTTCACAGATGTCCCGGAGGCAGGTGGGACCGGGTGTTGGCGTCCAATCAGTCAGGATAGTCGGAGCTCCAAGGAGAGACAGCTGCTCCGGTCCTCGTCCAAGCCACTCCCCGCCTCGTCTTTCAATCACAAACCACAGTCTTCATTTCTTCAAAGTCCAAGTTCTTCAGCCTCGTCTTTCAATCACAAACCACGTCTTCATTTCTTCAAAGTCCAAAAACTTCAGCCTCGTCTTTTAATCATAAAAAATTAAAACACAGTCTTCAGTTCTTCTTTACCGGAGTTCTTCAGCTTCACTCTTCAATCTAATTCCAGTTTCTTCTATTTCTCCAATATTCGTATACAGCCTGATTATTCATTAAAACTACAGTTATCTTCCTTTGAAGTCCTCCTTTTCTTTACGCCCTCCGGCCAACGTTAACACTTAGTTTGGCTTCCACCCCATGAGGAGGAATTACATTCAGCCACCTCGTTTACTCTCCTCACAGGTAACTGTCCCTTCAGCCAAAACTCGGTTGTCGGAACCCCAACTTACGCCGAGAGTGACAGTATGCACTGGCCCAATGGATCCGGCAAGTGAGTAGGCTACCGGGGGCGATGCCTCTATGGATATTCTGTCTCATCTAAATAAACAGGAGGCCATGCAGGCACAGATTGTACAGTTCATGCAGAATATGTCCACTCGTTTGGATTCTCTTCACACCGCCATTTCCACATCTCGGACTCCGGTTCCAGTTTCCAATCTGCCAGCACCTAATCCTCTAGTGTCGATTCCAGTTCCTCGTTTACAACTACCGCCACCCAGTAAATTTCACGGTAGTCCAAAGCAATGCCAAAGCAATGCCGAGGGTTCCTCAATCAATGCGAGATCCAGTTTGAGCTTCAGTCAGCTAACTTTCCGTCTGATCGGACCAAAATCGCATACATCATTTCACTTCTGACCGGACCAGCTCTGGATTGGGCTTCACCCTTATGGGTGAGAACTGATCCCATACTCTCGAATTACCCGGAATTCGTGGGAACTTTTCGTAAAATCTTTGATGAGCCAGACCACCTCTGCCTCTTTGGAGATTCTGCGTCTGCATCAGGGAACCCATTCCGTCGCCCAATACGTGATCCAATTCCGTACTCTGTCTTCCGAAGTGGGCTGGAATGAAGAGGCTCTCATTGCCGCCTTTTGGAACGGTCTCTCTGACAAAATTAAAGATGACCTGGTCACTCAGGATGTGCCAGTTAAGCTCGATCAGCTTATTTCTTTATGTAACAAGATTGATCTAAGATACAAGGAGCGCTGTCTTGAGAGAACAAGGTTCGAGCGACCCAAACCTTGGGCCTGTCCCACTCCTATACCATCCTCGCCGTCTACTGAAGAACCCATGCAGGTCAACCGCTCTCGTCTCACCAATGAGGAACGTCAAAGACGCAGACAGGGCAACCTCTTCATATATTGTCGGGCGGCCGACCACTTCGTTAATTCCTGTATTCAACGACCGGGAAGCTCCCGCTACTAGCTTACGCAGGAGAGGTTAAGCTAGGAGCATTCCCCAACCAATTTACCAGGAAGGAATCACTGTTGGCTGTATGTCTGGAACTTCCCTCTACCTCCCTTCATGTTACAGCACTTTTGAATTCTGGAGCTGCAGAAAGTTTCATTACATCCGCCTTAGTCCGACAGTCTGAAATACCAACCATTCGCTTGGAGTGAGCTATCTCTATCACCGCGGTTGACGGAAGTTATATCCATGAAGGGATCATCACCCACCGTACAGTTCCTCTGAAGATGAAAGTTGGTATTCTCCATTCTGAAGTTATCTCTTTCCTGGTAATTCCCAAAGCCTAATAATCCTAGGATTCCCGTGGTTACAGGAGCACAACTGCCGCTTGGATTGGCAAACTATGGATGTACTCGCTTGGGGGGAGTCGTATTCTCAAAGCTGTTTATCCACCGTCAAGCCACTCCTTACCCTACACTCCACTGATCTCCCAGATGCCTTTCAGCCTTTTCTGGACGTCTTCAGTAAGCAAGGGGCGGATACCTTGCCTCCCCACGAAGTTGGGACTGCCCTATCGATTTACTGCCTGGTAAAACACCTCCCAGAGGACGAACGTACCCTTTATCTCTCCCGGAAACCCAAGTGATGTCTGAGTATATACAGGAGAATTTGGCTAAAGGGTTCCTTTGCCCTTCCTATTCTCCAGCCGGGGCAGGGGTTTTTTTTGTTAAGAAGAAGGACGGGGGCCTACGGCCTTGCATCGACTACCGGGGCCTCAACGAAGTTACAGTTAAGAACAGAAACCCCTTGCCCTTGATTCCCGAACTATTTGACCGAGTAAAGGGGGCTACCATTTTCACCAAATTGGACCTGCGTGGAGCTTATAACCTTATACGCATTCTCACAGGAGATGAGTGGAAGACTGCGATCAATACTTGTGACGGGCATTACGAATATCTGTTGACGCCCTTTGGCTTATGTAATGCTCCAGCAGTCTTCCAGAATTATGTCAACAAATTATTCTGAGATCTCCTCTATAAGTGCTTGGTTGTGTATCTGGATGATATTCTAATATTTTCCAAAGATCTGACAGTCCATCGGGAACAGGTCAGAGAAGTCTTGAAACGTTTAAGGGAAAATCGACTCTTTTGTAAACTGGAGAAGTGCACGTTTGAGGTTCCCTCCATCCCTTTTTTAGGTTACATCATTTCCGGGAGGGAATTACAGATGGATCCTGCCAAAGTCCAAGCAATCAGAGATTGGACCCTTCCTACCACTCTGAAGGAAATCGGCAATTTCTATAGGAAGTTTATTAAAGATTATTCCTCCATCATTGCCCCGATTACAGCACTAACAAGAAAAGGGTCTAATTCTGCAGCTTGGCCACCTGAGGCACGAAAAGCCTTTTCGTTTCTAAAAGAGGCCTTCATGTCTGCTCCTATCCTTCGGCAACCTGATCTCAGTCGTCCTTTTCAGGTGGAGGTGGATGCTTCTTCAGTAGGAGTGGGGGGCGTCTTATCCCAGTACTTCGAGGATCAGAAAGCTCATACTTGTGCTTATTTTTCCTGAAGATTCTCTCTGGCAGAACAAAACTACGCCATTGGAGAACAAGAATTGCTTGCCATAAAACTTGCTTTTGAAGAGTGGAGGTACTTGCTGGAAGGTGCTCAGCACCCAATCTCAGTAACCACGGATCACAAAAATCTTTTATATCTTCAGACCGCCCGATGTTTAAACTCACGGCAAGCCAGGTGGGCACTGTTCTTCTCCCGTTTTTCTTTCAAGCTCAGTTATCGTCCAGGGCCTCTTAATCGGAAAGCAGATGCGCTCTCTCGTTCATTGCATTCAAATGAGTCCACAGATCTTCCGTACAGACAATTCATCCTAGATCCTGCCTCCTTTGCTGCAACTCGTACTACTTCGCTTCCTCCACCGGGAAAACCCTTAGTTGCAACAGAACTCCGAAAAAGACTGCTCACGTGGGCTCATACCTCACCGTGTATGGGACACGCAGGTAGCCTCAAGACTCTTAAGTTCATCCAACGCTGCTATTGGTGGCCTCATCTGAAGATGGATGTTTTGAAATTCATAGCTGCCTGCCCAAAGTGCGCCCAACATAAAAGTCCAAGAGGATCACCAACGGGTCTTCTTCATCTGCTATCGGTTCCACCCTGGACACACATCTCCATGGATTTTATAACTGACCTACCTGTCTCCAGAGGACGAAACACCATTTGGGTCATTGTGGACCGATTTTCCAAAATGGTGCACTTTGTCCCACTCACAGGTCTTCCAACCGCTCCACAACTATCAAAATTGTTCATATCAGACATCTTCCGGTTACATGGACTTCCACAAGAGAGAGTTTCCGATCGAGGGCCTCAATTTGTGGCTAAATTTTGAAGCGTACTGAGTTCAGCTCTTGGAATGGAATTAAGTTTCTCCTCTGCATACCATCCCCAAATGGATTGCCAGACTGAGAGAGTGAACCAAGACTTAGAGACTTTCCTACGACTCTTCATGTCTTCTTCTCAGGACGATTGGCTGGACTATCTTCCATTTGCTGAATTTGCTTGCAATAATCTCTACCATTCCGCTACCCATTCCACACCCTTTTATGTGAATTATGGACTTCATCCACGTGTTCCTGCTTTCCAATCTCTTCGAGCTCTCAAAGTACCTGCCGCAGAGTTAGCCCTTCAGCAATTCACTAAGATGTGGAAACAAGTTCATGAGGCTCTGCTTAAAACATCCAATAAATACAAATTTTTTGCAGATCGGAAACGGAAGGCTGTCCCTACTCTCAAAGTGGGTGATCAAGTCTGGATTTCTACTCGAAATTTAAGACTCAAGGTCCCTTCCAAGAAATTTGCCCCCAGATTCATTGAACCATATCCTATTGAAAAAGTATTGAATCCAGTAGCATACAAAGTGACGTTGCCTCCGTACTTGAAGATCCCAAATGCATTTCACATCTCCTTACTGAAGCCTCTTATACTTAACCGTTTTCGGGCTGCGCTCCCTAGACCTCCCAAGGTGCACGCTGCTCAAGGAGAAGAATTTGAAGTTCATAGGATCCTTGACTGTAGTAAAAGATATGGTCTTCTCCAATATCTTATTGATTGAAAGGGATATGGACCGGAGGAAAGGTCCTGGGTTTCTGAAGAGGACGTCCACGCTCCAAGATTAGTCCGGGCCTTTCATACCAAGAATCCGATGAAAGCACAAGGGTGTTCAGAGCCCACCCTAAAAAGGGGGGGTACTGTCAGGCTCCGAAGCCTTACCTCCGGCGGGTGCTCCTGCGGGTTACAGTCCCGCTGGTTGGAGCTGCTGGCGGCGGGTCCACCTGGACAGATGTGTGGCTGCCAAGAGCCGGGGGCCGAGGGTCTGGAGAGCCGGGCGCTGCGGCGGTGATCGCTGCGGTAAGGTCCTCTAGTGGTGACACAGTATAGTGTGTCAGAGACAGAAGCTGGCTTAAGCTGTGTGCTAACAGCTAAGTATGTCTCCTGTGCTGGGGGCAGCCATGTTGGAGACCAGAGTATTACCAATGAAGTTCCCAATCTGTGCCCAGCCAATCCTGCGTGTTCTCCCCTTACAAAAGGGGGCTGGCTCAGAGGGAGAGTGCCAGTGCTTCAAGTTACCTCCTTGTGAAAGGTTCTCAAGCTCTGTGCTCCCAGGTTACTTCTGGTTCCCTGGTCCTGGTTGCTCTCATCCATCGATTACCTAAACGCTGCTGTCCTGCTGTCTAACTCCGTTGCCACTTGTGGAAGCACTCACGGGGTCCCAGGTCGTAGAGGAGCTCCAGGTGCTAACGGCGGTTCCCGCAGACGTCTTCATTTCTTCAAAGCCCAAGTTCTTCAGCCCCGTCTTTCAATCACAAACCACGTCTTCATTTCTTCAAAGTCCAAATACTTCATCCTCGTCTTTTAATCATAAAACACAGTCTTCAGTTCTTCTTTACTGGAGTTCTTCAGCTTCACTCTTCCAAGTCATTTAACCATAGAGTAATTCTTCCAGTTTCTTCTATTTCTCCAATATTCGTGTACAGTCTGATTATTCATTAAAACTACAGTTATCTTCCTTTGAAGTCCTCCTTTTCTTTACGCCATCTGGCCAACGTTAACACTTAGTTTGGCTTCCACCCCATGAGGAGAAATTACATTAAGCCACCTCGTTTACTCTCCTCAAAGGTAGCTGTCCATTCAGCCAAAACTCGGTTGTTGGAACCCCAACTTACGCCGAGCGTGACAACTAGGAACCAATGACATCACTGAGAATGTAGCCTATGCAGTAACTTGGGACCAGTTACATCACTGAGAATGCAGCCTATGCAATCACTAGAACCAATGACATCACTGAGAATGCAGCCTATCCAGTCACTAGGAACCAATTACATCACTGAGAGTGCAGCCTATCTAGTCACTAGGAACCAGTGACATCACTGAGAATGCAGCCTATCCACTCACTATGAACCAGTGACATTACTGAGGGTGCAGCCTATCTAGTCACTAGGAGCCAGTGACATCACTGCGAATGCAGCCTATCCAGTCACTAGGAACCAGTGACATCACAGGGAATGCAGCCTATACAGTCACTAGGAACCAATGACATCACTGAGAATGCAGCCTATCCAGTCACTAGGAACCAATGACATCACTGAGAGTGCAGCCTATCAGCTCACTAGGAACCAGTGACATCACTGCGAATGCAGCCTATCCAGTCACTAGGAACCAGTGACATCACAGGGAATGCAGCCTATCCAGTCACTAGGAACCAATGACATCCCTGAGAAGGCATCCTATCCATTCTTATCCCACCAAGGGCAGAGATAGGAGCGAGTCCTTTCCAGGCAATATTCCAAGGAAGTCTAATGATGGGTTAAGGGCAAATGGCCATTGTGCCCCATGATTAAATAGTCCTGTATGTTGGCCCACAATCCCCTTCTGTTCTGTACCAATACTCCATATGTCATACTTGACCAGTATTGTGCAATATTGCTGGAATTTTGGATGCAGCCAAACTAGGGTTAGTTGCAGCCCTCTAACTGCCCCCTTAGAGATGATTATGTGGGAGGAAGCATTGTAAAGAATTGGCAGCCAGGAGAATGGTCACAGGAACAGAACAAAAAGACTAGCCAGAGATCAAGGTCACAAGTACATGTTCACAATGGAGAGGTAGGCCAAGGTCACAAGCAGTGGAGCAATACAGATAGGCAGGCTGCGTTCGGTACACTGGCAGTCAGGCAGATAACTAATAGCACAATGCACAGTATAGGGACCTGGTACACTGGTACCAGTATGGTGCAAACAGTGAGTTTAAATAGGCTGTTCTGGCACCAGAGTGATGTCACTAGTCAGCTGACCGAGGAACATGTAAGGAGAGAAGTGTCAGGTGTTCATCCATAGAGGTACGGCGAGGAAGGAGGTCCCATCACTGGATGGAGCTCAGAGCTAGAAGACACAAAAGAGGCACAGTAGGGAAACAGAAGGAGGTTCTTAAATTGTCCTTCGCATGCCCCTTTGTATAGACCTCCTTCAAAATGTGAGCCGTAGGATCATCTCAGCAGTATTTGGGGCGACTGTCTGTGGAGCATCAGAGCTCCCGAGTATTTAGAACACTGCATCTAGGTTTCCGTGCGATAGAGGGACAGCGTCAGAACTGGGGACATTTTAGGACTAGAGCTTATGGTAGGAGCTGGATTGGAGGCTACTGTACGTGTAGAAAGCTGGGAAGCTTTATTAGTCTCTACATATGGAGTTGGTATTGAGGAGTGTACAAGGCACTGGACAGGAAGGCTGTGAGGTGATCTATTCTGAGACGAAAACTAGGTTGGTGTAGGAATAGATGGGTCCGGAGATTAATGTAACTGGTACACCGGCTTAAACCGGTAAAATGATTTGCAAGAAAACAGGTTGGGACCAGTAATGCATAACAGGTAACCGGGCTGAGACTGGTAATGCTTAGTAGAGACACCGCAGCTGACTATACAGGATTCTGCTGGACCAAGAGGGTATCTGTAGTATCGACGTCGTACTGGCAATTGGCAAGATGTCCAGGATGGGTTTAAATAGGTTGTCCTGATTATTGATTGGCTGCCAGGGTCAGCTGAGTGCAAAGTACATTCCTATTGGTGGAAATGTGGTCAGCTGACCATTTCCAAAATGGAACACAGCCGGTGTCAGTGCGGTGTACATGAGGAGGCAGCAGAGACCAGTGGACTCCAGAGCAAACCGGGAGAGAGAGAGAGAGTGCTGGGGTAAGTATCGGAGCATAACAGAAGGTGGAGGTTTGTGCCATTAATGTTGGAATTGCTGCAGCCGCTGTCATCTAAGTCTAAGTGGAGCATACTTGCTCATGTGCAGGGCCACACCCACGATCCAACATGAAGTAGCGGCTTCGAAACAGGGAAAACAGCATGGCCGGGCTCACATCCCAATATTGCTAGTGTTCTGTCCAAGTGAATAGAGATGCACTTTTAACCACTTATTAGGAGCGTATTTAAAATGCTAGAACAGTTTATAAACTTCTTAGTTCATTTCTTGAGGAATGTATTGAAAATCATTTCCCTATACTAAAACAGCCCTTCATGCCCCAGTCCGACACTGTGTGCATTGCAGGTGGGGCAGATGTAACATGTGCAGAGAGTTAGATTTGGGTGGGGTGTGTTCAAACTGAAATCTAAATTGCAGTGTAAAAATAAAGCAGCCAGTATTTACCCTGAACAGAAACAAAATAACCCGCCCAAATCTAACTCTCTCTGCACATGTTACATCTGCCCCACCTGCAGTGCACATGGTTTTGCCCAACTGCTAACAAATTTGCTGCTGCGATCAGGTCTGAATTAGGTCCAATGTGCATCTTTAGATGCACCATCGGTGCACAATCTGTTGCACCATCAAGGTATGCACCAGTGGCAGGTGCCATTTCTCCATCTGAGTATAGCATGCTATGTCAGAGATTCTGCGTCTCTGCACCAGCCGCTTCCTACTGGCAGATCCTATGATGGTAATAGGTGCCAGCGGTGTGCAATGGAGGTATGCCTAGGTGTCCACGAGGCAGATAACTTAACCATCGATTGGTTATTAACCAGCAGAGAGGAGATGCAGAATGACACAGTGCTGAACAGCAGGTACAGGATGCAGTATCTCCTGGTGCAGCTTGGGAACTACAGGGTTAATGTTGGCTGGTGTAACACGCCTGTATGCACACATACATAGTGGGATGTATCACATATAGTGAGCGGTGGTGACACAGTGGGGCTTGGCTGTATTGTACAGTCTTTGTTGTTGGTGATGCTCAGGGGCAGGTCCTTCACTATACAGGGTAGCATACTTGCCAGGTCAGAGGTCACGCCTCCTGTGGTCCAGGGTCCTAGTGCCAGAACACAAAAGCCCTCATTCCGAGTTGATCGCTAGCTGCCGTTGTTTCGCTGCGTAGCGATCATTTAAAAAAAACGGTAAAACTACGCATGAGTATGGTCTGCAATGCGCACGCGAGGCGTACGGGTACAAAAAGCATCGCTGTTTTACACAAGTTCTAGCGACGATTCCATTCGCACAGCCGATCGCAAGGAGAGTGACAGGAAGTGGGAGTTTCTGGGTGTCAACTGACTGTTTTCTGGGAGTGTCTGGAAAAACGCAGACGTGACCGGGTGTTTTGCAGGGAGGGTATCTGACGTCAATTCCGGGACCTCCGTCGCTAGAATCATTGCATATAATAAATAAATAACTACAGGGCTGGTCTTGTTTTGCACAAAATGTTTATGCACAGGCATACGCACTCTTGCAAAGCGAAAATACACTCCCCAGTGGGTGACGACTATGCATTTGCATGGCTGCTAAAAGTAGCTAGCGAGCAATCAACTCTGAATGAGGGCCAAAGAGCAGACAACACTATCCTCCAATACTTTAAGTGTCTCGCCAGCGTCAGCCACACCACCCCCTGGTTACCTCACGGGAACACCCATTACAATTCCCGGACCCCCCGTCTGATTCTGTGCTGCGTCTCGGTGCACAGACAGTAGGGCCGTCTGTGCGAATGCGCAGTAAAAAAAAAGCAGCATCCAACTGCGCGCATAACGCCGCTGTGTCCATCAGGCAATGTGATTGATCGCGTCACTTATTTTGTATCACAGGACAGCAGCGAGGTTTTCATAAAAGGTTTCCTCACTGCTGGTCACTTATTTACGTGTCCAACGATCGGTATATATTGCGGTAATTATCCTACTAGTAGAATTATGTTCAATTACTCTGCAATGTTTATTGAAGGAAATAGACCAAAAAAACACAAAACGAAGCCGGGTAACGAGCTAATACAACGCCTTCATTTAAATAGCTGAGCTCAGAGATGGGAGATAGCCGGAGATATGAAAGATATTGCAATTACCCAGGTTTCATTTACTGGTGACCTGTCGCAGAGATGTAATTAACTTGATTTGGCATCGATTGTGTTCTCAGGGTTGGAAAACAGAATCATTGTGCTCGCTCAGTAGGAATGAGTGAGGGGTAGGCAGGGAAAATCGCAGAGGTTAGGAAATGAAGTCCGGGCTCCAAGAGAGAGCTAATGAATGTGCTTCCATGCAGAGACTTAGGGGCTGATTCATGTCCATGTTGAGCGTTTTTTTGCTATTGCGCAAAAATACGTAAAATCTCCTGCGGTGCATGCGTTACGCAGACAGCAGGCACGAAGGCGCTGCTGCGACACACAAGCACAATATCAGAAACGCCTTGTAAAAGTGATGGGTGGTCCTGGGCCGTTACTGGGAGGTGGCTTAGCGCACGCACGGAGACGGTCCGTCTTATGGCGTGTAAAAGTGGTTGGGTACGTAGACGATCAGCCACTCACAGAGGAGGCGGTACTCAGACAGAGAAACTGCGTCTGCCATAGTTCTGATGGCGAGGCCAATGGTGGTATCGGGATTCTGCCGCTTAGGATGGCGGCAGTCATAATACCGTCAGCAGCATCCCGACGCTCAGGATCCTGACACGTACTAGGTGAGAATACTATCTATACTCCCCAAACACCCTACCCCTCTTTTTCTGCAGCCTGACTCTAACCCTCCTCCCCCACGGCCTAACCCTATCCCTCCCCAGTGGTGTCTAACCCTAACCACCCGTTCCAGCAATCTAAACCTAACCCTCCCCACCCCTCTACAGCCTGACCCTCTCCCCCACTCTGGGGTAATGTGTATCTGGCACTCTGGGGCAATGTGTATCTAGCACTGTGGTTGCATATATTGCCCTACTGGGGGCATTTGTGTATCGGGTACAGTGGGGCATTTGTGTATCTGGCACTGTGGGGCATTTGTGCATCTGGCACCGTGGGGCATTTGTGCATCTGGCACCGTGGGGCATTTGTGGATCTGGCACTGTGGAGCATTTGTGAATCTGGCACCGTGGGTCATTTGTGTATCTGGCACTGTGGGGGCATATCAGGCACTGTGGGGGCATATGTGTATTTGGCACTATTGGGGTCATATGTGTATCTGGTCCCCCTATATGTGTATCACGCCCCCATTTTCATTGGCCATGCCCCATGTGGCATTTGACCACACCCATTTTTTGGCGTGCACGCACAGTACCTCTAAGACATTTTTTCTACTTGCACCACTGTGTATAACGCACACCTGGACAATGGGAAAGGCATCCCACTGAAAGGAACAGCCAACGCCTAGTCATGCTGAAATAAACACAAACGTCCGTTCTCTTCCCTTTGTAAACTAAATGGGGATCTTCTCTCCTGCAACGGATCCATTGCAAATATCGAGAACACATGATCGGTAAAATAAAGTCACAACTTTTATCAATTAGGAATTAACCAGATGGTTGGGGAAGAAAGCATTACAGCCACAGCCAGCACCCTATGTAACCAAAATGGGGGAAGACAATACAGCCCCTGATGCAACCCATTTGTGGAGCCCCATCTTTTCTCCAGCTAGCACTCTACTACTGGGCCCAAGCCTGATGAGAGGCCTGGCAGGGGCCCAGATCTGCCCACCATATCTCCTCCCCCTGCCTCCCTCTTACCTGGCAACATCAGCTCTTCTCCTCAGCCCAGCACACCCCAAGGAAGGTGCCATCGTCACCAATTATGAGTAGTGACAACTGGCCCCTCCACAAGGGGAATGCTCTACCACTATCTCTAGCACTGAGAAGCAATGTGTTCCTAACAAGCTGTGAGGAAAAC
Source organism: Pseudophryne corroboree (assembly GCF_028390025.1). Classification (NCBI taxonomy): domain Eukaryota; kingdom Metazoa; phylum Chordata; class Amphibia; order Anura; family Myobatrachidae; genus Pseudophryne; species Pseudophryne corroboree. The sequence continues at coordinate 828,725,288 of NC_086448.1, read as the reverse complement.
TGAAGTTAAAGCAGCAAAATCCATACAACGCAGCAAGGCAAAAATGTGCACACTAAAACAAAGAGCCAAAAACCAGGAAAAGCAATCTATCAGGGAGGAGGATGAGACTCCGCAAAGAGGAAGACGCCACTTACTGCATCACGCCTCTTATATGCCATCAGGCTTATTCAGCCCTTTATTACCTTACTGTATATAATATCAAGGTGCACTCAGCCAATCAGAAGCAGCTGCTGGTCGTCATCGTCACCGGTGCATGTTTTCAACTAGGGTTGGACCTGTAATTGATCTGCCTCCTGGCAGGCAGTCATGCCTCTACTGATAACCTGAATTCAGCTCTGTCTGCCCAACACCTCCCGACAGAGGAAAGAAAAGTTTGCACCCGAGCAGTGACAGACATCTGGCCACAATCAGCCATAGGGGGAGATGTAGTAAGCCTTGGAGACAGATAAAGTGGACGGAGATAAAGTACCAGCCAATCAGCTGCTAATTGTCACGTTTCTCTATCTCAACTTTATCACTCTCCAAGGACTGTGGGGCTACGGTGACGGGATTCGCAGAAAGTTCAATCTGTTGTATACTCCTAGAATACTGTCCTGGGGTTCCAGGAAAACACCCCCGAAATTCAGGTGACTCTTCTAAGTAAGACTGACTGCATGTCAAGACTGTTATCTGAAGGTAGAGAGTAATGTACATATCCCAAACCACAAACATCCCCCAGCAAGGGTACAGCAGCTAGATGTCCAACCATCCGGGGTCACCACCATCTCCAGGGACCCATTTCTCCTCTAAAGAGCAGAGTTGAGGCCTTTCTATCAAGAATGCAAAGTGGGGGGGTTACCAGGTCACTTCCTATATTTGATTACAGTTCAGCCCCTATGTGTGCGTGTATATATACAGTATATAATATTATTTATTATTATTTAGTATTAATTGCATTGTAAACTAATTGTAACTCAAAGCACTGCTAACTACTGGCGTGAGTCTCTGTATTCATGGGCTGAACTTACAGTAACTGCATCCCCGTGTGCTGCCGCCACCTAGTGGAGACTCCGTAATTCCTCCTACATTCACTGATGAGCTGCAGCAGAGGCGGGAATGCTTCCAGCCATCGCAGTTAAAGGCTCACCCTAGGGTGCTGGTAAGCTCATCGTGGATCAGCCTCTGTGTAATACAAACGAGGTGCGTGCACCAACAGCAGTTGTAGTGCAGACCCAGCCGTCACCAATGGGAGCTCGTTCACACAGGTGTCTCTCTGTGACCCCCCCACCGCCTTAATCCGGCTCTGTCGACACTTATTTCTTGCACCCCATTAAGCAGTGATTCCCAGACTCGGTCCTTGAGGCACACTAACTGTCCAGGTTTTAGTGATATACATGCTAGAGCACAGATGGTTTAATCAAAATAACTGTGGTACTAGTTAAGACACCTGTGCTAAAGTATGGCTATCCTTAGAACCTGGACTGTAGGTGTGCCTTAAGGACTGCTGCTGGGAAATACTGCCATAGAGGATAGAGATGCACAGGCAAATCAGTAATGTATAGGGTACCATAATGGATAAATATGTCGTACTAAGCGTCAGTATATGGCGGCATATTGCCTCTAACTGAATTGACCCTATTTTTTTCTTAAGCTGATACACACTTAGGGGTATATTCATGAAGCAGTGAAAGGTGTGGAGAAGTGAGCCAGTGGAGAAGTTGCCCATGGCAACCAGTCAGCATTGAAGTAACATCTATAATTTGCATACTGTAGAATTGTACTGAGCACCTGATTGGTTGCCATGGACAACTTCTCCACTGGCTCTCTTCTCCACTCTTTTCACTGCTTCATGAATAGACCCCTTAGAGATATACTGTATAATTTAATATATCATTTCAACGCGGATCGGAGCGCTATATCGTACACGTCCCATAGTGTTCACCCCCGATCGCACGTGTCCTGCGCTCTATTCCTAATTCATCCCATCTGATGTGCTGCATGTCAGATGGGACCACCCAGCAGGTGATGGCGTACAGTAACATGTGGCATGTAACCAAACCTTGTGCCATCATACTATATAGGCCCAGATTTATCAAGACTTGGAGGGTGATAAAGTACCAGCCAATCAGCTCCTAACTGTCATTTTTCAAACACAGCCTGTAACACGGCAGTTAGGAGCTGATTGGTTGGTAAATTATCACCGTGCAATTTATCACTCTCCAAGGCTTGATAAATCTGGGCCATTATATCATGTGGTTTGGGGTGAAGTATTACTACGTCACAACACTCCGACAGCTCGGACACAAACTGTGTAGTGTGTCCTCAGCCTTATATTCTGATTGGTTGCTAAGGGCAACCTCTCCCCTTTGTCTGACGGGAGCAACATGAAAATTTACAGAGTTTGCAGTGGGCGGCATGGCTTCCTGCTTCCAGAACCCTGTACCCGGGCCTAGCGGCTGTCTCAGCAGCCACGTATGACATACAGTAAGTGAAGGTATAGCGGGCAGCGCCGGGCTGTGCTTTGTTGGGGAAGATTGGACTTTTCAGTGATTTATTTTTATGGTTTTAAGCCTTTTCCAGCTTGTAGCTGTGATGGGACTCAGAGCTGCGGGTCTGACCTCTCTGTGACAGCCTGCCTGAGCAATATGTCATCATTATAAATGCCCCTTTGGGATAGACCCCTGTAATATAATATGTTTTGCTGACCTGAGGGTATTTTAATACTTGTTTATAGTATGTAAATGTATGTAAATCAATATAATGTATAAATAAAGATGCAAATGTATGACAAGCCATATAAAAGGGGAGGAGTCAGCATGAGCCACTAGCTATAAAAGGGGAGGAGTCAGCATGAACTACTAGCTATATAAGGGGAGGATTCAGCAGCAACTACTAACTATAAAAGGGAGGAGTCAGCAGTAGCCACTAACTATAAAAGGGGAGGAGTCAGCAGGAGTCACTAACTAAAAAGGGGAGGAGTCAGCATGAGCCACTAGCTTTAAAAGGGGAGGATTCAGCAGAAGCCACTAACTAAAAAAAAAGGGAGGAGTCAGCATGAGCCACTAACAATAAAAGGGAAGGAGTCATCATGAGCCACTAGCGAAAAGGGGAGGAGCTAGCATGAGTAACTAGCTATAAAAGGGGAGGAGTCACATGAGCCACTATATGTGGAAAGGAGAAGTCAGAATGAGTAACTATCTATAAAAGGGGAGGAGTCACATGAGCCACTATATGTGGAAAGGAGAAGTCAGCATGAGTAACTAGCTATAAAAGGGGAGGAGTCACATGAGCCACTATATGTGGAAAGGAGAAGTCAGCATGAGTAACTAGCTATAAAAGGGGAGGAGTCATCGTGATCCAATAGCTATAAAAGGGGAGGAGTCAGCATGAGCCATGAACTGTAAAAAGGGGAGGAGAGAGCCGTATAACATCTATTCTGGACAGTACCTGTGGAGGGAGAAAGCAGTGTCTGTCAGCTCTAGCGTCAGGCCAGGAAAGTACACAGGTGAAGTCTGGAGCACTGTTGGGACTCGGTTGAGTAGTAGCTGGTGATGTCTGCAGAGGGACTGACGCAGTTTCCTTAACTAATACCCCTTTTTCACTGCCACAATAATCCAGGTTATTGCAAGGTTGGGTGCGGGATTGTGCGCTCACATGACCGACTGCGGCATCCCAATGCTCAGAATCCCGACTCCTGATGGGTAAGTCGAGCACCCTCGTGGGTGGGTTTATTCTATATCGGAGTGGGAGAAGGTACCTTCTGACGTACCTAGGGGAGGAGACATGTCACCAGGGGGAGGAGCTACGGACAAACAGGGTACCCGAAAAGTACCCTCGCGGGCTCGCTTCGCTCGCCACGCTTCGCTCGCCACGCTTTGGGCTCGGTGGCTCGCTCCGCACCGCTTCGCTCGCCACCTAATTACTAAAGGTAATAGTTGGTGGCGGGGATAGTAGAGGAACAATCCCGCTGGTCTAGCTCCTCCCCCTTGTGTCGTGACTCCTCCCCCTGATGGAAAAGGTCCCTTAGCCCACTTGGATCTAGCTTCAACCCTCGTGGGTGGTCTAGCGGTGTTAAACTTTCTCCCAGAGCCAGCCGTGGCCCCAGGATCTTACTACAAGTAGGCAGTCACGTAAGATCAGTTGCGGTGCAGGAATCTGAGGAGTAGTGTTCCGGTGAATATTTCTCCCTCTGTCCCTAATCCCTTAACCTTCCCCTGAGCCTAACCCCCATACCCCCCTTGCCGAACCCTAACCATCTCACCTGCAGCCTAACACTAACCGTCGACATCCTGAGAATGGCCGACATGGCTACCGTCGACCTAACATCATGAAACACTGCATGCTGTGGTAACAGGGAGTAATAGCGGTGACAGCAGTGATCATACAGACTAACAGGGGTCTCACCTCAGAGGAGCTAAGTAACACATCAGGCTGGAGGTGGCACCGCCTTGCCTACTCTGGGTCCTAGTGTCCGGAGTGTACTGGAGACAGTGCCGGAACACAGTGCTCTACACGTGTAGTATCATTCTGTCTCTGCTGTGTTTTCACACCAGCTCTGCAGGAAACCTAAAGCAGGCAGTGGGCAGGGTTGCAGTGTTCTGAGTTGCGGGCACAGGCTGGTTTGATCATGGGTATGAGATGGGTGAGGGTCGCCTAAAAAAATTCTGTAGCCCGGAGTGCAACGTACGGCACAATTACCTAGTGCCTGGTGGCCAAATGTGCCCTACTGAGCCAATTCCTGGGTCGCCCATTGTATAATGCACAGCCCGGTCCTGGGACTGACTTCCGGCACTGTAGCAGGACCCCAGCGGTATTTCTGATATATATGAAATAAGCAATAAAAAAGCATTTTGTTTCCCCCAGCACCCTGAAAGACATCAGTAACCAGATGTAAATCCTACACGATATTAGAATTCAGAGATCTTGGTTACATATATATGCGCAAATGTATGAATAAGCCCCCAAACCACGTCAAGGCTTCTCTGTATATTGGGGGTCCCTAGCGCTATATCTAGGTGCTGGCTGTGGCACCCCAAACATCGGCATAATCCAGAAAGCCCATGGCAGCATACCTGTTATTTTAATAACATCTCATTCATTTTGTATCACTGTCTGTATATAGCTTTGGCTTCTTAACACTAATTTATTAACACTATAGTTTTTCACTGGTATGCTGCCCTGGGCTTTCTGGCTTATGTCGATTTTTGGGGTGCTGCACCCTGCACCTAGATATAGCGCTAGGGACCCCCAATATACAGAGAGGACTTGACGCAGCTTGGGGGCTTATTCATACATTTGCGCAAATATATGTAACCAAGATCTCTGAATTTTAATATTGTGTAGGATTTATGGGGGTCATTCTGAGTTGATCGCACGTAGCAACTTTTTGCTGCTGGTGCGATCAACTAGACGCCGCCTATGGGGGAGTGTATTATAGCATAGCAGGGCTGCGAACGCTTGTGCAGCCCTGCTATGCTAAAAAAGTTTTGAGTAAAACAAAACCAGGGCTGCAGTTACTCACCCAGTGCGACGGATCCAGCGATGAAGGTCCCGGTCCTGACATCAGACATCCACCCTCCAAACGCCTAGACACGCCTGCGTTGGACTCACCACGCCTGGAAAACGGTGAGTGTCCACCCTGGAACGCCTCCCGCCTGTCCGTCTTCTTGCCATCGCCGCTGCGATCACATTTCTCGCTGGCGTCGTCGTATCCCGGCGACGATCGTTGCCAGGCAATGGCACACATGCGCAATGCGTCAGCCGCGCATGCGCATTTCCGACCCGTTCGCACCGCAGCAAAGAACTGCTGCGTGCGAATGGGTCGGAATGACCCCCTATATCCGGTTACTGATGTCATTCAGGGTGCTGGGGGAAACAAAATGCTTTTTTTCTTGCTTAGAAATACCCCTCCCTTGCAAGCACGTGAGTGATGTCACTAAGCTAATTGAGCATCTGCCACTATATATAGATGAAATAAGCCCAGGCAGTCTGGCACTGTTTACAAAAATAAATAAAAATATTCACCACACACCCCTGTGCTATTACTGGTGATGTGTGCGCCTGTAAATGTACATCACTGCTGAATGTGAAAGCATTGGAGGAGACGTCATCTGCAATACTGCCCTTATTGGGTTTAATGAATCCTACAGTTGCTATAGGAGAATGATATTGGGGTACAATTGAGCACAAATTGAGGCCGTTTTGCAGAGGTGTGAAGCCCCAGTGATACAATATCTAATCTTTACTTCCTCGTTCTACGCTGTATTTGTAAATTTACATTTGGCAGAATTTCTTCTCCAGAAATAGAGCTGCCAGACGACGGCGTTCTGTGTGCGGTGGGGCTGGGACAGGACTGGGGGGCACCTTCAGGCCAAATTCCTGACGGAGAAATGTGCAAAATGCCCCACGAGGTGATTATATCACGGAGTAGTTGTGAAACATTTGCTCATCTCCAGACCTAACACTGATGATTTGTGATAATATTCGGTGAGAGTATCCGCTGAGGGCCCAGAGGACACCCCATGCCACTTGCAGAATTCGGCCGGACAATTCCACAGAGGTGAAAGGTTAAATCTGTAGTATCTCTCTGCAGGATCACATATCTCGGTCTCATAAGCATGTCAGGAATTCTGTGATGTCATTGCCGTGTCGTGGCATTTATCATAGATCTGTCATCTGCCTCCTACTGTCACTTACACAGTCATTAACATGAGAGATGGCCAGAGAACCTTCCCTTTCACCGAGAGCAGAAGCTACAGGCTCCTGCAAAATGGCCGAGTGAGTCACTTCCTCGCCCATTGGGCTTATGAGGCCCCGGCTGACACAAACTACCCACTCACAGGTCAGTCTCAATCTGCTATGAGTCATTAGTGAAAGGTCGTCTGTTACGGAAGTGTGAGTAACCGTAAAGTCAGTCCCGCCGTACAATAAACAGCAGATTTCTGTTCTAGTTTTCCCAGAAGCCCCTTGAGAAGACTCATTGGACTATTTATTCCTAGAGGCCATTGCCTTGTAAAGTATCACTGTCCTACTGAATGCAATGGACTATATGATCTATGCCGAGGCCTCCCTTTAGCAAGTGGTAAGGAGCCATTTTGCCGGGGTAAACACTAGCAAAGTGATCTAAATTCTATTCAAGGTGATATTTGCAGTTACAAGTGCTGAGCGGCCTGTTCTGACACTATGGCTCCAATTCAGACCTGATTGCTTTTGTGCTAATTAGCAAGGCGGATTATCGAAAGACTGCGCATGCGTACGGATCGTAGTGCGCACGCGCGAGGCTAAACTGCAAAAAATCAAGAAACTTCTTTGATCGCTAGGTGTACACAAGGTGATTGACAGGAAGAGGACGTTTGGGGGTGGTAATTGGCCGTTTTCTGGGCGTGTCAGGAAAAACGCAGGCGTGCCCAAGCGTTGTCAGCGCGGGAGTGTGACGTCAGCTCTGGCCCCGATCAGCCTGTTTCTATCGCACTGTAGGAATAAGTCCTGGGCTGCGCACAGACTGGAAAAATCATTTGATGGTGAGTGAGTTGTGAACGGATTTGCAGCTGACCGGCGTTCGCAGAGATTTTCGCAGACTTACACGGGCGGATTTTCACTCTGTCTGGGAAGTGACTATCCGATCACAGACCTCTACAAATTCTCACAGGAGCGATCAGGTCTGAATTAGCCCCAATATACAATGCACACAAAAGCCTGCTCCTCTGTAGCAGGACCTCAGTAGACTGACATGGGCTTAACATGTGTTGCAGCAAATTCACAATTATAGTTTTAGCATTTAAATGTCTAATTATCACTGAAACTGTGCATTACGTAACACAGCTATTCTGCAGCATAAACAATACACGGGGTTATTCAGAGGTGGACGCTGTTTTGCAAAAATCGCAGACAGACGATTTTCGGCCGTCACTTCGGGCTGTCACTTAAGATCAGATGAAGACACAGTTTACAAATTCATATAAAATAAAGTGTCTGAATATTTCCACCTTTATGGCTGCAGCAGGACTGCACATCTGGCGGTATTAATTCCAGGGCACACAGAGCTGTTAGGTGGTTCCCACCCCGTCACCTATCTGTCAATTGCAGTTCATGTTGAGTTACTGGCTACCTTTATGGCTTGTGTAGGTCCTAAACAACTGTATACAACATTTATAACCTCTCCTGTCACCGCGACACAGCTGCAATCCATGGCAGGACCAGGAGAGGAGCAACGTTGGCAGAATGTGTCTGCATTTTGGGTGTTTAAACGGCTACTAACCATCGGCACTGTGCGTTAGTGCTGCAGTGTAAGGATGTTGTGTAGCGGCATGCCTCTATTTCCACACAAATGCGCCCATACGTTCAGATTTGTGCATTAAGGTGGCAGCAGCTGTGGGGTAGCAAAATTGGGGCTATATTAATCGAAGCATGGAGAGAGATAAAGTGGAGAGAGAGATAAATGAAGTAGAGCCAATCAGCTCCTAGCTGCCATGTTACAGGCTGTGACAGTTGGGAGCTGATTGGTTGATACTTTATCTCATCATCGACAGTGACCATCTGTATTATGCATGACCATTTAGGTCCACAGCCCCCCACACCCGATTATCCGGCAACAAGCGAGGAAGTTGGCGTTCAGTTTATTATAGAGCCAGTAACTGAGTCCCAGGCTGCAAAAGCAGCAGCGCCACCGCACATCAATCATGATCATTAGGTAACCGGCTCCTGAACTTCCATTTGGGGAGAATCTATGGGGGGTATTCAATTAGCTCCTGTAATCTCGGAACTATTATATCCCCCCCCCCCCCTCCCGGCCTAATCAATTGAGGCCCGTTTTCGCCTGTTTTTATTTTAGGGAACTTTTTGCCAATATCCTTTCACCTTTTTTTGTGGCAAAAAAAAAAGCTTCAAAATCGGCTAAGAAACTGCTCACGTTTTCGCCGGCACAGGTGAGAAATCAGGTGGATTCGCCAATTCTGGTGAGGACCCTATACCCTGGACATTGTCTGCACGCATAAAGGGACTATATGAGGGTTTGTACCTCCAGCGGTGCCAATGTGGTAATGTTAAACCAATGAGACTGTGCTATCAGGGGGTCATTCCGAGTTGTTCGCTCGTTGCCGATTTTCGCTATGCTGCGATTTGCTACTAAATGTGCATGCGCATGGTACGCAGTGCGCATGCGCTTAGTTATTTAACTAAAAACTTAGCAGTTTTGCTGTTGTTCGTGCAGCGCTTTTCAGTCGCACTGCTGATCGGTGAGTGATTGACAGGAAAGGGGCGTTTCTGGGTGGCAACTGAGCGTTTTCCGGGAGTGTGCTAAAAAACGCAGGCGTGTCAGGGAAAAACGTAGGAGTGTCTGGAGAAACGGGGGAGTGACTGGCCGAACGCAAGGCGTGTTTGTGACGTCAAACCAGGAACTAAACGGACCGAGCTGATCGCTGATCGCAATCTAGGAGTAGGTCTGGAGCTACTCAGAAACTGCAAGAAAATATTTAGTAGCAGTTCTGCTAAGCTAAGATACACTCCCAGAGGGCGGCGGCCTAGCGTTTACAATGCTGCTAAAAGCAGCTAGCGAGCGAACAACTCGGAATGAGGGCCTCAGTCTTCTCCTACTCCAGTATCCACCCATCTACAGTCCAGTTTATAATGAAGGGAACCATAGGCGTGGCCAGGGGGGGTTCCTGGTGCGCACAGGCACCCCCTAATGTCTGTCACCCCCTCACACACACCTGCTGCTGCTGCAGTATCGGCGATCGCTGAGTGTGCTCATTTATGTCCTCCCGCCCATAGCGCCCGCCACCCCCTCCGCTCAGTCTGGCTTTCATTCATTTTTATGGTGCAGCATCACTGACATAATCCTACTCCCAGTTCCTCTAACCTGTGGGATGTGTCGTGATGATGTCATGCAGCGTGCATGTCCGCTCATGCTCCTACCCACGCTCTCTCTCTCCTCATCATGTGCTAACGCCACAGAATACAGCGTTTCTCTTGGAGGAGGACAAGTTCAAATTCAATATCAATATATATTTCGAGAGATTAGGATATAATCTATGGTAATAAAATATACAAATTGAACATATATTAAACAGATTTTATATATCTGTATCTCTCTCTCTCTCTCTCTCTCTCTCTCTCTATATATATATATATATATATATATATATCTGTGCATCAATTCTCTATATTATTTAGTTTGCATTGAGTGCCAATATGTGGTGGTAGACACGCCCGATAGGTGGTGCTAGACACGCCCATTGGGTGGTGTTAGACGTGCCCAATAGGCGGTGCTAAACACGCCCTTCTAATCGTGCACCCCCTAATAAAATGTCCTGCGCATGCCTATGACGGGAACGGACACCATCACTGAGCTTAAGGAATTGTGACCTTTTTATTCTTTCATTATTCTTTTTATGTTTCAAATTGTTGTTGTTTACATTTTAATTAAATGTGCTTCTTTTCATTCGATCCATCTATGTTTAATCCATTTCATTAACGCTGCGATTTCTATATTCTGTGGCTAATTGAATGCCCCCCTCTGGAGGAGACTCACCTGAACATCCAGCGTTCACTTAGAGAGAATGGGAGGAAATACAACAGGACGGCGCTAACAGGTAGAGAAGCTGCAAAATATTATTTATTGCTGCAATAATTTTTTTTTTCCCCATTTTCAGCTGAAATGAATGGAACTACTATCCTGACACTAGGAATGACCTCCATTATACATGTAACAGGCACGTAACACTTGGGGGGGGGGGGGGGGTATGTACCAAGACTTGGAGGGTGAAAAAGTGGAGAGAGATAAAGGGATATATTTACTAAGCAGTGATAAGAGCGGAGAAGTGAGCCAGTGGAGAAGTTGCCCATGGCAGCCAATCAGCACTGAAGTAACATCTATAATTTGCATACTATAAAATGATACAGAGCTGCTGATTGGTTGATGGGGCAAATTCTCCACTGGCTCACTTCTCCGCTCTTATCACTGCTTAGTAAATGTCCCCCAAAGTACCAATCAGCTCCTAACTTGTTATGTAACAGGCTGTTTGAAGATGACGTCAGTTGGCGTGACGCACGCGGCGCAGCCGCCACTTTGGAAACGCATGACGTCCTGTCTATAGCAGCACACGTCGCACACTCACGGGCCGTCAGCCGGCGGCAGCCACATAACACGGCCGCACTACAGATGAGATCTCACCCGGCCCCAGGAATGTGCTGAGGAGTCTCAGACAGACAGGCTGTCATTAGGCGTAATTACTGAAAGACACGCTGATTGTATTTGTGCAACATTGTGACCATCTGAACACCCAGTTGGCTGTAATTCCTCTGCTAAACTCACAATGTGTCAGTATCTCAGTGTAACACATCATCACACATATTTCTTCCAGTAATAATATTGCAGCGCTGTGTTATTAAACATTGTCTCCGTAGCTGCCAACGTGCGTCTATAACCTCCTGGGGCGCTTGACATTGGGAAGGTATACGTAAGTAACAGGCAGAGCTAAAATCCCCATCATGACATTGAGTTTATTTTACACATTGTATTTATTTTACACTAGTATATGAGGGACCCCCACCCCCAACACTTACCTTACCACAGCCAATACTCCCTTCTCTCTTTCCCCCACAATGGGGGTCATTCCGAGTTGTTCGCTCGCAAGCTGCTTTTAGTAGCTTTGCACACGCTAAGCCGCCGCCTACTGGGAGTGAATCTTAGCTTATCAAAATTGCGAACGAAAGATTAGCAAAATTGCGAATAGACACTTCTTAGCAGTTTCTGAGTAGCTCCAGACTTACTCAGCATCTGCGATCAGTTCAGTGCTTGTCGTTCCTGGTTTGACGTCACAAACACACCCAGCGTTCGCCCAGACACTCCTCCGTTTCTCCAGCCACTCCCGCGTTTTTCCCAGAAACTGCAGCGTTTTTTCACACACTCCCATAAAACGGCCAGTTTCCGCCCAGAAACACCCACTTCCTGTCAATCACATTACGATCACCAGAACGAAGAAAAAACCTCGTAATGCCGTGAGTAAAATACCTGACTGCATAGCAAATTTACTTGGCGCAGTCGCACTGCGGACATTGCGCATGCGCATTAGCGACTAATCGCTCCGTTGCGAGAAAAAAATAACGAGCGAACAACTCGGAATGACCCCCAATGTCATCCATTAATCCCCCTCCCCCTCATCCGAGTTCATGTCAGCGTTGGGACATACCATTCTCGATTATTATATAAACATCCACCTGTAGTGCAAAATATACAGAGTAAAATCAATTGTGCTCTGTAGTAGGGGTATTTACATTCACAGCACATTTCCAGGGGCAAACCTTTAATAAATTTCCAGGCAACTTTCATTCATGGGCTTATAATACCTTCTTGTGAATTCTGATAACTACATTTCTTTATCTTTCTAGCTAACTTCTGTCTATAACCACTGTTCAGCAACAGAGTTCTTTGATCTTCATGATGAAGCTCTTGTTTAGAAACACGCTAGCTAGCTGTGCATGTATTTTGGAATTAACTGACATACTTTCATTGTACACAGGCAAAGTGCAATCACTTAATGATGGGATCTCTGAATGTACAAGGATATAGGCCCTCATTCCGAGTTGATCGCATGCTGCCATTTTTCTCAGCACAGCGATCAGGTTACTACTGCGCATGCATATGCACCGCAATGTGCACGTGCGTCGTACGGGTACAAACAGCATAGTTGCTGTGCAATGCTTCTAGCGACGAATCCATTCGCACAACCGATTGCAAGGAGATTGACAGGAAGAGGGCGTTTATGGGTGTCAACTGACCGTTTTCTGGAAGTGGTAGGTAAAACACAGGCGTGTCCAGGCGTTTGCAGGGTAAGTGTCTGACGTCAATTCCAGGACCGGACAGGATGAAGTGATCGCAAGGGCTGAGTAAGTTCTGGGCTACTCAGAAACTGCAAAAAACTTTTTCGTACCGCTCGGCTGCACATGCGATCGCACACTTGCAAAGCGAAAATACACTCCCCTATAGGCGGTGACTCTCTGATCGCAGCGCTGCAAAAAATAGCTAGCGAGAAATCAACTCAGAATGAGGGCCATAGGTAGGTGTATTTTAGCAAAAGCATTTAATATGTATGTTATCTATCTATCTATCTATCTATCTATCTATCTATCTATCTATCTATCTATCTATCTATCTATCTATCTATCTATCACCGTGTCCGGTCTGCTTGCAGGGAGGGCTGCAGCGTTCGCCTTAGCAGCTAGGCTGCGTAGGCAGAGGGCAACCCTAAACATGCGAGAGCATCGCCATCTTGCGATTGGCTTGCATTCTACGGGGGGGGGGGGGGGGGGGTAGGAGCAGGTACTTACGGCTTGGAGGGAGACGTATCCAAACACCCTAAGAAGGCAACCCCCCAATTGACCACACCCCTGCCAGCATTGGTGCTTGTCGAAACTCTTGCCAGACCTGCTCGCTTACCTGTGAAGGAAATTTCCAAGGGGAGGACAGGAAACAATAGTTCACAACAAGCTTTAATACTGAGGTAATTACGAGGGCCCCCTAAGCCGTCCGCCCCATGGCCCCCTAGCAGCAGCACCACCTGCTGCCACTAGAGCGTCGCTCCTGGTTACAGACATTTCTTGTAATTGGTCTCTTTATGTCCCATGTACAGATAACGGATACCCCTGGGGCATAAAGTATATATTATATAATCAGGACTGATGCCCAGATTTATAAGCAGATCACAGAACTTTGGCTCTATGTCAGAGTCGCCCTTCTTCAGTCACGTCAGGATTAGCCCAGAGTTACGTTCAGAAGTTGGCATTAAAAATCAAGCAGCGCCATTATTCCCGCGCCAGTCTATTCGTACCTGTTAATTAGATATTACACTTCCAAGTATGAGGAGCTCTGAGCCGTATTACCCAGTGTGCTTCAGTCCATTTGGTTGTTATCTTTAAATCATTTTTCTTGAATAAAATGCAAAAACAACTAAAAAACAATGAAATCACAACACCTACAGCGGAGCGGCATTTATTGTCTGCCCAGAGATTGTCATTACCGCCAGCCAGGGGGAGGGAAGAAACTTTGGAGTCTATGGGGTCTATTTACTAAAACTTGGATGGAGATAAAGTACCAGCCAATCAGCTCCTGTCATTTTTCAAACACAGCCTGTGACATGGCAGTTAGGAGCCGATTGGCTGGTACTTTATCTCCAGCTACTTTATCTCTGTCCAAGGCTTAGTAAATAGAACCCTATGTACTAAGCCATGAACGGAGATAAAGTACCAGCCAATCAGCTCCTAACTGCCATGTTACAGGCTGTGTTTGAAAAAATAAGATTTTGGTTACCTACCGGTAAATCCTTTTCTCGTAGTCCGTAGAGGATGGTGGGGTCCACATTAGTACCATGGGGTATAGACAGGCTCACCAGGATCCACTGGCACTTTAAGAGTTTGAGAGTGTGTACTGGCTCCTCCCTCTATGCCCCTCCTACCAGACTCAGTCTAGAAACTGTGCCCGAGGAGACGGAAATCTTTTAGAGAAGGATTATACACAGATAGTGGTGAGATTCACACCAGCTCACACATACAAGGAACATCAAGCTAACTTAGCTTGAAAACTCAGCAACCGCTGAAACATTACTTACCAAGTAACAATGCAGCACTCAACTAAAACAAAGTTGTACTGAACCAAACAACTATAGCAGGAAAACTAAGCGCTGGGCGGGTGCCCAGCATCCTCTATGGACTACGAGAAAAGGATTTACCGGTAGGTAACCAAAATCCTATTTTCTCTTACGTCCTAGAGGATGCTGGGGTCCACATTAGTACCATGGGGATGTACCAAAGCTCCCAGGACGGGAGGGAGAACGCGGAGTCTCCTGCAGAACTGATTGACTGAACTTCAGATCATCAGAGGCCAAAGTATCAAACTTGTAGAACTTTGCAAACGTGTTCGACCCAGACCAAGTTGCTGCTCGGCAAAGTTGTAAAACCGAGACACCCCGGGCAGCCGCCCAGGAAGACCCCACCTTACGAGTAGAGTGGGCCTTAACAGAATTCGGTTTCCTGAATTCTACTGTATGCAATATAAAAATAGGATTTTAATACCTACCGGTAAATCCTTTTCTCTTAGTCCGTAGAGGATGCAGGGGATGCTTCAAGAACCATGGGGTATAGAAGGGATCCACAGGAGACATGGGCACACTATAAGACTTTGAATGGGTGTGAACTGGCTCCTGCCTCTATGCCCCTCCTCCAGACTCCAGTTATAGGAACTGTGCCCAGGGGGACGGACATTTCGAGGAAATGGATTTATTTAATGTTTTTTTAAAACTAAGGTGAGACTAAGGTGAGACACATACCAACAACATGGCATTCAACAACAACGCATGCAACGGCATGACCAACATCAGTCACAGACTGACTGAACTTAACTCAACATGAGCACAATCACAACCAACTGCAGATACAGCCCGCACTGGGACGGGCGCCCAGCATCTTCTACGGACTAAGAGAAAAGGATTTACCGGTAGGTATTAAAATCCTATTTCTCTTACGTCCTAGAGGATGCTGGGGACTCCGTAAGGACCATGGGGAATAGACGGGCTCCGCAGGAGACATGGGCACTTTAAGAAAGACTTTAGGTATGGGTGTGCACTGGCTCCTCCCGCTATGCCCCTCCTCCAGACCTCAGTTTACTACTGTGCCCAGAGGAGACTGGGTGCATTACAGGGAGCTCTCCTGAGTTTCCTGAAAGAAAGTATATTTGTTAGGTTTTTTATTTTCAGGGAGCACTGCTGGCAACAGACTCCCTGCATCGAGGGACTGAGGGGAGAGAAACAGACCTACTTTAATGCTAGGCTCTGTTTCTTAGGCTACTGGACACCATTAGCTCCAGAGGGATCGGTACGCAGAGCCGGAAGATAGAAGCCGGGTGAGTATGAGAAGAAAAGAAGACGTCAGAGGCGGCAGAAGACTTCAGATCTTCACTGAGGTAACGCACAGTAGTAACGCTGTGCGCCATTGCTCCAACGCAGCACACACAAACGGCTGTCACTGTAAGGGTGCAGGGCGCAGGGGGGGGCGCCCTGGGCAGCAATATAAACCTCTTTTCTGGCATATAAGTATATATATACAGCTGGGCACTGTATATATAAAGAGCCCCCGCCAGTTTTTCTATATTTGAGCGGGACAGAAGCCCGTCGCTGAGGGGGCGGGGCTTCTTCCTCAGCACTCACCAGCGCCATTTTCTGCACAGCACAGCGCTGAGAGGAAGCTCCCTGGACTCTCCCCTGCTTATTCACGGTGAAAGAGGGTTTTGAAGAGGGGGGGGGGGCACATAATTTGGCGCAAAATATACCGATTGCATCGCTACTGGGTAAACATATTGTGTGTTTTTTCCTGGGTCATTAGCGCTGGGTGTGTGCTGGCAAACTCTCTCTCTGTCTCTCCAAAGGGCCTTGTGGGGGAACTGTCTCCAGATTAGAGAATTCCCTGAGTGTGTGGTGTGTCGGTAAGCATGTGTCGACATGTCTGAGGTAGAAGGCTCTCCTAGGGAGGAGGTGGAGCAAATGAATGTGGTGTCTCCGTCGACAACGCCGACACCTGACTGGATGGATATGTGGAATGTTTTAAGTGCTAATGTGAATTTATTGCACAAAAGATTAGACAAAGCTGAAGCTAGGGAACAGCCAGGGAGTCAACCCATGTCTGTCCCTATGTCGCAGGGACCTTCGGGGTCTCAAAAGCGCCCACTATCCCAAACAGTAGACACTGATACCGACACGGATTCTGACTCCAGTGTCGACTATGATGATGCAAAGTTACAGCCAAAATTGGCTAAATGTATTCGATATAGGATTATTGCAATAAAAGATGTTTTGCATATCACAGAGGAACCCCCTGTCCCTGACACGAGGGTACACATGTATAAGGGAAAGAAACCTGAGGTAACCTTTCCCCCCTCTCATGAGCTGAACGAGTTGTGTGAAAAAGCGTGGGAATATCCAGACAAAAAACTGCAGATTCCTAAAAGGATTCTTATGGCGTATCCTTTCCCGGCAAAGGACAGGATACGGTGGGAATCCTCCCCGAGGGTGGACAAGGCGTTGACACGCTTATCCATAAAGGTAGCGCTGCCATCCCAATATACGGCTACCCTCAGGGATCCTGCTGATCGCAAGCAGGAGGTTACCTTGAAGTCCATTTACACACATTCTGGTACCTTACTCAGACCGGCAATTGCGTCGGCCTGGGTTTGTAGCGCTGTAGCAGCATGGACAGATACCTTATCAGCGGAGATTGAGACCCTAGATAAGGATACCATTTTATTGACACTAGGCCATATAAAAGATGCTGTCTTATATATGAGAGATGCTCAAAGAGACATTGGTCTACTGGGTTCTAGAGTCAACGCTATGTCGATTTCTGCTAGACGAGTCCTATGGACCCGGTAATGGACAGGTGATGCCGACTCAAAGAGGCATATGGAGGTTTTACCTTACAGGGGTGAGGAATTGTTTGGGGAAGGTCTCTCGGACCTGGTCTCCACAGCTACAGCTGGTAAATCAAATTTTTTGCCTTATATTCCCTCACAGCCTAAGAAAGCGCCACATTATCAAATGCAGTCCTTTCGATGACAGAAAAACAAGAGAGTACGAGGTGCGTCCTTTCTTGCCAGAGGTAAGGGCAGAGGGAAAAAGCTGCACAACACAGCTAGTTCCCAGGAACAGAAGTCCTCCCCGGCCTCTACAAAATCCACCGCATGACGCTGGGGCTCCGCTAAGGGAGTCCGCCCCAGTGGGGGCACGTCTTCGAAATTTCAGCCACATCTGGGTTCACTCAAAGGTGGATCCCTGGGCAATAGAAATTGTTTCTCAGGGTTACAATCTGGAATTCGAAGAGGTGCCTCCTCGCTGTTTTTTCAAATCGGCCCTACCAGCTTCACACCCAGAAAGGGAGATAGTGTTAAATGCAATTCACAAATTGTATCTTCAACAGGTGGTGGTCAAGGTTCCCCTGCACCAACAAGGGAGGGGATATTACTCAACCCTGTTTGTAGTCCCGAAACCGAACGGTTCGGTCAGACCCATTTTAAATTAAAAATTTCTGAACCTATACTTGAAAAGGTTCAAGTTCAAGATGGAATCGCTCAGAGCGGTCATCGCCAGCCTGGAAGGGGGAGATTTTATGGTATCTCTGGACATAAAGGATGCATACCTTCATGTTCCCATATATCCACCTCATCAGGCGTACCTGAGATTTGCGGTACAGGATTGTCATTACCAATTTCAGACGTTGCCGTTTGGGCTTTCCACGGCCCCGAGGATTTTCACCAAGGTAATGGCGGAAATGATGGTGCTCCTGCGTAAGCAAGGTGTCACAATTATCCCGTACTTGGACGATCTCCTCATAAAAGGGAGATCAAGAGAGCAGTTGCTGAACAGCGTATCACTTTCACTGAAGGTGTTACAGCAACACGTCTGGATTCTCAATATCCCAAAGTCGCAGTTGGTTCCTACGACTCGTCTGACCTTCTTGGGCATGATTCTGGATACAGACCAGAAAAGGGTTTATCTTCCGATAGAAAAAGCTCAGGAACTCGTGACTCTGGCCAGGAACCTATTGAAGCCGAAACAGGTGTCAGTGCATCACTGCACTCGAGTCCTGGGAAAGATGGTGGCATCATACGAGGCCATTCCCTTCGGCAGGTTCCATGCGAAGACTTTGCAATGGGACCTACTGGACAAGTGGTCCGGCTCACATCTACCGATTCATCAGTTGATCACCCTGTCCCCCAGAGCCAGGGTATCTCTCCTGTGGTGGCTGCAGAGTGCTCACCTTCTAGAAGGCCGCAGATTCGGCATACAGGACTGGATCCTGGTGACCACGGACGCGAGCCTCCGAGGTTGGGGAGCAGTCACACAGGGAAGAAACTTCCAAGGTCTTTGGTCAAGTCAAGAGACTTGTCTTCACATCAACATCCTGGAACTGAGGGCCATATACAACGCCCTTCGTCAAACGGAGACCTTGCTTTGCGACCTTCCAGTTCTGATCCAGTCAGAGAACATCACCGTAGTGGCTCATGTAAACCGCCAAGGCGGCACAAGGAGCAGAGTGGCAATAGCGGAAGCCACCAGGATTCTTCGCTGGGCGGAGAATCATGTAAGCGCACTGTCAGCAGTGTTCATTCCGGGAGTGGACAACTGGGAAGCAGACTTCCTCAGCAGACACGACCTGCATCCAGGAAAGTGGGGACTTCATCAGGAAGTCTTCACACAGATTGCAAGTCAGTGGGGACTGCCACAGATAGACATGATGGCGTCCCGCCTCAACAAAAAGCTACAGAGGTATTGCGCCAGATCAAGAGACTCTCAGGCGGTAGCTGTGGACGCCCTAGTGACACCGTGGGTGTTCCAGTCGGTCTATGTGTTTCCTCCTCTTCCTCTCATACCCAAGGTGTTGAGAATAATAAGAAAAGAGGAGTGAAGACAATTCTCATTGTTCCAGATTGGCCACGAAGGGCCTGGTATCCGGATCTGCAGGAAATGCTCACAGAAGATCCGTGGCCTCTTCCTCTAAGACAGGACCTGTTACAACAAGGGCCCTGTCTGTTCCAAGACTTACCGCGGCTGCGTTTGACGGCATGGCGGTTGAACGCCGGATCCTAGCGGAAAAGGTCATTCCGGATGAGGTCATTCCTACTCTGATAAAGGCTAGGAAGGACGTGACTGCTAAACATTATCACCGTATATGGCGAAAGTATGTTTCTTGGTGTGAGGCCAGGAATGCTCCTACAGAAGAATTCCATCTGGGCCGTTTCCTTCACTTCCTACAAACTGGAGTGAATTTGGGCCTAAAACTAGGCTCCATTAAGGTTCAGATTTCGGCCTTAAGCATTTTCTTTCAGAAGGAATTAGCTTCTCTCCCAGAAGTACAAACTTTTGTGAAATAAGTGCTGCATATTCAACCTCCTTTTGTACCTCCGGTGGCGCCTTGGGACCTTAACGTGGTGTTGAGTTTCCTGAAGTCGCACTGGTTTGAACCACTTAAAACGGTGGAGTTAAAATATCTCACTTGGAAGGTGGTCATGTTGTTAGCCTTGGCTTCTGCTAGGCGAGTGTCAGAATTGGTGGCTTTGTCTCATCAAAGCCCCTATCTGGTTTTCCATATGGATGGTTGCCCGTGGGGTCTCGGCATTACAACTGTGCCGAGCTACTACTTGGTCGGGTTCAAACACCTTTGCAAAGTTCTATAAGTTTGATACCCTGGCTGAGGAGGACCTCCTGTTTGCTCAATCGGTGCTGCAGAGTCATCCGCACTCTCCCGCCCGTTTGGGAGCTTTGGTATAATCCCCATGGTCCTTACGGAGTCCCCAGCATCCTCTGGGACGTAAGAGAAAATAAGATTTTAAACCTACCGATAAATCTTTTTCTCGTAGTCCGTAGAGGATGCTGGGCGCCCGTCCCAAGTGCGGACTACTTCTGCAAGACTTGTATATAGTTTTGCTTACATAAGGGTTATGTTATAGTTTTCATCGGTCTTGGACTGATGCTATGTTGTTTTCATACTCTTAACTGGTTAGTATATCACAAGTTATACGGTGTGATTGGTGTGGCTGGTATTAATCTTGCCCTTGGATTAACAAAAATCCTTTCCTCATACTGTCCGTCTCCTCTGGGCACAGTTTCTCTAACTGAGGTCTGGAGGAGGGGCATAGAGGGAGGAGCCAGTGCACACCCATACTTAAAGTCTTTCTTAAAGTGCCCATGTTTCCTGCGGAGCCCGTCTATTCCCCATGGTCCTTACGGAGTCCCCAGCATCCTCTACGGACTACAAGAAAAAGATTTACCGATAGGTTTAAAATCTTATTTTTCACATACGTCCTAGATCCTTGGGGATGCTTCAAGAACCATGGGATTTATACCAAAGCTCTAGAACGGGCGGGAGAGTGCGGATGACTCTGCAGCACCGATTGACCAAACAAGAGGTCCTCTTCAGCCAGGGTATCAAACTTGTAGAACTTCGCGAAGGTGTTTGATCCCGACCAAGTAGCAGCTCGGCAAAGCTGTAATGCCGAGACCCCTCAGGCAGCCACCCAGGATGAGCCCACCTTTCTGATTTCGGTAACGGCAATCCTGCCGTAGAATGAGCCTGCTGAATCGTATTACGGATCCAGCGTGCAATAGTCTGCTTAGAAGCAGGAGCCCCAATCTTGTTGGGAGCCCACAGGACAAACAGAGCCTCTGTTTTCCTAATCTGAGCCGTTCTGGCGACATAGATTTTCAAAGCTCTGACCACATCGAGAGACTTCGATTCTGCCAAGGCGTCAATAGCCACTGGCACCACAATAGGCTGGTTTACGTGAAACGATGAAACCACTTTTGGCAGAAATTGCTGACGAGTTCTCAACTCCACTCTATCAGCATGGAAGATTAAATAGGGGCTTTTGTGAGACAAAGCCGCCAACTCAGACACCCGCCTTGCGGACGCCAAGGCCAACAACATAACTACTTTCCAAGTAAGGAATTTTAACTCAACCTTACGCAAAGGTTCAAACCAATGCGATTGCGGTACTGCAATACCACATTAAGATCCCACGGTGCCACAGGAGGCACAAATGGAGGTTGGATGTGCAGTACGCCCTTCACGAAGGTCTGAACTTCTGGAAGGGAGTCCAATTCTTTCTGAAAAAAGATTGACAAGGCCGAAATCTGTACTTTAATGGAGCCTAACTTTAGGCCCGCATGCACACCTGCTTGCAAAAAATGGAGCAAACGCCCCAGTTGAAATTCTTCCGTAGGAGCCTTCTTGAATTCACACCAAGACACATATTTCCTCCAAATACGGTGGTAATACTTTGCCGTTACTTCTTTTCTATCCTGAAGAAGAGTGGGAATGACTTCACTGGGAGTACCCTTCTGGGCTAGAATTTGGCGTTCAACCGCCATGCCGTCAAGCGCAGCCGCGGAAAGTCTTGATACACGCACGGCCCCTGTTGTAACAGGTCCTCCCGAAGAGGAAGAGGCCAGGGATCTTCTATGAGCAACTCCTGAAGATCTGGATACCAGGCCCTTTTTGGCCAATCCGGAACAATAAGTATCGCCTGAACCCTTGTTCTTCTTATAATCTTTATCACCTTTGGAATGAGTGGAAGTGGAGGGAACACATATAACGACGGAAACACCCACGGTGTCACTAGGGCGTCCACCGCTATCGCTTGAGGGTCCCTTGACCTGGAACAATATCTCTGAAGTTTCTTGTTGAGGCGGGACGCCATCATGTCTATTTGAGGAATTCCCCAATGACTTGTCACTTCTGCAAAGACCTCTTGATGAAGACCCCACTCTCCTGGATGGAGATCGTGTCTGCTGAGGAAGTCTGCTTCCCAGTTGTTCACTCATGGAATGAAGACCGCTGACAGAGCGCTGGCATGTCTTTCCGCCCAGCGAAGAATTTTCGTGGCCTCGGCCATCGCCGCTCTGCTCCTGGTTCCGCCCTGGCGGTTTATGTACGCCACTGCTGTTAACGTTGTCTGACTGAATCAAGACGGGCAGACCGTGAAGATGTTCTGCTTGCAGACTGCCGTTGTAAATGGCCCTTAACTCCAGAATGTTTATGTGCAGACAAGCTTCCTGGCTTGACCACTTTCCCTGAAAATTTCTCCCCTGTGTAACTGCTCCCCAGCCTCGGAGGCTTGCATCTGTGGTCACTAGGATCCAATCCTGAATCCCGAACCTGCGTCCCTCCAGAAGGTGAGAACTGTGCAGCCACCACAGAAGGGAGATCCTGGTCCTGGAAGACAGGATTATTTTCCGGTGCATGTCCAGGTGAGACCCGGAACACTTGTCCAACAGGTCCCACTGAAACACCCTGGCATGGAACCTGCCATACGGAATGGCCTCGTAGGCCGCCACCATCTTCCCCAGCAACCGAGTGCATTGAAGAACTGACACTTTTGCTGGTTTCAGAATCTGTTTTACCTTGTTCTGTATTTCCAGAGCCTTTTCCACTGGAAGAAAAACTCTCTGTAATTCTGTATCCAGATTCATACCCAGGAACGACAGCCGTGTCATCGGAACCAACTGTGATTTTGGCAAGTTTAGGAGCCAACCATGTAGTTGCAGAATCGTCAGTGAAAGGGCAACATTTTTCAGCTATTGTTCCTTGGATCTCGCCTTTATGAGGAGATCGTCTAGGTACGGGATAATTGTGATTTCCCGCTTGCGCAGGAGAACCATCATTTCCGCCATTACTCTGGTGAAAATCCACGGAGCCGTGGACAGACCAAACGGCAACGTCTGAAATTGGTAATGACAATCCTGAACAGCAAATCTCAGGTAAGCCTGATGTGGAGGATATATGGGGACGTGTAATTAGGCATCCTTTATGTCGACCGACACCATAAAATCCCCCTCCTCCAGACTGGAGATCATTGCTCGGAGAGATTCCATCTTGAATTTGATTTTTTTCTAGAAAGAAATTGAGGGATTTTAGGTTCAGAATCGGTCGGACTGAGCCATCCGGCTTCGGGACCACGAATAGGCTCGAATAAAAGCCTTCCCCCTGTTGTGACGGGGGTACCGTGACAATGACTTGATTTTGACACAACTTTAGTATCGCAGCGCATACTACCTCCCTTTCTAGAAGAGAAGCTGGCAAGGCCGATTTGAAAAATCGGTGAGGGGGCACGTCTTTAAACTCTAATCTGTACCCTTGGGTTACTATTTCTAATATCCAAGGATCCAGGTCCGAGTGCACCCAGACCTGACTGAAAAGTTTGAGACGTGCCCCCACCGGTGCGGACTCCCGCAGAGGAGCCCCAGCGTCATGCGGTGGATTTGGTAGAAGCCAGAGAGGACTTCTGCTCTTGGGAACTTGCTACAGCCTGTGACCTTTTTCCCCTTCCTCTTCCTCTCGCAGCAAGGAAGGAGGACCCTCGTCCTTTTTTGACTTTATTGGGCCGAAAGGACTGCATCTGATAGTAGGGCGTTTTCTTCTGTTGTGCAGGAACATAAGGTAAAAATGAAGACTTACCTGCGGTAGCCGTAGATACCAGGTCAGTGAGGCCGTCACTAAACAGGACACTACCGTTAAACGGTAACGACTCCATCGCCTTCTTAGAGTCAGCATCAGCATTCCATTGATGAATCCACAATGCTCTCCTTGCTGAGACTGCCATGGCATTGGCCCTTTATCCCAAAAGGCCAATATCCCTTACAGCTTCTTTTAAATATGCTGCAGCATCCCTGATATGACCCAGAGTCAAAAGCACATTATCCCTGTCCAGGGTATCTATCTCAGATGACAAGTTATCTGCCCACTTTTCAATAGCGCTACTCACCCATGCCGAAGTAACGGCAGGCCTTAGTAGCGAACCCGTAGTGGCATAAATGGATTTTAGTGTATTTTCCTGCTTACAATCCGCAGGATCCGTTAGGGCTACCGTGTCAGGAGACGGAAGCGCCACCTTTTTGGATAGACGCGATAAAGATTGTCTACCGTGGGGGTTGACTCCCTCTTTTCCCTGTCCCCAGAGGGGAACGGATATGCCACTGGAATTCTTTTGGGAACCTGTATCTTTTCAAAAAGAGCGTTCAGTTCATGAGAGGGAGGAAACGTTACCTCAGGTTTCTTTCCTTTATACA